>NW_020173270.1:454161-462942 GCF_003031525.2 Neophocaena asiaeorientalis asiaeorientalis | reverse complement strand
CCCGGGGGTAGTCTGCCAAGGAAGCACTTGTGTGCCCCCGAGCCTGGTGGCCAGCCTGCCTAGGCCGGCTCAGGTAGCCTGGGCATGGGAGCACACGTCCTCCTTGACCTGCCTGCAGGGCGCTGTGGTTCATGTGGTGTGTGTGTCCTTCTCCACCCCCTCCACTCCGCAGGCTGGACCTGTACCGAGCCTCGGGGAAATTTGAGCTGCTCGATAGAATTCTTCCCAAACTCCGGGCCACCAACCATAAAGTGCTGCTGTTCTGTCAGATGACCTCCCTCATGACGATCATGGAAGACTATTTTGCGTATCGCGGCTTTAAATACCTCAGGCTCGATGGTGAGTACCATCGGGAGAGAGACGTTTGTTAAAGGGTGGCCTCGTTATCCGCTGCTGCCAAAGCTTCTCTAGGTCTAGCGGCAGGAGTGGGCATAGCGGCTCACTCAGTGACACAGGCTTGTGGGAATGGGAGGGAGGGCCCTGGGAGTATCATGGCTGGATCTCCTGAATGTGAGGCTCATGGTGTTTGCACCATAATGCTGCGTCCAGTCCAGTGGTTAAGGGTTGCTCTACGGTCCTGTTATGGTGGGAAGTGACAGAAACCCATATCCTGTGGGCATAAAGAAGGAAGTCTTGATAGACTCACATAACTGAACCTCAAGGGTTGCTTCAGGCACAGCTGGATCCAGGTGCCCAGATGGTATTAAGAGGGGCTTTTCTGGAGCTCCTGGCTCTTTGTCCTCCATTTTGGCTTCATTCTTAGCCAACCCCTCCGGGCTTTGCTTCCACCTACCTGCTCAGTGTCCCAAACAGAGAAGCAGCTTGTCTTCCCCCAGGGGTCTGGGGGTGAAATTTCATTAGGCTGCTGTGAGCAACATGCTCTTCTCTCCACCGCCTGGGTGGCTCTGGAGCTGGAATCAGGCCCGTTCATGCCGAAACCGTGAGCACTGAGAGAAGCAGGAAAGGGAGGGAAGAAAACCAATGCTGCAGGGGTGATAGCGGCGAGTTCCCTGGGAACAGCACTGACTGTGACCACATGCACTCATCAGAAGCCCTGTTTCTGCCTTGCTCCCAGCACGCAGGAGCTCCGGGGAGGAGGGGGCTGAGTGAGATGCTGACAGTGTGCAGGACCCGTGCTCTGACACGTGTCAACTGACCGGGAAGACCCTAGAGGGAGCCCCCCACCCTCTGTCAGATGGAGTGAATGGGGCTCTCGAGAAGAATGAACTTGGGGGCCTCCAGGGTAAACACAGTTAAGAAGTGTGGGATAAACCACACTTCTCAGAGCCTTTATCTAAACTCTTTGCTATGTGCATCCACGGCCAACACCCCAAACCTTTTTGCCCCCATTGTGTCTTTCACGGTACATCTTGTGGAACTGTTGTTTTTTTCAGACGCGTGGTTGCTGGGCGGATCTGTCTGTCGGTCTCTGCCCTCCCCACTCCCACCCAGAACCTTTGCTGCATCCCTATCTTGCTTTCCTTCGGCCTGTTCTTGGAATTCTGTCCAGGGCGACCTTTACAAACACAGCTGTGGTCAGGTCCTCCCTCAAACCTCCCTCCTTCAGGTGCTTCCCATGGCTTGGAAGGCCTGCGTGGCCAGGCTCACCTCGCCGCTCCCTCTGTGTGCTGGCCTCCCCAGTGGCCTCTCTGTCCTTCAGGAGCTGAGCCTTCGTGAGTGCTACTCCTTGTCTGTGTCACTGCCCCGGCCCCTAGAGGACAGCCTTTTTTTTTTCCTCCATGATGAGAGTCCTCTATCTAGGATGAGGACTTTTGTTTGCTTGGCTGTGGCTGCATCTCTGGGCACCTCATGTGGTCACTGCCACATGAGCGGAAACTCTGGGAAAGAAAGGCAAAGGGGGGGAATTCCCTGGTAGTCCAGTGGTTAGGACTCCGCTCTTCCACTGCAGGGGGCCCAGGGTCAATCCATGGTCGGGGAACTAAGGTCCCGCGTGTCACACAGTGCAGCCAGAAGGAAAAAAAAGAACGGCAAGGGTGGGGGCTCGGTGACACGTGGAGTGGAACCTTCTGCTGTCAGAATGCCGAGAGTGAGGGTGCAGGCCGGGCATCTGGGATCGGCCCCTCCACCTGGGCCTGCCTCAGCCCCTCCTTGGAACTGGGGCAGCCCAGGCACCAGTGGGCATCAGGCCTCCATGCTGTTCATTGAGGCGTGTAGGCCAGTGGCTGGAAGTGACACCTGATTTCCCCAGAGGCACCTCTGCTCCCCAGGCTGGCAGTAGCCCGAGGAGCTTAGATGCCCCTCTGAGCATCACGATGCTGAGGATCATGTCCTGGGCCATCGCATTAGAGTCCCTGTGGCTCCATGAAGAGGGGAGCCATCCTGCCCAGAGGGAAACAAGTCTCCGTTGTAAGCCCCCCGTGTGCTCGCCTGTAGATGATTCCCTTTGTGAATGGAGAAAACCCATCACAGTAGGATGGAGGCAGGCGCCAGCCCTCTGGCCAGTTGTTCGATACCATAGCAGCCCCGTCTGCCCGCCTGGAAACCCCACGTGGGTTTGGGGGCACGGCGTTAACAGTGTTGCTGCAGTGTCTCCCACCACCCCCTGGACAGCTGGGCAGGGCAGGTGGTGGCGACTCACAGGGCAGCCCCATTGCCTGGGTGTCCACTGGGTGCCGGGCACTGTGCTCCAGCACCTGCCCACTTAGTTCCCACAGCATCCCCGATTTACACGGAGGAGACACCGGAGGCCCGTTGGGGCTCGTTTTCTTCTCCTGGGGTGGGAGGACTGGCGGTCAGTAGTGTCACCGTAAATCTGAGTTGTTTGCCAGTCACCACTCATGGCCATGTGTTGAGTGATGGCCATGGCTTGGGTGGCCCGAGTTGGACGGCTGTGGACTCTATACCTGCTCCCTGATGTAGGTGTTCCTCTGTCTCCTCTGCACCACCGCCCGCCCCCCCTCCACCCGCCATGGTCACCTTGCTAATAACCCTGCTCTCCCCACCCGCCGGCAGGAACCACTAAAGCGGAGGACCGGGGCATGCTGCTGAAGACCTTCAACGAGCCCGGCTCCGAGTACTTCATCTTCCTGCTCAGCACCCGGGCTGGAGGGCTGGGTCTGAACCTCCAGTCAGCCGACACTGTTATCATATTCGACAGTGACTGGAACCCCCACCAGGTAACAGCTCTCAGGCCCCCTAGGGGGAGGGGCTCGAAGCCTCAGGGAGACCATGCCCACTAGCATGAGTGCCCGCTGGCCTCTTGACATTCTCCTGGAGTCCCGGAGGCCCCTGGAGAGAAGCCCAGAGAGCAGTTACTTTCCTCTGTTTCTCAAAACAAAACTAGTTTTTTGCTCTGATTATGAAAAAAATTCATGTTCCGTTGTTATTTAAAAAAAAAAAATCCTGGGAATTCCCTGGTGGTCGGGTGGTTAGGACTCTGCGCTCTCACTGCAGAGGGCCTGGGTTCAATCCCGGGTCAGGGAACTAAGATCCCACAAGCCACGTGGCACAGCCAAAAAAACAAAAAGAATTCTGGTGTCGCGTAAGTGTGCAAAGAAAGTGGAAGATGCCCCAGTCCTGTCAGCCGGCAGTAATGGTCACTGTTTTAGTCATGCAGGTCCTTCCTGGCCATGTTCTGGCCCAGCTCTCATGTTGACGCCTCTTAAAACCACACTGGGGCGTACTTTTTATGCTCTGTGCACTGCTGCCCTTGTTTCTTATCCACATACCCTGCACAGGGCTCCGTGCCTATAGATAACAGGGATGTGGTATTTTATAGATGCAGTAGTTTTTTGTTTGTTTGTTTTTATAAATTTATTTATTTATTTTTTTGGCTGCATTGCGTCTTTGTTGCTGCGTGTGGGCTTTCTCTAGTTGCAGCGAGTGGGGGGCTACTCATCCTTGCAGTGTGCAGGCTACTCGTTGTGGTGGCTTCTCTGTTTCAGAGCAGGGGCTCTAGGCGCGTGGGCTTCAGTAGTTGTGGCATGCGGGCTCAGTAGTTGTGGCTCGTGGGCTCTAGAGCACAGGCTCAGTAGTTGTGGTGCACGGGCTTAGTTGCTCCGCGGCACGTCCGGGATCTTCCCGGACCAGGGCTTGAACCCATGTCCCCTGCACTGGCAGGCAGATTGTTAACAGCTGAGCCTCCAGGAAAGCCCCGGTACAGTAGTTTTAAAGTAAGTATTTACCTCTTATGTCTTACTATAAAAGTAGTAATTTTTTCAAATGCAAATACCAATAAGTGAAGGTAACAAATTAAAGAGTCCATTTTTCCCCTTCCCCACCAACCCCGCTCTTCTCTGAGCCAGCATCTACCCACGTACACACATATATTCTGGCTTTGACATGAACACGGCATGTTCCAGCACGTGTCTCTTCCCGCCAGCAGCTGGTGTGTTCATGTCTCCATGCAAGCACATGGGGACTCTCCCCAGCCGCTTCCTCAGCAGCCAGCTATCTTGGCATATGGTGGACCCAGGATTTTTTTTTTTTTTTTTTTGCGGTATGCGGGCCTCTCACTGTTGTGGCCTCTCCCGTTGCGGAGCACGGGCTCCGGACGCGCAGGCTCAGCGGCCATGGCTCACGGGCCCAGCCACTCCACAGCACGTGAGATCTTCCTGGACCAGGGCACGAACCCGCGTCCCCTGCGTCGGCAGGCAGACTCTCAACCACTGCGCCACCAGGGAAGCCCGGCCCCAGGATTTTTGACTCAAATCCCAGTTGGCAGACGTGCGGGTTTTCTGTTCTCCTTGGGGAACCTTGTCCCTCTCTTGGAGCACCAGCCAGGCCAAGCCTGAGAGGTGGGATTGCTTGGTCCACAGGCCTGTCCCTTCACGTTCTGGTTGGTTCTGCCACAGTGGCCTCCAGCAGGCTGCCCCAGCTTTCACTCTGTTGACGGTGCAAGTGAGCCCTTCTCCACAACCCAGCAGAGCTGGTTATCGGTGTGTAAACCACGGGCGCCTGGCAGACGAGTGCCTGGGGTGGTTGCTGCGCCAGCCTGGGGTGTGGCTCCCGCCTGGACCTCGGTGACTGGCCTGTTTCCTGAGAGGTGGTCCGAGTGTGCTTCCCCCACCCACAGGCTGTCGAGGGGAGAGACCCCCGTGGAGCCCTGTCCTCCTCCACACCCGGGGAGCATCAGAGGTCATGAAGCACAATGCAGAGCCAGGAATCACGCCGGCTGAGCTGCGGGGCAGGGTTGAGGGTACGAACCGTGGACACAAAGCACGCCTGTTCCCGCCAGGTGTGGCCTCTGCTGCCCCCGTGAGGTGCAGATCTGGAGGTCAGCCCCACACAGCTGCAGGCCCCAGACACAGGATCTCGTAGCCCCTCCTGGGTCTACGCTGGGCGTGATGATACAGCGTTGGCGCCATACCTGCCACTTTATGGGCGCTTGCTCCACACCAGGCACTGGCCTGAGCACCCGATGCCCTTTGGCTCCTCTCACACACGATAGCCACGAGACGGGCTGGTGTCAGCAGAGTGGATCCTGAGGCTCCGAGAGGTGGGGCCTGGGCCCAGCTTGCGTGGCAGGGCCTCCAATCAAACCAGGCATCAACGTGGTGCTGCCCAGCTTTGGCGTCATTCTGTGAACAGTGCCCTCGCTGTGATACAGCCACGCCAAGCCAGGCCGTGCCCGGGGCAGCCAAGGGGCCCTGTGTAGCTGTGAGAGGAGCTGCTGGGGTATAACCCCCTGGGGTGGCCCTCTACAACTGCGGTTTCTTCCTGAGTATCCGTCAAATCCCAGTGAAGGTAGAAAGTGACGCTTCTGCAGGAATTTGGGGTCAAGTCAGGCTCCAGGTCTTGTTCCTGAGCTTCTGGCCTGTGCAGCTTCTGGCTGTGGCGGGCAGAACAGCCAGGCGGGTGCCCGAGAATTGGAAGACCCCTGCCTTTCCCAGGGGCATCCAGTGATCCACTGTCCCTTAACGATTTAAAGAGCTTGTTTGGGACTGACCGGCATCTCTCTCCCCAGGACCTGCAAGCGCAGGACCGTGCCCACCGCATTGGGCAGCAGAACGAGGTGCGTGTGCTCCGCCTCTGCACGGTCAACAGCGTGGAAGAGAAGATCCTGGCTGCGGCCAAGTACAAGCTCAACGTCGACCAGAAAGTGATCCAGGCCGGCATGTTCGACCAGAAGTCCTCCAGCCACGAGAGGCGCGCTTTCCTCCAGGCCATCCTCGAGCACGAGGAGCAGGACGAGGTGAGGGCAGCGCCAGCCCCGACCCCCTCCCCGGCGTGAGTGGTGGACGCATGAGCGGCTTTCATTTTTGTTTTTTTACCTTTTTTGCACTCTTATTTTTTTTGCATCCCTTTGGAGTAAAGGGAGTGTGGGCTGAAAGGAAAGAGGATGAGTACTTGCTTTTTCTTTGAAGTGGTTTTTTTTTTCTAAACTGCTGGTGAAAGATGCCGGATTGACAGCCCTGGAGACTGAAGTCCTCTATTTATCCACAGAGCAGACACTGCAGCACGGGCAGCGGCAGTGCCAGCTTCGCCCACACTGCCCCTCCGCCAGCGGGCGTCAACCCCGACTTGGAGGAGCCACCTCTAAAGGTGAGAGGGGTAGTTCAGTCTCCATGCCCATTCAATCCTCGGCTTCTCGGCTGAGATGGCCAGCAAGGGCCCTGATCCCACGGAGCGTGCGTGTGCGTGTGCGTGTGCGTCTCTCGCTGCCGTGGGGGTCCCCATCCACCGCAGCCGGACTGGGACCGCCAGCTCATTTCCCATGGACCGCCGCCGCTCGCCTCCGAGCCCGGCCGCCTCCCACCCCGGCCTCCCCGCACTCCAGCTAAACGTGTGACATCTTGTAGGAAGAAGACGAGGTGCCTGACGACGAGACGGTGAACCAGATGATTGCCCGGCATGAGGAAGAGTTCGACCTGTTCATGGTGAGCGCCACGGGCACTCGGGCCCTGCGCACCCTCAGGGGCTTGGTTCCCCGCCTGTGTGAACCATGTGCAGTGGAGCTCACACACACACACACACACCGCCCCCTTCCCTGCTGACACCGAACAGAGCAAAAGGTCTCAGTGACGGTGGCATCCCCAGCGGGTAACGGGGCCGGGGGCAGCTCTCAGGGTGGCCCCTCCATGGCTCCTAACTGACCCATCTTTGTTCTGTGGTCTCCTAAGTGTGTCATAGGGATGGCAGGACACACGTACACGCCCAGCCCTGCTCCAGTTTATGGCCCTCCGTCTGGCCAATACCTCTTGTCCTTGAGGCTCCCTTTCAGAGGGAGCCACACTGTCCAAGACTGAGGGACTGGCGAGGGCCTCGGTCTCAGATGCCCTGTTGCCCCTCGTGGGCACGGAATCGGGGGGAATTGGGGGCGCTCTCGGCCCCAGCAGGCCTGTGCCTTCCACTGAGCCTGTATCGCCTCAGTGGGGCAGGGGAGCCGCTGCCCCGTTTCAGCCCCCGTTCCAGCCCCCATTCCAGCCCCCATTCCACCACCTTCCTGTCCTTTCCAGTTCTCTCTGCCCCTGAAGCAGAGCCCCAGCCAAGGTCTGACATGGCAGCCCAGCCAGCTCAGCCACCGCACGACCAAGTTGCTGTTTAACTACCGCTGCAGCGATGGTCCTGAGGCAGGGAAGCAGCCCCTGGTCAGGGTGCCCCCGCGCCATCTCCTCTGTCCTCTCTGTGCTGACGCCTGTCCCTCTGTCCCTGCCGCCCCGCACCCCACAGCGCATGGACCTGGACCGCAGGCGCGAGGAGGCCCGCAACCCCAAGAGGAAGCCACGCCTGATGGAGGAGGATGAGCTCCCCTCGTGGATCATCAAGGACGACGCAGAGGTGGAGCGGCTGACATGCGAGGAGGAGGAGGAGAAGATGTTCGGCCGCGGCTCCCGCCATCGCAAGGAGGTGGACTACAGCGACTCGCTGACCGAGAAGCAGTGGCTCAAGGTACATGCCGGAGAGGGCTGCGGGCGGGGCTCGGGCAGCGCAGGGCTCGGCCGCCAGGATCGAGGCCTTCGTCCGAATCCTGAGCAGTACCCTTCGGCCGTTCTTGGTCGGTTTTCACTCACGACAGTGACCCTTCCCACGTGGGGTCAGGTGCACTCAGTTCCTCCTGATGGAACTCGGGAAGGCACCCCTGTGCGGTTCCCGAGCTGCTCAAAACCCACTTCTGGGTGGAGTTGGCCCTTCCAGCGTCAGGTTTAAGCAAAATATTGCCAGTCTTTGCATGGGGCTGACCGGAGGACCCAGGGATATATTGGGGATCGTCAAGTCACCCTGCAAAATGGTTGAGATTGGTGACGGGGTCAGGCAGCCCCGCCTTTGTGTGCGTCACCCCTGGGAGCTGTGGGGAGGGAAGAGGGAGGAAGCCCCCGCCCGAGGCTCCCGGCACCAGCTGCTCATGGAGGTGATGTGAGCACCTGTTTTCAGCAGGTGGCTCCCGGCCCTCGCAGCTGCTGACAGGTGAGTCAGGGCTGCGGGCGGCTGCTGGTCCTCCTGATTCAGCCCCCCGACCCCACCCGAGCGAGGGCACTCTACATTTGCACAGGGGCCTGGCACTGGGGTTACAGTGACAAATCAGACCCCATTCCTGCTCCAGGGGTTCTGAGTGTAGAGGTGATGAGTAAGAGTCCAACCCTCGAGTTGTTGTCCCTGAGACAACACTTCCTGAAAGGCAGATGGCGGCTTTCGGTTACGCCCTGCTGAGCGCCACACCCTGGAATGAGCAGCTGTCTCCTCAGGCCTCTTATCACACACCCTGGGGTTCCCCTTAAGTAACTGCAGCCCCAGTTCTTTTTCAGTCATGTGGCCAGGTGGCCCTGGTCCCCTCCTGGGAGCTCAGAACACCCCAGACTTGTGAGCTCGCCCACTGAGCTG
>NW_020173270.1:437649-454044 GCF_003031525.2 Neophocaena asiaeorientalis asiaeorientalis | reverse complement strand
TCTCATTCCCTGCCGTCAGCCCAGGGCTCCAGGGCCCAGAAGAGAACCTTGGATGAAGGAACGTCGTACCAACCACAGTCCCGAACGGCTCGCGTGGGGCCTTTGCCAGCCCGGCATTACTGAGACAATGGGTGCCCTTTAAAAAATAGCTGCCCACATGCTAATGATAACAGTCGGTGCGCATTTCTTTCTCCCTCCTCCCTTTCTCTGAGGAATAACTTTACCCGTGTAAGATGTACAGTTCAGTGATTTTGGGTATATTCAGAGTTCTGAAACTATCACCACAAATGAAGCTTAGTACATTCTCACCCCAGAGAAACTGTTTTCTCTTTAGCTATCTTCCCATCCCTTTTTCCCCCTAGCCTTTGACATCCGCTAAACAACTTTTCTGTTTCAATAATTTTGCCTCAACAGGAAATTTTCTATAAATGAAATCATGCATTATGTGATCCTTTGATGTCTGGGTTTCTTCACTGAGCAAAATATTTTCAAGATTCATCCAGGTTCTAGCATATATCAGGACTTCATTCTTTTTATGGTTGGATAATGTTCCATTATAAGAATATACAACATTTGTTTATCTAGTCATTAGTTGATGGACCGTGGGGTTGTTTCCACTTTTTAGCTATTGTGCATAATGCAGTGGTGAACATTTGTGTACAGGTTTTGTGAGGACATATGTTTTGATTTCTCTGGGGTGTGTATCTAGGAGTGGATCAAATGGTAATTCTCTGTTCAACCTTTTGAGGAACGAAAACTGTTTTCCCAAGTGGCTGCACTATTTTACATTCCCACCAGCAGCACGGAAGGGTTCCAGTTTCTCCAGGTCCTCGCTGATAACGTTCTATTTGCCTTTTGATTCTAGCCATCCTAGTGGGTGTGCAGTGTATCTTATTGTGGTTTTGAATTGCTTCCGGTGGGGTGGGAGGGTGGTGGTGGCGCTAATGGTGTTGGGCACCTTTTCATGTACTTTTTGGCCATTTGTAGATCTTCTTTAAAGTCTTTTATCAGATATATGATTTGCAAATATTTTCTCCTATTCCGTGGGGTGGTCTTTGTCTTTGCTTTTCACTTTTTTTTTTACATATTTTTAAATTTTATTTATTTTATTTATTCATTGTTTTTTGGCTGCATCAGGTTATCGTTGCTGCGCGCAGGCTTTCTCTAGTTGCAGTGAGCGGGGACCACTCTTCCTTGTGGTGCGTGGGCTTCTCATTGCAGTGGCTTCTCTTTTTGCAGAGCACAGGCTCTAGGTGCGTGGGCTTCAGTAGTTGTGTCTCGTGGGCTCAGTAGTCATGGCTCGCGGGCTTTAGAACTCAGGCTTAGTAGTTGTGGCGCACGGGCTTAGTTGCTCCGTGGCATGTGGGATCTTCCCAAACCAGGGCTCGAACCTGTGTCCCCCGCATCGGCAGGTGGATTCTTAACCACTGCACCACCAGGGAAGCCCCTGTTTTTCACTTTCTTGATACTGTCCTTTGAAGCACAGAATTTTAAAATTTTGATGAAGTCAAATTTATTTGTTTGTCTCTTTGCCTGTGCCTTGGTAGCATGCCTGAGAATCCATTGCCAATTGATGGTCACAAAGATTTACCCCTGTGTTTCCTTTCAAGAGTTTTAGAGTCTCAGCTCTTACATGTAGGTCCGTGATCCTTTTTTTTTCTTTTTTGTTTTTTTTAAATTATTTATTTATTTTTGGCTGCGTTGGGTCTTCATTGCTGCTCACGGGCTTTCTCTAGCTGCGGCGAGCGGGGGCTACTCTTCATCACGGTGCGTGGGCTTCTCATTGCGGTGGCTTCTCTGTTGCGGAGCATGGGCTCTAGGCACGCGGGCTTCGGTAGTTGTGGCACACAGGCTCAGTAGTTGTGGCTCCTGGGCTCTAGAGCGCAGGCTCAGTAATTGTGGTGTGCGGGTTTAGTTGCTCCGTGGCATGTGGGATCTTCCCGGGCCAGGGCTCAAACCCATGTCCCCTGCACTGGCAGGAGGATCTTAACCACTGAGCCACCAGGGAAGTCCACCGTTAATCGTTTTTGAGTTAATTTTTGCGTATGGCGTGAGGTCAGGGTCCAACTTCATTCTTTTGCATGTGGCTATCTGGTTGTACCAGCACCATTGTTGAAAAGTCTATTCTTTCCCATTTGAGCACATGCCATTTTTTTAATATATCATGCTCAATAAAATTTACATTAATAAAAGAGATATTTACCCAAATCAGGCACTCCTCTGTCTTAGTGGTGGACGTGTAACTCGCACCACTTCTCTGGCAGCCACTCTGATGCCATATGCACCCAAACCCTGTAGAATGTACTTGGCTCTTGCCCTTCTGGGCTGACCTGCATGTCTAGGGCACAGGACCAGAGACCCCAGTATTAGATTCCTGGGACTGCTGTAACAATTACCACAAACTTGGTGGCTTAACACAATAGGAATTTATTCTCTCACAGTTCTGGAGGCTAGGAGTCTGAAATCCATGTGTCAGCAGGACCATGTTCCCTCTGAAGGCTGCTTCCTTGCCTCTTCCAGCTTTCGGTGGCCCCAGTGTTCCTTGGCTTGTGGCCACATCACTCCAGTCTCTGCCTCCGCCTTCACGTGGGTGTCCGCAGTGTCTCTCTTACGGCCTTTTCTGACTCCTTGGATTTGGGCCCATGCTAATGTAGTATGATCTCATCTCTATTCTTAACCTATTACATCTGCAAAAACCCTATTACCCCATAAGATGACATGGATGGTGGATGCCTCCTTCCACCACCCTGACCCTTCAGATCTGCTTAAGTGCCCACCTCTGGGAAGCTCTCCCAAACCCTGACCAGGACACATCTGCTCCACCATTCTCAGAGCACCTCTTACCCTCCTTCTTGGCACTCGGCACACTTGTCACCATGTTTGTGGGCTGTGTATTACTGTCTCCCCTCCATGAGGGGCTGTGTCCAGTCCCTGGCCCTGTACCTGCACTCAGATGCAGCTGGTAACTGAGATGGATAACCAGTGCATCCGTTTGGGTCCAGGCCCCACTCCCGTTTCTGATTCCAAGCCCCCGTAGAAACCTGGCTTCCCATCACTTTGTGTTCACGGCTAAAACATGCAAGTTAGTTATTATCGTTGAGAATTAATACATCGGAACTATTTTAAAGTTAACACTCACGTTCGTGTTCTTCAACCCAGCGGTTTCACTTTCAGGAATCTATCTAAAAGAAAGACAAATGTCAGTTATGACGGTACTTAGAATAGCCCACCCACCCATTCTTGCAAAACTGGAAAGAACCTAAATGCCCAACTACAGAGAAAGTTAAGGCCCATTTTACAAGGAAATACTATTAAATAGGCATTAAAAATTATGTTGCAGAAAAACGAGAGGAAGTATATCCAGGACATAATAAGCAAAAAGATGAGTCGTGATGTGGTATGTGGCTCGGTCCCGGGGCTGCCTCGATTTGTGCACGTGTGCGTGGGAAGGTGGGACACCCTACAGGTGGAGGGTGGGGACGGCTGCACAGCAGGAGCGTTCCCAGTGCCACTGAACTGCATACTTGACAGTGTTTGAAGCGGCTGACTTTATGTTATGTGTATCTTACCACAGTTTTTTAAAAACATGGAACATGGTCTAGAGCAGAAGTGTTGACGGGGTCACCTCTGGGTGGAGGGTTTACAGGAGCCCACTCTTCAGGCTTTGCACAGTGAGGCTGTGACACTTAAATTTATAACATACGCCATTTATCTGCGAAGAACGGGCTTGGGTGGGCTGGCATCGGGGAGACAGAGCTGGCCCTCACGGCCCCCGTGCCCTCGGAGCCCATCCAGAGCCCCAGCATGTGTCCCGCCCCAGGCAGGCCCCCGGGTTTGCGCCGCGGCCTCTGCTTGTCGACCTCGGTGCTGGCTGTCCTATTTTTACCACTATTGACCCTGAAGGCCATCGAGGAGGGCACGTTGGAGGAGATCGAAGAGGAGGTCCGGCAGAAGAAATCGTCGCGGAAGCGCAAGAGGGACAGCGATGCCGGCCCCTCCACCCCGACCACCAGCACCCGCAGCCGCGACAAGGACGACGAGAGCAAGAAGCAGAAGAAGCGTGGCCGGCCGCCTGCCGAGAAGCTCTCCCCCAACCCGCCCAACCTCACCAAGAAGATGAAGAAGATCGTGGATGCTGTGATCAAGTACAAGGACAGGTAAGCGGGGGGCGGGGCGGGTGGGCGGGGGCCTCTGGGAGGGGCCGGCAAGCCCGCTGCCCGGGCAGTCACTCCGCAAACTCAGGTCGAGTCTCTGTCTCGGAGCCTCTGTCCTCGTGGGACGTGACGTTAACGTCCTGGAAGAGGGGAGACAGGCAGCGTCAGCCGTGGTGAGAGGGCAGAGGAGGCGACGTTCAAGAGGGGCCCTGAGGAGGGCAGGTCTGGGGACAAGGGGTCCAGGAGGTGGCCGGCGGGTTCGAGGCCAGTGGCAGGGTGAGTGTGGGAGAAGGGGGTCTGTGCTGTGATGGAGGCCGATCACGTGGCTGGTGGACCGTGGTGAGGAGGCGCCTGTGGCTGGAGCAGAGAGCCAGTGGTTTTCCTTCTGTAGACAGTCCCCCACCCTGCCTGGCTATGGTCTCCCTGGGCCATCACAGGTCAGCCGCTTGTGGAGAAGACATAGACCAGGCTCCCCCTAGGCACTGGGATCCCTGCCCTCACAGACACGCCAACCACAGGACAATGCATGCTTTCTGCTTTGTAGATCCATTTGTGGATCATGAGTACTACGTAAGTAAGAAGAAGAAAATAATGGCTCTCCCGCGGCCCTCCTAGGAGACTTGTGCCCTTCCTGCCAGCGCAGGGTGGGTCGTGTGGAGCTGCACAGGGCAGCCAGGGGCATCCTTCCGCCCCCCGCAGTGTCTTGTTCCACTTTCTGCTATATGCAGATCGATGAGGCTGTCCCCGTAACGGGAGGGTTTTACGACTTGAATTCATAGTAATGCTCTGCAGTCAGTCACAAGCAAAGTAGGAGAGAATTTTAATCTGTCTGAGGAAATAGTGTCAAGGCATGAGCCCATGGTGTATCATTTGGAGAAACTGTTACCAAGCCTGTGATTTCAGGGGGTGATGATGGTTATAGTACCCAGAAAAGGATACAAATTGCTCTTTAAAAAGAATCCTTTATTATTGGAAGAGAAACAAATGATGAAGCGGAAAAGAGGCATATTTAAGTTCAACTGCTAGGCCTAAAAATATTACATTTTCTGTCAGTGTTTTTTTGGGTTTTTTTAAGTGTATATTGGGGTTTTTAAGATTAATTAATTTTATTTTTGGCTGCACTGGGTCTTCATTGACGCACACAGGCTTCAGTAGTTGTGGCTCGCAGGCTCTAGAGCACAGGCTCAGTAGTTGTGGCACATGGGCTTAGTCGCTCCACGGCATGTGGGATCTTCCCCGACCAGCTCAAACCCGTGTCCCCTGCATTGGCAGGCGGATTCTTAACCATTGCGCCACAAGGGAAGTTCCTTCAGTATTGTATCCTTCAGTGTCAGTATTCAGAACAAAATATTGAACTCATTTTCAAACTTCACCTTTGAGGCCAATTCCACAAAGAAAAAAGTAGACCAACAATTATTTGTAATATGGAGTGTGCAAAAATCCAATGAAAATAATAGACCCTGATGTTTTCTTCCTAATAGTATTCTTGCAAGGGAACCTTAACATTGTCAAAATGAAGAAGACCCTTGAAGGTCAGTGGGGAAGGATGGACTTTCCAAAAAGTCATGCTGATCACTGGGATATCCATCCATACGGAGAAGATGAATATTGACCCCTCCTCATGCCATACACATATATTAATTTGAAATGGATTACAGACATAAACGTGATGTAAATCAACTATATTTCAATAAATCGTTTTTTAAAAACCCATAAATGTGAAAGGTACAACATGGGAAAAAATTTTCATGTCCTTAAAGGAGGCATAGACTTCTTCAGTAGGACAGAAACGCCACTGGCCATAAAAGACTCACAAGTTAGACTTCACTCAAATTAAGAACATTTGTTCATCGAAGGACACCCTCATGAAGATGGTGAAAATTGCCACAGACTAGGAAAAGAAAATTCAATTTTAAAATGGGCAAAAGGCATGAACAGACACCTCCCAGAAGAAGATACCCCAGTGACCAATCAACGTGTGAAAAGGTGCTCGGGATCACCACATCGACGTCATAACAAGAAGGAAATGCACAATAAAATGAGTGTGAGGTGACTCCTCACACACACCGGAAGTGTTAAAATTCCTTTTAGTACCACCAGGGACGTGGAGCAGCAGCACCTCACACCCTGCTCATGGGAGCATGTGGCTCTGGGCAGTATCTTCTGAAGCTCGACACACAGATAAAGCTTCTGGCCCAGCCACTCCCGTCCTAGTCCTGAGTGCATACATCCACCAGAAGACATGTACAGGTGCATCCATAGCAGCTTTGATCACGACTCCCCTAAAGGAAACAGCCCAGTGTCCACCCACAGGAGAACACGTCCACAGTGGCCTAGTCGAAGAACAGAATTCTAACAGCCACGAGAACAGACAAACTACCACTCCCTGGGAGAATCTTACACTCTGTTGAGTGAGAGAAGCCAGACACAGAAAAGTACCTATTGTATGCTTCCAGTTATAGGAAGTTAAGCTGACCGACGGTGATGAGCATGGATCAGTGGTTACCTCAAGTTGGAATTGACAGGGACGGGACGCCAGGGAGCCTTCTGGGACGTTGGGATCTTGGTCTGCACATGAAAACCTTCACCAGGCTGTACACCTAAGAAAGATGTGCGGACTTTCCTGTAGTAGGTTACACCTCGGTTTAAAAATAGTAGACACTTGAAATCGGCACCCTGCACTCGATAAAGCCTTGGATATTTTCAAACTAAAAGTATGTCAAGTGTCAGTCCACTTCCTTAGTCATCCTATGACTTAGAGAAAAGGCACTGTGCTTAGCTGAAGGTCACGTGACAGAAGAGAAGCTGGCTCCCCTGGCTGCTGCAAACAGCTGTTCTCTCAAGCCCATGCAAGATTGGGTGATAAATCGGGCAATGAATTAAAACTAGCTTTTAGGGTTCAGGGACATCTTGTCAAGACTGGCCTATGTCAGGACACCAAGATCCTGGTAGGGATTCTGAGATCCAGCCTGATGAGAGCCCTGACGCTGCAGTCACAGAGCTGAGCTCCCAGGTCTGTCAGACCCACGTCGTGGTGCCTCTGGGGAGGGCTTGAAGCATGGCGTATGCTTAACCTCACGTCCTCCTGGAATAATGGCCCCACTGGACGGGGAGTTCGACGTTAGACTGGGGAGAACTGCAAAGGAGTTACAAGTGGGACGGAGAATATGACCATTCCAGGAAGCCTCCTACATGCTGGCTTTGAGAAACGTTTGGTTCTCAATTGGAGCAGGGCCTTCCACTCGCTGGTTTGCTGGTGGCCACACAGGAAGAGATCAAACAAGGCACATAAACTCAGGAAAATAGTTGCATCATCCTGGTTGAAACGTTACTTCATGGAAAATGCTTTCAGAGATGATGTTTGGGTACAAACTTGACCTACTTAATGGACATTTTTGACGTTCTTATCAAAACATAAGAATTTGAAACCATGGGGAAAACTACAATATGGTTCATGCAGCTGTAGGGTTAGGCACGGTCTATAGACCACCCTGTCTTCTGACAACAACTGCAGAGTTCAGGGTCCCCAAGACCACCCTCAGTCTCAATAATTTCCCTACAAGGACTCTCAGCACTCTCTGAAAGCTGGTGTACTCACAGTTATGGTTTATTACAGCGAAAGGACACAGATTAAAACCAGCCGAGGGGAGAGGCGCAGGGAGCAGCGTCCTCCCCGTGGAATCGCCGGCCACAGTGACTTTTCCTGGCAACATTACGAGAAGATGCGCACAGAGCATTGCCAGTCTGGGAAGCCTTGGTGTCTAGCCTTGGACTTGGTCAGTATACCCGGCCGACCTCCCACGTGGCTGCCCAGTCTCCAGTCCCTCTGTGGTTGAACCGATGCTGCTTGACCCGACGCCCCTGCCTGGAATCACACTTAGACTGTGCCAAAGGCCCCCAGCTAAACAAAGGTACCCCACCAGGCAGGACATTCAAGGACAGAGATATGGCCTCCCAGGAGCCAAGGGCAAAGGCCAGACCTTTCTTTGGGCCAGGTTAAATTCTTTATGACACAGCTGTCACGTACCTGGAAGGTTGTGAGGGACTGGCCACCACGCCAAGGAGAACAGGATTGGAACAAAACCAGAGGTAGCTTGACGTGCACTTTCTTGTCTCAGACTTCCGATTGCTCCTTTCCAGAAGAGAAAATGAAACTTTGGATTTAAAAATCCCATTTGCTTGCTAGAACCTGTGATTAGCTAAACTCTATACTTGAGTTAAATGTGGATCCTGAGGAGAGAACTTATTGTTACAGCTTGGTTCTTCCTGGACACCAAAGAATGATTACAGGACATCGCCAGCGTTTGGATTCAGAGTGAGGAGCCTGCCTTGCTGAGCAGGGGCCATGGCGCTGCTCTTCCTGCCCCCAGTGACCGTGGTGGGAGTGGGGTTGCACCTCGAAGCAATGACTCCAGAGAGGAGCGGCTCAGCCATGCCTCTGCTGCTGAGTCTGAGCAGGGCCGCCCCGCCCCCAATTTGCGCCACTCCAAATGTTGCTACTGAGTGTTAATTTCAAGATCCCTACCCCCCCCATCCCCCGCCCCAGTGGTGTTAAAATACCAGTGCCGTCGTGTTTGATAGAACCTTTGCATGTACATCCTGATCTGCACGCAGGTAATGTCCTGATTTGGAAGCTTTTGCATCTTTCATGTGTGTTCAGATTCAGGGCTGCTAGGCCCACCCCTCCCGAGGCCCCAGTGCACCCTGTGAGCGGCCCTCCCTTGAGTTGTGAGGTCTTCAGCCTTCGCAGCTGCGACCCTCTGCTGGGTGGCGGTGAAAATACATGTCCTTCCGTGGGGTCACGGTGGGAAAACGCTGGAAGAGTCTGCAGTCTAACGCAACTGAGGGCTGGCACAGGCAACCTTGGGGTCCAGCATGGCCTCCGGGAGGAGTGCCACATAAGCAGAGCCTGAGGAAAAGCAGGGGCCCACCAGGGAAGAGGAGGGAAGGAGCATCACAGGCCAGGGGACTGCGCATGCAGGGGCCCGGAGGCCAATCCCGCACGCAGGGCCTCGCAGGGTGCCTTCTCCTTGGTGGTTGGAAATCCCGAAACTGCACGGAGGAACCCTCGGGTTAACAGCCAGAAGTGAAACCAGAATTAAGGAATTAAGCTGGAAGTAGGGATTTTCACTTTAAAATATCTAAGCGCACCAGTAAGTTAGGCTGCAGGGTCAGGTTGGGATTTGTCACAGAGCTGCGTGTGCTGCCGGTGGCTGTCTTCTCCCCTGGTCCTTCGGAGGGATTCAGCAGCTGGTGGCCTAGGCATTTAGGCACCGTCTCCAAGTGCCAGTCAGCGGTGTGTGCTCCAGGGCGCATCCTATGGCGCCTTTAGGATGGCTTCAGAGAAGTGCATCTTCTGGAAGGCGCCACCTCAGGGGACAGGCTCCAGAGGAGCCGACAGAGCCCCTTCTGTGCCCCGCTGGCTGATGTGTAGAGCTTGAACGTTAACTGCTACAGGGCAGAGTTGTCACTGCTGTAAAGACTGTGCGTTGGACAGTGGAGGCCCATCGGCACCAAGCTTCCTGAATTTGATCATCGAGCCTGGGTCATGGAAGAGAACATCTCTGTTTTTAGGAGATACTCATAAGTTATTTCCAAATGGTTCAGAAAGTTGGTGATGTGTACAGGCCGCCCAGGCTAAGCCTCCCAGGGCTGAGCCCCACTAGGTGGGCCCTCTGGGTCCCCTTCTGTCCTCTTACCAGGAGGCAGCAGCCCTGTAAGGACCATAGGGTTTGAGTGTCACAGAGACCTGGGATCAATGCCAGATCCACTGTGGGTGACGAAGGGCCCCACCACATCCACGGTGGCAGCTTCAGCCAGGCCTGGTGGCCACTGCCCAAATCCCATCAGCACTTGCCCTCTGCCCTTGCAGGAGCCCTGCATCACCTTGATTAGAATCAAAAAGCAGGTGGCTCTTCAGTTGAAAGGTTGTGCTTTGATTGGCAAGAAAAACCGGGGCAGTGTAACAGGCTCCAGGGCAGGTTGTCAGGCAGAAACATCCTCTAGGAGAGGACACCCCGGTTGGCTGCAGGCCCTTCAGAACAGGCCTCTGGGGAGAAGGGAGAGGGTGGAGGGTGGGCGGGTCTGGGAGCCCTTTCCTGAGGGAGCAGGGAGGCTTCAGGCTTCTCCTGCCTCGGCCTTTGGTCGCGTCCCTCTGCCCCCCTCGGAATCCCCTGTGAGACCCTGTGAAGTGCTCAGTGCATTTCAGCAGGCATGTGCTGCTTCTGTACTCAGGAAGCAGTAGAGGAACGTTCGTGAAAATGTCAGTAGAATAGGATAAACAGGTAAGGCAGGAGGTGTAAAATGGAAAATTCCAGACAACCGGGGAAAAAAAAATGAGGGGGAAAGGATGAATAAAAAGGTCCAAAGTCAAGGTCAAATAAATGAGAAATTACCAAAACACAGGTAAAATTTAAAAGGAAGCCAGGAGACAGCTAGATAAAAGGATTGAAAGGCAGATAGAGAAGTGTCAAACTTCTGAGGTGAAACTCAGAAACTAAATTTAAAATGTAATTTAACTAAGCTTAAAATTTAGGAGGAGGGAAGAGAGAGTGTCTGCGGGGACTTCCGGGGAGGTTCGTGGAAGTGGGTCTGTGGGTCCCGGACGGTGGCAGCACGGTTTCCCCACCCGCCGACCCCCAGACACACCGCAGCCCCTTGGTCCCGGCAGTCCAGGGATCCCCAGCACCCGTAGCTCCCAGGGTGGCCATCCTGCAGCCCCTGCCACCTGAGAAGGAGCTTGAGGCCTCTCTGCCTTGGCGCCGCTCGGTACTCAGAGCGGATGGTAACATGGGGGCTCCAAACAGGAAGCAGGCTCCTCAAGACCGAGGTCACTCAGCCCTGCAGAGTGGCCTTGGGCCTCCCTGCACTCAGATGACCAGCTCCGCCCACCCCTGGCCCCAGCTCCTGGGCTTGCTGTGCCTCTCATTTTCATCTTCTCCCTGGTCCTGAGAAATGTTCTTTGAAGTGCCATGAACGGTGCTAGTCACCCGCATCTAACGTCCCTGAGCAGCTGCCACGGCAGAGCACAGCACTGGCTCTCGCGGCGTTCAGGTCAGCTTGGGGAAGCTGGAACGTACACTTGGAGTAGATGCCACCCCTGAGAGCCAGGCTGGATTATGATCCCGCTTCTGCTGCTTGCCGTGTGACCCTCTTCTCCAGAATGAGGGTTTCACACCAAGTGGTTTCAAATCCAGCTTAGTGGGGGTGGGGGTGGGGTGGTCAGGTTTTCTTTAAAATGAGATTTGGTTTTCATCATTGAACTGTATTAAGAAACATGAGCCCCCAGGTGTGTCATTGGCTTCTGTAAAATAATCAGTTCATTAGAAATTTTGGCTCATGAGATTCTTAATCAGCTTTGTGACCTACAGCCAGTCCAGCCCTCAGCACGTGGACCCTGCAGTAAAGCTTCCCCACCCTCCCTCTTTGTTGGAAGAGTGTGCTAAGACTGCAGGGCCGGCAGCCTACAGAACTTCCTTGTTGGCAGGTTCCTTGATGAATATCATTTCCTTTCACTCGTGCATTAGTCAGGAGTTTTTCTGTACCACACAGCCACAAATCTGACACTGAGATTGATCTTTTAAGGGTGGACGCCTGGCAGGTGGAGGCTCTTAGTAAATATTTGTAAGTGGATCTGCCCCAGACTTCTCAGTTTTCTAATTCTCCAGATATCCTTGACTTTGTAATGGGTCAAAAAATTGAACCTGGAAAGTAATTTTGTACTAATACCTCTTTAATGTGTTTCATTGTATCATTTTCAAATTTCATGAATGGTGTACATACACATAATCTGAGATTCTGTTTCAGATAAATGTTCTGCTGCTAAGTCAATTTTTTAAATCCTGACCTCATATCCAGGACCCTTGCTGGCTCAGTCCACTAAGAGTCAAAAGAGAAAATAGTCCCAGGGTGAGAAGATGTTATCAAGAGGTGTCATGGGAAGAGGGTCTGAACTGCACTCTCAGAAGGAGAGTGGGGCTGAGGGACTGGGGAGGAGGCAACTAGGATCTGTCTTGAGTACTATCTGCAGTTGATTGCTTCTGCCTGCCTGAGGCTATCAGGGCTCAAGAGATAGTGCTCTGATCCGTTTGCAATGTCTGCCCTGGTCAAAGGGTGAGGAATGGAAGGCATCAAGCAGTGTGTTATCATCTCCAATACATTCTTTCTGTTATTTTCAGGATTCATACCAGGGGTCAACAAACCAAGTTTGCAAACTAGCAAAAATATAGATATGGCCCACGACTTGTATGTGTATAGTCTGTAAATTAAGAATTTTTTTTTAGATGAGTTTCAGAGAATCAAAAGAAGAATGCTATTTCATGATGTGAAATTATATGAAAATCAGATTTTGTTTCTTATAAATGAGGGATACAGCCAAACTCTGTTGGCCTACATGTTCTCTGTGGCCACTTTGGTGCAACGATGGCAGAGTTGAGTAGTTAACAGAGGTGGTATGGCCCACAAAGCCTATAACTTTTTTTTTTTTTTTTTGCGGTATGCGGGCCTCTCACTGTTGTGGCCTCTCCCGTTGTGGAGCACAGGCTCCGGACGCGCAGGCTCAGCAGCCACGGTTCACAGGCCTCGCCGCTCCGCGGCATGTGGGATCTTCTTGGACCGGGGCATGAACCCGTGTCCCCTGCATCGGCAGGCGGACTCTCAACCACTGCGCCACCAGGGAAGCCCAGCCTATAACATTTATACTCGCTGTTCATAGACGAAGTTTGCTGACCCTTGATTTAGAACAGTACATGGGGGGAATTCCCTGGCGGTCCAGTGATTAGGGCTCCACGCTCTCACTGCCGAGGGCCCGGGTTCGATCCCTGGTTGGGGAACTAAGATCCTGCAAACCACGCAGTGCGGCCCCCCCCAAAAAAGGGATGACAACAACAACAAAAAGATTCTAGAACAGTATATGGGAAAGGATGAGAGAGACCCCTGACTTAGCCTAGGGCACCTGTGCTCAGGTCCTGCCTGCCACCAATTTTCTGTGTCTGGGCCAGCTCTCATAACCTCTCTGGTTCCTCCATCTGTTCGAATGGGATATCGACGGATGACCTCTTAGATGCTGAGAGTCTGTGGTTCTGTCCTGTTCGGGGGTTTGGGTCTGTTTTTTTGTTTGCTTTGTTTGTTTTGCTTTTTGTCTCGTCTGATTCATTGTTTCTCCTTCACATGTTATCTTTTTGTTTCAAGGACACATCAAAGGATGTGTCCATTTAGACTTTGGGGCTCTATGTATCAGGAACTCAGGTGTAAGCCCCGCAAGCAGAACAGGGGATCCTTTGGCTTGGAGGCCATGGAGGAGTTAGTGAAGTCTATCCTTCAGGACCCAGAGCCACCTGCCACCTCTCCCCTTACCCCTGTGGTGAAACACAGCTCTGGGCACCGTCCTCAAGGCCTCACACACCAAGAAAAAAGACCTCTGCTTCCCCAGCTCCTGGTAAAAAGGCCCAGGGAAGGGCTCTTATTGGCTGGCTGTGTCCCAGGCTCTTGCCTGGACCAGTCACTGAGACCAGACAGCTGAGGAGCTGTGCTTGGTCGCACCATAGTCTTGGGGGGAGAGGTGGGGACTCAGTGACGGGCAGCCCCACCAGAACCCTGAGTTGGTGTGAGGGAGGGCACATTCCCATAGGGAGGAGACCGTCTGGGCAGGTTAAATAATAAGGGTCCCAACCAGGGCTCTTCGGGCTCCAAGGAGAAGGGCTTAGAAAACTAGTTAAGGCCTCCCGCACCGCATGGTCACAAAGAAATGACCTCTGGGCTAGATGTGGGAGGAATTGGAGCTCCAGGCAAGGCCCTACTCACTCTGAGCCCCTCTGTGTCTCGTGTCCCGATGTGATGGGGACAGGACAGTGAACGAGGTAGAAGAAAATCCCTGCTGTGGGAACTGACATCTAGAGGCTGGAAAATAACGTCACTGTCATATGTAACAGCAGCCACCACTGCTAGTGTTACCAAAAACCAGGTGACAGGCCAGGCTGGAGGCATTAGGGCCATGGTGGGTGCTTCCTTTCTTTGTGTCTGAATTGGGGTCACAGGGCCGATCCTGACAGCAGCAGGATTCTCTCAGGCTCCTTCATTCGCGTGCCCACCGCTGCCAGGCGGCCGGACGCAGAGCAGAGCCAGAGATGGAGTTCCAACAATTCTGCCTGACAGAAACTTCTTCAGAGCAAGTCTCACAAGGCAGGAGGCATGTCTCACCGACAGTGGTGAGCGGGGAGGCCAGGTGCTGGAGGTCGGAGGGGCTCACGGGAGCAAGCACTGAAGGTTTGTGCCTTTACGTGTCATCTCAGTCATCCGTGTTATTACGAGGTGTCGGGAAGATGACATTTATGTGGAGGTGAGGGTGGGAGCCGGGGTTCCCTGGGGGAGCAGCCGCTTCGGTGATTCTGAGGCGACTGAGCAGGTGGAGAGGGGCGCTGACATCAGAGGTCATGGGCAGCCCATCCTGGAGAGCCAAGCAGCCCCGAGGAGGGGGGCGCCGGTGAGCGAGCCTGGAAGGCCGCACCAGCCCCTGGTCGCGGTGGGGCGGGGGGTGCTCTCCAGGGGACTTCTAAGGATTAAAAATGACTTCTCAGCACTTTGGCAACGAAAATCTTATGGCAGTGGCTTTTCAAGAGGTCTTCAGCGTCAGAGAGGGCGGTTTTCAAAGTCCCCCGTGACCCTGGCGCCCTGCCCCTCCCTCACACACGACCAGTTCCAGGCCCTCTGCCCTCAGCACGTGGCGCCAGACAACAGTTCTCGGCCCAGGTGGGCCTTTTATTCCTCAAGGACGCAATTTCCCCAGAGGTTTGTGAGGGTTTTGCTCTGGAATTTCCCTCTATATCATGGCGCTGGAGTCCCGCTTCCTGAGCTCCCTGAAGGGCCACGCACACCCCAAGTCCAGGCCACCTGTGTGGATGCCACGGGTGAGCACGGAGCCCATGGCCCTAGCACCACATACAAGCCTGTTTGTGGGCTGCAGCGTTAATTTAGCGGGTCTAAAACTGGCGTTGCCAGGAGAGAGGGTCGCCACGCTGGAGGCTGAAGGGAGGCTGAGGGTGGATGTCTCTCTGTTCGCCCCCTCCTCGTCCAGGCACTGGGAGGATGTTGCCTCGGAGCTCCTGGCCCCAGCATAGCCGGGTGCAGGTGTGACACAGCCTGGCGGCCCAGTGCTCGGGTTCCTCATCTCATGGCCACTCACGGCGCGTCTTTCCTCTGCTCCCTTGTGCAAAGCGAGCACCTTCTCGTTGGAAAAGACTAGAAAACAGTTTTTGTCATCCATTAGCATCTTGCCGGGGGGCATCTTTCCTTGGGTTTTGGCCAGAGTCTCTGAAGTTCGCCGCTGGTAAGCGCCGCCTGTGAGAGGTGCACAGTGTGCTTGGGAAACTGGCCTCTGAAGATGCGGGCACTTGATGCTCCCAACGTGAGCAAACTGGTTTTTGCGTCGTAAATAAATAATCGGGGCTCTTCTCCCGCTTTCAAGTGCCAAGGCTTTCGCTGCATGTGGCTCGTGATGCTGCTTCCTCCAGGGCTGGGGTGGGGATGGGGAGGTGGGAGGAAGTTGGGTGAGTTCGGAGCCTCGGTTCAAATGCATCAGGGGCCTCTCTGCATGGCTGCCCCTCAGGAATGTTCCAGAACTCACAAGACAGCACAGGTACAGGAAATAATTCCCGAGTCAGCTTTGAATTTCTCACCGGCTCTGTCCTCAAGCAGTGGGGGAGTGGCCTGGTGGGGGGGGCGCCAGGCAGGGGGCGAGGGCTCCCCGGCAGGCAGGGCCTGTGAGTGACGCCGCCGTGTCCCTCCTTGCAGTAGTAGTGGACGTCAGCTCAGCGAGGTGTTCATCCAGCTGCCGTCCCGCAAGGAGCTGCCTGAGTACTACGAGCTCATCCGCAAGCCTGTGGACTTCAAGAAGATAAAGGTAACCCCGTGTCGAGTGTGCGGGGAGAAGGACGTGCCACGTCGGCGTTTGGGGGATTCCGAGCCTGGGCCTCGGGCCCCCTCAGGCAGGGAGCCAGGCGTTGGACGTAGGGGTCCTGAGGATGTGACGGGCGCCCCCCGCACCCACAGCTGGGCCTCCAAGTCTGCACAGAGCCTGGGGGTTCAGCCGTGACCTCGTCAGGCAGAGGGATGCCGGGTGCGAGGGGGTCCAGAGGTAAGGCCGCTTCTCCCGCCCACAGGAGCGCATCCGCAGCCACAAGTACCGCAGCCTCAACGACCTAGAGAAGGACGTGATGCTGCTGTGCCAGAACGCGCAGACCTTCAA
>NW_020173270.1:436812-437526 GCF_003031525.2 Neophocaena asiaeorientalis asiaeorientalis | reverse complement strand
CCGTGAATTGACTGGTTTTAAAAAAGATTCCCTTCAACTTGGACTATTTTACTCATTACAGAAGCAATGTGTGTGTATTACTGAAAAAATAGCAGAAAATAAAAACAAACTAAAAAGAGGAAGTAGACTCGGTGCCATCCATCCATGGTGACCCTGGGAACAGTCTGCGTACATCTCGGAATCTGTTTTGAATTCCCTCGGGGACTCTCTTGAAAGGAATCCTGTGCTGTGTCCCATCCTGGGATGAAATTCATGTACACACACAGCCTTATTAGCCTAGCAGTTTCCCTAAGTGTCGGGATGGGTGCCTCTCGGAAAAGAGGTCTGATAGTCATATATTTGGGGGAGATGCTGGCTTCAGCGAGGGGCACGCGTTTCTAATGTTACGGCAGACCCCCTCAGAGCCTTTAAAAACACGCTCGGTGTAATTCTTCAAAGGGAGGGAGGAACGTGTGGTTATTTCTGAACGAACACACCGGACCTTTTGTCTGGGGCCCCTTCATCGACCTGGTGCTCTCTGGGGCACCAGCTGGGAAAGGATTATTGAGCTGTCCTTCTGCCAGGACTGGGGCCCAGCGGGCGGGGAGCTCCCCAGCAGGCCCCGCACCTGAGCCCCGTGTGTTTCCGCCCAGATCTACGAAGACTCCATCGTCCTCCAGTCGGTCTTCACCAGCGTTCGGCAGAAAATCGAGAAGGAGGAAGACAGTGAAGGGG
>NW_020173270.1:432498-436547 GCF_003031525.2 Neophocaena asiaeorientalis asiaeorientalis | reverse complement strand
GCCCATCCCCGGGGTGGGGGGAGGCGGGGTGGGGTCACACCCACCTGAGGGGACCCGAAGCCCGCACGGCTCCCAGACGTCCCTGGCTCCGAGGTGCCATGCTCTCCCGAGCTCACATCTTCTTTCCTCCTGGTGCCCACCCCAGCTCGCTCGGTCAAAGTGAAGATCAAGCTGGGCCGGAAGGAGAAGGCCCAGGACCGGCTCAAGGGCGGCCGGCGGCGGCCGAGCCGTGGCTCCCGGGCCAAGCCGGTGGTGAGCGACGACGACAGTGAAGAGGAGCAGGACGAGGTAAAGCCCGCGGGGCCCGGGCAGGCGGGTCGCTGCACGCCTGTGCCGTGCCACGTGCTGGCCCCTGGTCCAAGGCCAACAGCCCCGCTCCCCAGATGCGGAGACCGAGGCTCAGCCTTATATGGCCTGGGACTCAAGTCCAAGTCCACGTGGCCCTACCAGCAGTGCTCTTGGAGCTGGTGGGCTTCAGGCAGGGCATCCCAGCCTGTTCCTGCTGCAGCAGCCTGCAGAGCTGCCAACCCAGGGCACCAGGGCTGCTGAGCTCGGGCCGGCAGTGTTGGGACGGGAGGTGGTGAGATCGGAGGTGCCGCCAGCGGGTCCCCATCCCCACAGCACAGGGCCCTCCAGCCGCCAGGACTGCCGTGGTGTCCTCACTGCACGGGGCACACGCCCTGCACCCCAGGTCTCTGCTTGTGGCTCTGTTCCGGCCTGTCTAGAAGGATTTCTAAACAATGGTAGTGGGTTAAGAAAAAGCAAGCAAAAAACAAAAGGCCCCATAATCCACAGTCATCAAAACATTGTGCAGCAGACCCTGTGAACGGGGCTGTGAGCGGTGCCTCGGTGATGGTCCCCCTGGCACAGGCTGCAGTCCCTCGCACACCAGGGAAGAGCCACAGGAGCTTCAAGCCTGGACACTTTGATGGGCGTGGGGGCACGAGCAGACCCACTGGCTGGGTTTAAATAAGCTTTGCCCTCTGGCTCTAGCCCGGATGCCAGGCCCTTCCCTGCTGTAGGGCCTGGGCATTTCACTTCACTTCTGAGCCTGTCTCCACTTCTACAAAGCACGGAGGTCAAGTCAATTACACGGGGCCTGTGGCTCCCGGAACAGCCTGACAAGCACCATTTTGTTGTTGTTAGTCTTTTTTTCTTTTTTTAAATATTTATTTATTTGGTTGCACCAGGTCTTAGTTGCAGCACGCAGTCTCCTTAGTTGTGACATGCGAACTCTTGGTTGCAGCATGCATGTGGGATCTAGTTCCCTGACCAGGGATGGAACCCGGGCCCCCCCCGCACTGCAAATGAGGAGTCTTAACCACTGGACCACCAGGAAGGTCCCTCGTTAGTTTTCTTGTATAGCTGTTTGCAATAGCAGCAAAACCACGTGCCTTTCGACTTCCCTGGTGGTGCAGTGGTGAAGAATCCGCCTGCCAATGCAGGGGACACAGGTTCGAGCCGTGGTCCGGGAAGATCCCACATGCCGCGGAGCAACTAAGCCCATGAGTCACAAGGGCTGAGCCTGAGCTCTAGAGCCCACGAGCCACAACTACTGAAGCCCGCGTGCCTAGAGCCTGTGCTCTGCCACAAGAGAAGCCACTGCGATGAGAAGCCCCTGCTCACTGCGACCAGAGGAAGCCCGCGCGCAGCAATGAAGACCCAACACAGCCAATAATTAATTAATTAGGAAAAAAAAACCCAGGTGCCTCAGAATAAATCTGACCATAGACATCCATGGTCTTATGGGGACGTTAATGACATTGTGAACACGGGAGTGGTGGCCCTTGTTTCTGGAGAGGAGGATCTGAGCTGTAAAGCTCCCCATCTGCCCATCTGGATCTAGCAGGGCTTCTGTGGCCCTTGCCAAGCTGTTTAAAATGTTTATACAGAAGAGCAGAGATTTTACGTGGTCAGAAATCGCCAAGGTGGTTTTAAAGCCACAGGTCAGGGGAATTCCCTGTCGGTCCGATGGTGAAGACTTGGCGCTGTAACTGCTGTGGGCCCGGGTTCCATCCCTGGTCAGAGAACTAAGATCCCGCAAGCTGCGTGGCATGCCCACAAAAATAAAAATAAAGCCGTAAGTCAGGGGCACAGGGACAGGCAGACAGCAGTGGGACAGAGCAGGGAAGGCCCAGCAAGCCTCCCACGTCCCGAGGAAGAGTCGATGTGGACGCAGGGGACAGTCTGTGGGAGAACGGTGACGTCACGGTGTGGCCATGGCAGCAGGGGATGAGGGCAAAGGCCAGTCTGCACCCAGCCTCGCGGAGCCAGTGCTGCCCGCTCCCTGCAGGGCAGAGCGGTTCTGCTGCCTGCATTGGTGATTGAGTGCATCTAAAGCTGAGGTCGGCGCCAGTCGGGGTGCTCCTGAGGGCGGGGCTGACTCACGCTTTCTCCTCCTGTCCCCCCTCCAGGACCGCTCAGGAAGTGGCAGCGAGGAAGACTGAGTCCCGACATTCCAGAGTCTCAACCCCGAGCCGCTCGTTCCA
Source organism: Neophocaena asiaeorientalis asiaeorientalis (assembly GCF_003031525.2). Classification (NCBI taxonomy): domain Eukaryota; kingdom Metazoa; phylum Chordata; class Mammalia; order Artiodactyla; family Phocoenidae; genus Neophocaena; species Neophocaena asiaeorientalis. The sequence continues at coordinate 434,058 of NW_020173270.1, read as the reverse complement.
GATCTGAGATGGTGTAGACCTTAGCAGTAACGGGTAGCAGCAGATGTAGTTTCAGACTTGGGATAAACTGTATAAACAAAAATCTTCCATATTTATACAGCAGAGAAGATGTAGGACTGTTTGTGTCTGGCCCTGTCCTGGCATCAGTAGCGTTGGTAACAGCATTAACTGTTTAAAATGAGAAAAAAAAAAAAAAGAATTATGAATTGGGGAACACGCGACACCTGTTTTTCTTTTCCTTCCCTGGCAGTACTGTTTCGGCCGCAGTTTGGAATCACTGTAGTTTAAGCTGTGGATGCATGTGTGTAGCCGTCCACTCCTCGTACTGTATTTTATTGGACAGGTCAGACTCGCCAGGGCCAGGGGTCCATAGGCCTGGCGGGGGTATGTCAGTGTCACTGGATGTCAAACGGTAATAAATTAAACCTACAAAAGTCTTGCCTTCTGGTGGACTCATTCCCGGCTCCTGGGGTGGTGGTGAATGTCCGCTGCCACCCCAAGCGCTGCGAGGCCCTGGGGCCCCGTGTGGGGCCTCACCATATCCGGGGCCCTGTCCTCCCATCACCAGATCCCAGGGGTCCCATTTCACAGGGGAAGACACTGAAGCCCACGCAAAGGCAAACACCTTGCCCAGGCCTCACACCATCTGACTGCAAGCCTGGGCTCTCTGGCTCCCTTAGCACTGCCATTCTCCATCATGTGTTCAAGCCTGCCCTGTCATGCAGGGAGCAAACAGCTCAGTCCCTTCCCCTCTGCAGCTAAGGTGGGGTCAGGGAGACAGTCACATAAACAGGCAGATGCAGGACTTCCCTGGTGGCACAGTGGTTAAGAATCCACCTGCCATAGGGAGGGGATATGGGGATATATGTATACGTATAGCTGATTCACTTTGTTATACAGCAGAAACTAACACAACAATGTAGAGCAATTATACTCCAATAAAGATGTTAAAAAAAAAAAAAAGACACTTAAAGAAAAAAAGAAAAAATCCACCTGCCAATGCCAGGGACACGGGTTTGAGCCCTGGTCCGGGAAGATCCCACATGCCGTGGAGCAGCTAAGCCCATGCGCCACAGCTACTGAGCCTGTGCTCTAGAGCCTGCAAGCCAAAACTACTGAGCCTGCGTGCTGCAACTACTGAAGCCCGCGCGCCTAGAGCCCGTGCTCCGCAACAAGAGAAGCCACCGCAATGAGAGGCCTGTGCACCACAACGAAGAGTAGCCCCCGCTCGCCGCAACTAGAGAAAAGCCCGCGTGCGGCAACAAAGACCCAAAGCAGCCATAAATAAAATTTATTTCGGAAAAAAACGGCATGTGCCACACAGCAGTCAGAGCCGTGACACAGGAATCCCAGGGCATTGTGGGAGCCCAGGTGATCAGGGAGAGCTCCCAAGTCCAGAACTTACTTTGGGTTCTATAGTTTTTGTCTCTTCATTAAGATCTTGTATTTGCGAGTCATTATCATCATATTTGCCTTTAATTCTTCAAACACTGTTCACTTTAATTCTTTGAACATTTTTTTTTCTTTTTCTTTTTCTTTTTTTTTTTTTTTTTTTTTTTT
>NW_020173270.1:345254-432314 GCF_003031525.2 Neophocaena asiaeorientalis asiaeorientalis | reverse complement strand
AGGCGGACTCTCAACCACTGCGCCACCAGGGAAGCCCTTGAACATATTTTTATTGACTGCTGTGAAATCCAGCATCTGGACCCCTGGAGAGAACATTTCTAGTGACTGCTTTTTTCCTCGGGGTGGGTCACACTTTGCTCTTTCTTTGCATGTCTTGCTTTTTTTTTTTTTCTTCAAAAATGGACTTTTTTTTTGGCCTTGCTGCCTGGCCTGTGGGACCACAGCTCCCCAACCAGGGATCAAACCCACGCCCTCGGCAGTAAAAGCAGAGTCCTAACCACTGGACGGCCAGGGAATTCACTCAAAAATGGACATTTTAAAATATGGGGCACGAACCTGTGTCCCCTGCATCGGCAGGCGGACTCTCAACCACTGCGCCACCAGGGAAGCCCCTGGTGGCATTTTTGTTTTGTTTGTTTTAGTTATTGCTGAGCTGACTCTGTAGGGTCTCTCTCCCCCACTGTGTGCAGCTGTTTATGTCTCTGCTCAATGTTTGAAAGTTATTGTTTTTCATTATCTTTAAGCTGACTCCCTCTCGGAGTCACCCCTGGGTCGGCCTAGCTTCGGGGTCAGCCAGTGATGGCACAGAGGTTGTGCTCAAACCCCTGAGTCAGTGAGGCCCTGTGCCAGGGGCCCGTGCTCAGGCAGTTTGCAAGCCAGACCTGCCTTTGCTTCCTGCCGTCCCTCTTGCATCTTCCCAACACGTGCACACGGCCTCCTGCTGAGCAGCTTGCTTGGATTTGTGGGTTGACGGGGCTCCCTCCGTCTCTCGTGCAGCCTGGTGTGTGTGCGCGCGTGCACACACACACACACACACACACACACACACACACGGCTTTCCAGACCCTCAGGCTACAAGGGGCCAACTGTTTCATTGTCAGGACCTCCCGATTGAATGCTGACTGGTTTACCCATCTGCAGCTAGCATCTTAACCTCAGCTAGTTAGGAGGCCTTGGCCTTCCCCATTCATTCCACCCTGAGATCCCTGCTGTTTCCAATTTGCCCAATGGCCTGAGGTGTTACTTGGCTCCTAGTCAAGCCAGCCTCCTCCAGCAGTGATATTCATGGCTTGTCCAGTCCAATAGGAGCTGGGAGGCCAAAAAAACCATTACCTCCCACTGCTCTTATCTTGCCATTCAGTAATTATTTTTGAGTAAATTCTTCTTAATTTGTCAAATGCCTTTGATTAATATCCAGAATCCTGAAATGGTTGTTTTTGACAACTCTGTCTCCTTTTAAGATTGCTTTTATGGAGTGGATTTGCCAAGCTACTCATGTCATTTTGAAAGTCCACATTTGTGTGTGTGAATGGCTTTGACTTCATTTTAACAAATTTGAATTTATTTTAATGTTTACAGAAAAGCAGCTCACCTTGATTTCACGGTATTTAGACTGAGGCCAATTTAAAAATGTGTCCCTTGAGGGGCCAAAAAGTATATGTGAAATTTGAGTAGGAGAAAAGTGTTTGTCTGACATAGTTTGTTGGTGAATAGATGGCAGCAAAATCCAAAATAATATTTGCCATGAGTTCATACCTCTCTCATGTCAAAGTCTGGAGTTGGTGCCTCAGTGTTGGAGAACAGCTCCTTCTCTGTCTCGTTGCTTTAGTACTTGCCACCCCTATGTCCAGCATCACCTCATGGCCCAAGATGGGTGCCGGTGCTCCATCTATCCATTCCACATTCCAGCCATCAACAAGGAGGCAAGGGGAGGGAGATCCTCTCTGGAAACTGACACTTCACTCTCTCTTAAGTGCTCGTTGGCTACAACATAGTCAAGTGGCCACACCTAGCTGCACAGGAAGCTGAGAAATGCAGCCTATCTTCTGGTGCCTATGTGCCCAGCTAAAGTTGTGGGCACACTACTTGCTCACTGCATACTTTGAGGTGGTTAGCCCCAGTTTTCAGATGAGAAAACTGAGGCACAGGGAAGGGAAACATTTGCCCAAGCCTGCACAGCCAGTCCTAGAACCAGTGGTTGTCAAGCCCCACTTGCCTTCCTCCCACATTGGGTGGTCGTGGGTTTGAATCCTGGCCCTGCCACGTCCAGGCTATGTGACTTTGGGCAGTTCTCTGCACCCCTCTGAGCCCACTAGGAGATGAGAAGCCAAACGATGCTCATGGAGGTTTCTTATTTCTTTCTTTGGGCATTTCTGTTTTTTCTACGGTGACAATGAAAAGAGAAATAATTGAAGAAAACAAATGAAGGGCATCAACAAGAGGAGCTAGTTGGGCTGAACACCCACACATGCAAAGCCAGGTGTGATGGTGACCCAGGAACACGTGGGCTGTGCTGGGGGTGAGAGGTCATCCCCCTGGCCTGGCTCTCCCACGTTGACCTTGGCCTGAGGTCCTGGAACCAGCCTGGCCCTCATGTGCACACTGGCCAGGAACCACAGACCTCTACCAGCCTGAACTCCTGTCGCTCCTGGTGACAGCTGCTAACTGCCTACCCACCACCCCCCACTGGCCTTTGCTCTCAGCATCCATCTATCTGGACAGTCCTTTCCCCTCTATCTCGGCCCGGCTGGCCAGTGCCTTCCTCCCCCATTTATTTATCCCAACAACCCTGAGGGGTGTGGACTTCACTCCCATTTCACAGATGACACAAGTGAAGTTCAGAGAGGTTGAGACACTTGCCCAAGGCCACACAGATTTGGGCCCAGGTTTGTGGGGCACAGGAGTGAGTCCTCGGGGGCTGGGACCTGCTCCAAATCTGGAGAAAAGGCCCTGGGTCTGGGAGGGTGAAATGGCCCCTGGAAAGGGTGCTGTGTTGAGTAATGTAGCCAGGTCTGTGTCCTCAGGGAGTCAGGGAAGGCCCCAGCAAGACTTGGGTGAGCAGGTCCCTTTGACTGGAATACCAGATGGTCAGGGCGTGATGGGAGCCCCTGGGGTGCCCTGACATAGCTAGGACTGGGAGGGGGGCAGTCAGAAGAGTATGGAGCATCACATGTGACAGATGGCCACAACAATATCTCCCACCCCATATGCACTTCTAGAACCTTGCAACTCCCCCACCAAGACATGGAATCTAATTCTCCTTCCCTTGACTGTGGCTTGGGACTCTTGGTAAGAAGTAGAGTGCAATAGAAGTGACAATGTGACCACTAAGAGTGGGTCATACAAAGCACCTCAGTTTGTTGGAACACTCCCTGTTAAAGCCATCAGCTCTCATGGAACAGCCCAAATGCCTAGAAGCCACCATGTTGTGAGGAAGCCCGAAGAAGCCCATGCCGAGAGACCACCAAGACCACAGGAGGAGAAAGAGATGGCTGGCCAAACCCCACCTGTGTGCACCTGCCCAGATGAGCCCTTCCCACCTTCCCGACACAAAGTAAGAGAGAGAACAAACTGTTGTTTTAAGCCACTAAGCTGTGGGGTGATTTCTTACACAGTGATAGCAACTGGAACATCCTAAAACAATTTTTCAAATGACATGGGTCTAATTAAGCTAACATGGAAAGATCTTTAGAGCAATGTTAAGGCTAGGAAAGCAAGCTACACAAATGTCCAGCAAGATGCCTTTTTTAAAATTAATTAATTTATTTATTATTTTTGGCTGCGTTGGGTCTTCATTGCTGCGCGTGGGCTTTCTCTAGTTGTGGCGAGCGGGGGCTACTCTTTATTGTGGTCTGCGGTGGCTTCATTGTGGTGGCTTCTCTTGTTGCTGAGCATGGGCTCTAGGCACGTGGGCTCAGTAGTTGTGGCTCACGGGCTCTAGAGAGTAGGCTCAGTAGTTGTGGTGCACGGGTTTAGTTGCTCCAGGGCATGTGGGATCTTCCCGGACCAGAGCTTGAACCTGTGTCCCCTGCACTGGCAGGTGGATTCTTAACCACTGTGCCACCAGGGAAGTCCCAAGATGCCTTTTTTTTAGCACACACAGGGTCTCAGATATTTGCTTTGGACCATGTCTCTGCCACATAAACATTCAGAGAAAGTCCTGTCAGGATATACCCCCAAACACACTATATCCTGAACAGCTGTTACCCCTGGAAGCAGGGGACAAGAGGATGGAGTTGGGAGCTTCTCCAAGCTAGTGAGGTTCTGGACACAAGTCCATTTTACGACCCATTTCTTGATTCCTCACCAATGTTTAATTCAACAGAATAGTTGGTTTCTAGTTTATGTCATGGTCTCAAAGATTTCTGCTTCAATGAGGCCATTTGTATCTTCCAGAGCATTCATACTGACAAGGTGCCCAAAGCCAAGCCCAACTCATCATGTTCCTCCCACACCTGGTTCCGCTTCTGTGTCCCCACCTCTTAGGTGGCTCCAGTGGCCCCAAGAAATCTAACTCAGCTCTCATCCCTTTCCCTCAGCCTCCTACATCCAGTCCGTCCCCCAGCTCAACCATTCTCCTTTCTAAGTATCTTCAATCCACCCACCTCTTCTCCATCCTTGGCCCCTACCTGGTCCCCCACCGCTGCCATCGCTGGTCTGGACCAGTGTGGTCTGCACCTCCCTGGTTCCCCAGCTCCCACCCTCACTCCCCACCAGTCTTTTCTTCCACATGGCCAGAGACTTCTAAACTCTTCCAAATCCTTGAGCGCACATGGGGCCCTGATCATCTGAGCCTGGCAACTCTCCAGCCATATCTTCCTAAACCTCAGCCACACTGAAATTTTACACCACACACTTACAGGTGTTTGCACATGCAGGTCTCTCTTCCCAAAATGCCTCCCTTGGCAAATCTCCTTCCCCTGAGCCTCGTCTCAAATGTCATTTTCCTGCCCCTTCTCACCTTTTGTTGACAATCTGTAGGAGGAAGCATGTAGGCGCCCTCTAAAAGAAGCCCTCATTGTCATTTTGATTTGCATTTCTCTGATAATTAGTGATGTTGAACGTCTTTTCAGGCCCTTATTGGCCATTGTTATATCTTCTTTGGAAAGGTGTATTTAAGTCCTTTGCTTGTTTTTTAATTGGGCTGTTTGTTTTGCTGTCGTTGAGGTGTAGGGGTTCTTTATATATTCTGAATATTAATCTCACCAGATATAGGATGTGCAAATATTTCCTCCCATTCTATGGGTTGCCTTTTCACTTTGTTGATAGTGTCCTTTGATGCATTTTAGTTTTTAATTTTGATGAAGTCCACCTTATTTGTTTTTTCCTTTATTCTGTATGCTTTTATTGTCACAGCCAAGAACTCACTGGCAAATTCAATGTCATGAAGTTTTACCCCAATGTTTTCTTCTAAAAGTTTTATAATTTTAGCTCTTACTTTTAAGTCTTTGATCCAGTTTGAGTTAATTTTTGTATATGGTGAAAGTTAGTATGCAAAATAGTAAGCATCATTATTTTGCATGTGGTTATAGTTTTTCCAACACCGTTTGTTGAAAAGACTGTCCTTTCTCCACTGAACTGTCTTGGCACCCTTGTCAAAAATAATTTGGCCAGGGCTTCCCTGGTGGCTCAGTGGTTAAGAATCTGCCTGCCAGTGCAGGGGACACAGGTTCGAGCCCTGGTCCGGGAAGACCCCACACGCTGCAGAGCAACTAAGCCTGTGCGCCACAACTACTGAGCCTGCACTCTAGAGCCTGTGAGCCACAACTACTGAAGCCTGTGCACCTAGAGCCCGTGCTCCACAACAAGAGAAGCCACCACGATGAGAAGCCCGCACGCAGCAACGAAGACCCAACGCGGCCAAAAATAAATAAATAAAATAAATAAATAAATTTATAAAAAATAAAACTTTTACTTTTTCTCTACTTCTTCCTTTCCTTTTTTTTAGATGTTGGGGGTAGGAGTTTATTAATTAATTAATTAATTTTCTGTGTTGGGTCTTCATTTCTGTGCGAGGGGTTTCTCTAGTTGTGGCAAGTGAGGGCCACTCTTCATCGCGGTGCACGGGCCTCTCACTATCGCGGCCTCTCTTGTTGCAGAGCAGGCTCCAGACATGCAGGCTCAGTAGTTGTGGCTTATGGGCCTAGTTGCTCCGCGGCATGTGGATCCTCCCAGACCAGGGCTCGAACCTGTGTCCCCTGCATTAGCAGGCAGATTCTCAACCACTGGGCCACCAGGGAAGCCCTACTTCTTCCTTCCTTATTTGGACGCCTTTTATTTTTTTTTAATTGCCTAATTACACTAGCTAGAACTTCCAATACTATGTTGAATAAAAGGGTTGAAAGCAAGCATCATTTTCTTGTTCCTGATCTTAGGAAAAAGTCTTTTTACATTTTCCTAACCAGAGAAATGTTTCACCAATTCAAGCTAAATGAAAATATACTTTTTCTCTAGAAGGCTTCCACATCTCATACCAGAAGTAGCCTCTGCACTCTCCATCTGGCACTGCACGGGCTCATGTTTATATACACATCCTGCCGTGTTCTCTCTCCCGGAGTCCTTGAGGATGAGGTGGTGTCTTCCTCAATTTTGAATCTCCCCAACTACAGACTTGGGGCTTTCTCCATGTTCTCAATACAGGTTTGCCTTCAAGTCTGGTGTTCTGCTTGAAAGGAAGGACCGGCAGCCCAGAACAAATTTGAGTTCTGAATTATCAAAATCCCAACAATAGTGGAATTCAGAAGCAGGGCATCTCTAATGTTGTTGCAGCTACGCCAGCAATGATATCTCTTGGACTTCCCTGGCAGTCCAGTGGTTAAGACTCTGCGCATCCACTGCGGGAGTGGCAGGTTCGATCCCTGGTCAGGGAACTAAGATCCCACAAGCCACGTAGTGTGGAAAAAAAGAAACACCTCTAATTTTCATTTATTTATTTAACCCTTACTACCACAGGGCGCTGGATATATAAACCATTGTCTCTGCCCTCACATGGCTTATAGACGTTTTTGTGGAGATAACTGATGGCTACCGAGTCAAGGCAAGTCTCTAATTGTACCTACTGGAAGGCACCAAGGCACCTGCAGTTACTCACCCTCTGTCTGCTGACTTCTGGGTCAAAGGCCAGACGACAGCTACGAAGGCTCACCTTGGTCAAAAGCAGACCCCTTTGTTCAGAGACCTATTCTGGTCTGAGTCTCCTGGTGAATTCGAGAGGTGTAAAATAAGACAAAGAAGGCTGTCCGTTAATTAGAATGAGGAAAATGCCTGCCCTGGATTTGAATGACTTTGCAAGTCTAAGAATTTTCAGATGAAGTGGATTCCATGGAAGGATTGTTTTCAAGTTCCTATGAGAAAGAAAGTGATAAATGGAATATTTATAAATGGAATGGAATATTTGTAAACGGAATATTTCCTGTCATATCAATAGACAAAGGGTGTCACAGTCATCAATGACTGCAGCCCTCCAATGTGACCCAGTGAGCCCTAAGAAAACTCAGGGCTGAAAAGAATACCTGCCAGCTAGCAGCCAACAGACTGCAACCACTCTGGAGATGGTGAGCCCTGAGGAAATTCAGGATGTGAAAATACAGGATACTGGCCCCAGATAGCTGAGGTGCATATCAAAGGAATGAGTCCAGTGAGCCCGGACTTTTACATCTTCCCATACAGAGAAAAGCGCTAAATTCCTTAACTTGAGATATCTGGTTTTCTTTAATTAACAATAATCTTTTTATGTTCAGACTACCTGCCCTTTGTTACAAAACTTCTATATAACCTGGCTCCCCCCCTCACCTCCTCGGAGCAGTTTCTCAGAGCTATCTGAAACGCTGTCTCCCGGGCTGCAGTCCTCATTTTGCCCCAAATAAAACTTAATTTGCAGCTCTTGTGCATTTTTTTTCAAGTCAACAAAAGTGTTCCCTAAAGAAAAGAGAGAGGGGGGGAAAAAAAAGAGATGTAGTTGCAAAGACAGCCAAACAAAACAGGGAACCCATACACTGTCTATTATGTGCCAAGCAAGCATGGCTCCAATCACATTTATTTATTTAGACAGTTTTTTAAAATTATTTATTTATTTATTTATGGCTGTGTTGGGTCTTTATTACTTGGCGCGGGCTTTCTCTTTCTGTGAGGATGGGCTCACAACAGAAACTGAGCCAGTGAGGTCTTGCAATTTTTCTGAAGGGAAATCACACCTAGGGCTCCTGACTTTAAAAGATAAATAAATAAATTAAAAAGGAGCATATGGTGTAAGGAATTGGAATTGGATGGTGACACATTCAGAAATGTTGCAACTCCCAGAACTTGCCTGCCCTTGTAAATTTCTCCAGGTGTTTGCTCATGATCTCATTTTGACCCTGATACTGAACCCGCCAAGTAAGGGAAGTGGCATTACTTTCTCTCCCATATTTATTTTATCTCCCATTTTAAATTTTTATTTATTTTTAAAAAATTTTATTTATTTTTGTCTGTGTTGGGTCTTCTTGCTGTGCGGGCTTTCTCTAGTTGTGGTGAGTGGGGGCTACTCTTCCTTGCAGTGCGTGGGCTTCTCACTGCAGTGGCTTCTCTTGTTTCGGAGAGCGGGCTCTAGGTGCGCAGGCTTCAGTAGTTGTGGCATGCAGGCTCAGCAGTGCTTAACTGCTCTGCAGCATGTGGGATCTTCCCTGACTAGGGACCAAACCCATGTCCCCTCATTGGCAGGTGGACTCAACCACTGAGCCACCAGGGAAGTCCCTATCTTCCATTTTTTAACTGGCAAAGCTAAATAACTCGGGACTTCCTTGGTGGTCCAGTGGGTAAGACTCCACGCTCCCAATGCAGGGGGCCCAGGTTTGATCCCTGGTCAGGAAACTAGATTCCGCATGCATGCCCCAACTAAAGACCTCCGCATGCCCCAATGAAGATCCAGCACGACACAACTAAGACCCTTCACAGACTAAATAAATAAATAAGTGTTAAAAAACAAAACAAAACTGAGTGACTCACTCAGGTCTGTCTGATTCAGAAGCTGGGGCTCTTTACTGCCAAACACTGTCTATAAATTTCTTCCCCTGGATTAAATCACTGCTTTTCTTTCTGTTTCCTCTCTGCCTCTTTTCTGCCTTCTTTCCTGGGTTTCCTGTAAGGCTGCTGAGAGGTAAGTATGCCTTGCCAAGCTCAGTTTGTAAAACCTCAGAGAACTCTGCTCATTCCTGAGGGAACCCTCCAAAACTACCAAACCCCTTACGGGAGGCTTTCTGGCCAGGGGCCTCTGGGAAGTTCATGAATCTCCAAAGAGACACCCTGATTCTTGAAAGCTGTTCTCCATCAGCCCTCTGTGGTTTAGGCAATCGGGTTCAGTTCTGAAAGCTCTATTTTGTTTTCATTTTGCTTTGGGGAGAGGCTTTGGGCCTCTCTGTTGATTCAACTCCTTCTCCTTAAAGGATAAATCAATATTTATGTCCAGACCCCAGGTATTGGGTCAATTGATTTTAGAGATGTTTTTGCTCATAATTCATCCAAGTGCTGGATTCCACAAAACAAAATCAGTCTTTGGCTGTACTTTCGTGACGATTTTATTTAAATGCCTCATTAATAACTGTTTATGGGGTGATTTGGAAGAACCCTCTAAGACTATATATGACAAAACAGTTAAAATCTATAAACAATTCCTACAAAGGAAAAGGCAAGGAGAGACAGAGGTAGGGGGGTGTAGTTTCCAGCATCTCTAGTTTTTTTCCTTTTGAGTCAGAGGGGAGAAGTCATTGGCCAATTAGACGATTTAGAAGGACAGGTGGTTGCTAATCTCCTTTGGGCACCAAAGAGAACGTAGCAATTAAAAGTGGAGTGAAATGTAAGGGAGATCCTTCAGGAGACGCGCATTTCCATTTGGGGGTGGGCGTGGCGGCGACTCCTCTCTTCAGGGGCTACCCAAATGGGACACATCCGGCAGCCTGTCCCGAAGCGGCTTTGGAAAGGACTGGAATCCGAGTCAGGGCTTCACGGGTTAAGGAGCCCATGTCACATCGGCCGTTCCAAACTCCTCCTCTCGAAACTCCTCCTCTCGCAGTGAGGTGAAGATGTTTGAAAATCACCCCACTGCAAACTCCTCCCTCTACGGGAAACCTCACATTGAAATGCTGCAAATGACTGGGGCCCCGCGTGCAGTCGCGTCAGGGCCGCGCGAAGCCCGGGTTTACAGAGCGGACACAGCGGACAGCAGCCCGGCCCGGGGCGTGACAGGCAGAGGCTGGGAACATGAGGCTTGCGGGCTGCGGACTGCGCTGGGCCGTCGCCCTGCTCATCGCTGCGACTGCGGGTGCAGGTAAGGCTGGCTCCAGAAGCTCGCGCGGGGTAGGGGTGAGCCTGCGAACTAGGAGAGCCCCTTGGTAATTTCTTTTTGCAGGGTAAGAGAACGAAAAATCATTCCACCCTTGGAAGACTTGTGGGAAAATGGCACGAAATCCTTCTCAAATGGCTGCAGGGAGCACTAAGGGGAGCGCGAGGGTTGGGAGGGTCTGAGGGGTCTGGGGAGTCAGGGGAATGCGGGATGCGACTTTCCCCACAAGTCTCCACCCGATTGCATACCCTCTTGTCTTAGAGCCGGGTACGCGGGTCTCCACCAATGGGGGGAGGGACCCCCTCCCAGAGTTATTCTAGGGGTGAGAGTGACCCGAAACCCGGCTGCTCAGCCTGGTCCCTGGCTGCACGCTCAGGGTAGTCTGCGGGCGCGCCCCTGCGCCGGTTCACCCTCAGAGGTTACGGCGGCGGGCAAGTTGGCTTTGTGCGACTCAAGGGCGCTGCTGGCTCCCGGAACGGAGAGGAACGCGTCCAGCGCGGACCCCGCACCACACTTCCTCCCAAGGCCACCGCCTTCAGCCCCGCCCCCGAGCTCCCATAGGGCGCCATTGGAACAGGCGAGCCTCGAGCCACTCCCCTTGGCCAATGGGAAGCGGTGGCTGCGGAGGCGCGCGCGGCGCCGGGCGGGGCAGGCTCAAGACTAGCGGCGCACCTCGTTCTCGGTGAGGACGTCCAAGGAGATTCCTCAGGTTGGTCCCAGCTTCTGTCACAAAGGAGGCGTCACGTCCCGGGCCCCTGGAGAAGCTCTGCTAGCGTGGCCGAGGCGCCCGCCGAGCGCCGCGGCCCCCTCGGCGAAGGCCTCAGTTTTCCCCTCTGTGGCGAGGCCTTCGTCCCCGCTTTGTCCTCGGGGGCCGCCCTCACCCACCCCGCCCGGGACATGTTCGCAGACGTGCCCCCCAGGCCACCCTCATGGCCCTCGGGTTAACGTGTTTGTTCAGAGGCGCTGAATGGGTTCAGCTGTGCTGCCCACATGACAGCATTTCGTTTTAGAGGGTTTGAAATTTAGATTTGGGCAAGAGGCTAGTTGATGCACCATCCTGAGTTGTCTGCTGGCTCCCAGAGGCATTTGACCTCGCTCTGGAAAATAGAGAAATGGTCCTTTTCCTACTTACGACCAGCTGGGCCTAGAAAAGGATTGGGATTGTCTGATTAACAGGATGCAGGAAGCTTTTCCTTTTTATTGGCAGGGAGGTGGCTTTGAACTCTTGGAATCAGTACCTGTGACACATCGGTGTCCTCTGGGAGGAGAGGAAGGGAGGTTGCACATGGTAGAGGATTACTGTAATAATTCGGCCATTCAGTTGTGTGAAGCAAAGGGAGCGTGGCTTGGTCAAGAGACACTTGATTAGCCTGTATTTCACACGCGATCCACTCCATTCCTAAGAGGAAATGATGGCAGTGAAGTCTCGAGCAAGATGTGTCGCTTGCTTCAGTTTCCTCTTTCACTGGGTGGCGGAGGATCTGGTGTATTTTGGGTCTCAAGGAGGCTGGCGGAGGATCTGGTGTATTTTGGGTCTCAAGGAGGCTGATCGTCTGGTGTGTTCCCCAGGCTCCCGAGAGCTGGCAGCTACTAAGTATCTTCTCTGGTGTTAACACAACCACATACATTTGTAGCAGTTTGCCCCCGAGGGGGAGGGAATTTCTTGTCTGTTTCCTTTGGGAATGGAAGTAATTGGGATCTTAACGGCATGCTTTCCCTTAGCCAGATCCAAATCAGTTAACAGCTGTGTGTGGAGCCTCAAATATGCCAAGGACACATCCAAACTCAGAAAGTAGAGTGGTCCCGCTAAGAGTTGTGTCTGCTTTGGCAGCAGGCCCCAGGGTTATTCATTGATCATTGCCAAGCATATTTGTCTTCCAGGGCACTGCAAATCTTTAAGAGAAATATGTGCCTCATTCTGTCTTTCCACAGTATTCCTGCTCTTATCTGTAGGGTTCCTCCCCTGACAAGACCCAGTTCTAGATGCCTTTTTTGCTCAGTGCTTGGATGGCCTTTCATGTTCCACATTAAGTACATTAACAGCATCCATACTCTGCCCCGCTGTCAGGAAAGAGACCATGTGTTGCTAAGACACTGTGGAAGTAGCCAGCAGTGAACAGTGATAGAAACAGGCTACCCCTCCCCAAAGGCAACAAAATCTACCATCGAGATCACCCTTGGAGAAAATACCTTGGCGACACCTCCTGTGGAAAAGAGCACTGGTAAAAGGATGTCTCGTTCGTTTTCCGCTGAGTCTGTTAGCTCCCGCCATTTCTTTCTCAAGAAAATGATTCCATGTATTATTTTGATTTCCCTGCACAACGACTGTCTTCAGTAACAGGAAGGAAAACATCGAAAGTGTTTACCACCTCATTTGTGTGCTGGAGAAAAAGCAGAAATGTGTATTCCCCTTTTCTGTTTCGATAATGTTGTTCCTGACTTGTCATTCGTGACAGGAGAGGTCTAAGGGCTAGAGTTTAGTTTTTCTGGTTTTTTTCCTAAGGGAGGGTGCAGTGCTTATGTAATTTTAGGCATCTCCAGAGATAAGGGATTGGGAGCTCCAGTTTGCTTTTGCTGAAATTCAAATGAAACTGACATGGAAAACCCAAATCTTGCTTCTGGAACAGGGAGAAAACAAGAAAGAGGTGTGATTTCTTTGGGCTGTGGTGTTTGAAACAGGCCTAGTTCTGACCCATTGTTCAGGACTGTGTTGCCTGCTGTGGAGACACCCATCTGATGTGCTGTCCCTTGGTGCTCACTGTTCCTCATCCCCGTCCCCATGAGCAAGGCTATGGGATTGATTTCCCAGCTGACCATTCCCTGTAATGGTGAAATCCATTCACTTTTCATTTAAACACTGTCTGGAGCTGTCGGCCAGCTGTTCAGATAGAAATAGGTAGTAGTGGGGTCTTCCTGTTGGTGGGGTCTTCAGGTGTCTATGACAAGCAAATATTTGATTAACTGTTGCCAGGGGAAGGCTTGTTATCCAGGGAAGGGGGTTATTGTTCTTTAAAGGGCCTTAAGATGTTTTAATAGTTCTAACCTTTCCAGGAGCACATTTTGTGTGTAAGATGATTCCTTGTGCAAAGTGGATTAGTAGTGGTAATCAAAACTGCATTCGCCTGGTTGGGAGAGGGGATGACAGAAGGTCCTCCTCCGGGATCCTCACTGAGAATGCCCCTTGCCTGAACTTCCTTTTTTACTTTTTTCTGAGAGTCCTGGAATTCCGATTGCTTGTTGCCTACCCTGTGTGCCAGGATCTAGAAGTGAGTCATTTCCTTTTTCAGGCATGATCACAGTTCGGTTGTGAGTCAGTGGGGTGTGGGGTGTATTGTAGAGGCAACTCTGAGGGAGATATCCTCTTTGGCTCCGTAGCTGGGCAATGTATTTATCAGTCTGTGTTCTGATAGCAGTAGATTCCAAAGTTCAGCTCATTCACTTCTCTTGAATGAATGGGCTCCACTGGGGCCACCTCCAGCCTGGCCTCCTTGTAGTTCAGTTACCAAGTTCTGTTGATGCTTGTCAACGCTCTTTGTATTTCTATCTTCATCACCTGTAGCCTCCTTGTGGCCCTCCTAATCTCACCTGACTGGTTTCCTAACCTCTGGCAGGAACCTTGGATGTGATCTTTGAAGACTTAGAGTTTCCCTTTTGAAATTGAGGTGTAATTGACATACTATAAAATGGACAGATAAGTAAAGAGTTCAGTGAGTTGTGATAAACATTTACTTCTATGTAACCACCTCTCATTAGGATCTAGAGAAATACTCACCTCCCAGAAAGTTCCCAGAAAGCCATTTACACCCAAGCCTGTCTGTCTGAGCACCTCACTACACTGCCTCTCAGGGAGTCTACACAAAAGTGCTGGGTGAACCAGCAAAGTAGAAATGGATGAAGGGATACATTATTCTCCCATGGATCCCTTTACCAGAAATGCCAAATCAAGTTTCTCCATCCGTGCATGCATATTTGAGAACTCAAATACATACATATACACACATGTACATATACATAAATAAGTAAGTAGCTGTTTTTTAAAGAATAGCTTTTACAAGGAAAAGCAACCCAAACGTTAGTTTCATTGTGCTCCATAGACTCCAGGGCAGTGAAAGATGATCTTTTTGCAAGGCTCTCCAAAAGTCCTAAAAATGCAGAACATTCCTTGACAGCTGGAATCAGGCCATGGAAAGTCATCCACCATCATCTTACCTTTTGCTGGCATTCTGTGGCTGCAGTAAAAGGTTTCCTCCCTCTTGTATAAATGTAATACACTCATCTGGGTAGTGGAACTGTTTACCAAAGGAAGCCAGAGGAGAGTGATAAAGTACAGCATATGGTGTCCCATTTCTCCAGGAAGGTGGTTTTCAAACTGGGTCCCAGAGCCCCTGACCCCCATAGCCCTCAACCCAGGCTCAGGATTGGGTTCAAGGCTGAGTGAAATGTTCAAGGGCCTCCAGAGGTCTCTGGCCTTGTCAACCCCCATTGGAATGACCAAAGCCACCAAGAGCTGACAAAAAGGGAGGTTTATTGAATCAGGGGAATTAGGGCTAATGCCAGGGATAGGCACTGACTGATATCTTAGTTCTTTCACTTAATCATTTTCTTCCTTTGTTTAAAAAAAAAAAAAAGAATCTCAAGAGTAAAGCATTCTTAGAAGAAAACCAAACAACCTGAAATGAATTAAAGAAGGCCCCTTGCCACTGTTTCCTATGCAGAAGCACAGATAAGACTTTGTTTCTTCCAAAAGTAGGATCACACTGAACACTATTACAAACTCTTCTGCCCCTTGCTTTTTTCCCCATTTAGCAAAATACCGTGGACAGCTTTCCAACAGTGTCACAACGTAGGATGATTGACATCACCTTTTTCAGTGCCTCTGAAGGATCTGCATTATAATTAGGTATCCATTTTGCATGTGTGGCTACATAGTTCCATTTGAATATAGGCATACCTTCTTAAATTAGGTTATGTATTAATTGTCTATTGCATATCAAATTACCCCAAAACTTAGTGGCTGAAAACAATACACATTTATTATCTCCAAGTTTCTGTGGGTCAGGAATTTGGAAGCAGCATAGCCAGATGGTTCTGGCTCAGGATCTCACATGAAGTTGCCATCTAGATACCCCAGGAAAAAATATATTTGCAGGGGCTGCAGTCATCTGAGGGCTTTATGGAGGCTGAAGCTTCCCTTCCAAGATGGTGTCCTCAGTGGCTTTTCCCAGAAGGCCTCAGGCACTCACTGCATGGAGCACCTCAGCGTGTGCAAAGGGCTTCCCCCAGAGTAAGCAATCCAAGAGATTCTGGAGGAGGCTGTGGTGGCTTCATGATGTAGGGTCAGAAGGCACACCTCATCACGTCTGCCTTTTTCTATATATTAGAAACAAGTCCTGAGTACACGCCAGGCGTGGGGAATTAGGCTCACCTTTTGGAGGGAGTGTCATGGAATTTGTGGTCATATTTTAAAATACCACTGGGCTTCCCTGGTGACGCAGTGGTTAAGAATCCTCCTGCCAATGCAGGGGACACCGGTTCGCGCCCTGGTCAGGGAAGATCCCACATGCCACGGAGCAACTAAGTCTGTGTGCCACAACTACTGAGCCTGCGCTCTAGAGCCCGCGTGCCACAAGTACTGAAGCCTGCGCACCTAGACCCTGTGCTCCGCAACAAGAGAAGTCACCACAATGAGAAGCCCGTGCACCACAACGAAGAGTAGCCCCCACTCGCAGCAACTAGAGAAAGCACTCACGCAACAATGAAGACCCAATGCAGCCAAAAATAAATTAAATACATAAATAATACCACCAATTGTTCCCCCCTTTTCTCTATTATAAGAAAAGTTTTAGGGACTCCCCTGGCGGTCCAGTGGTTAGGACTCTGAGCTTCCACTGCAGGGGGCATGAGTTCAATCCCTGGTGGGGGAAGTAAGATCACGCATGCCGCCGGGCACTGCCAAAATAAACAGAAAAAGCTTTGGACCTCTTTTGAACTTGACATTGTTATACACCTGTGTTAATATTTCTTCTGGGTCCCAGGGACTTTGCACTTTAAATTTTGACAGATTCTGCCCTGTTGCCCTCCTAAGAGGTGGAATGTGGAAGAGTTCCACTTTTCCAAAATCTTTCCCCGGCAAAGATGATGGACCCGGCCCTGATTTTTGGCATACCTATTGAACAAATCTTACTGTGACTGTGTCAGGCCTTGGGCTCTGATGGTTTCATGCTGAAACGATGAAAAAGACATTCCTTACTCTCAAGGAGTTTAAGTCTAGGCTGGGGGATACACAATAAACAGGTGCTTTCGATACTGTGTGTTAGGAATGAGAAATGGGTGTTTTAGGGGCTCACGGCGGTGCCAAACCCAGTTTTGGGGAAGATCAGCTTCAAAGTTGAACTGTTAGGGACTTCCCTGGTAGTTCAGCGGGTAAGACTCGGCAATCCCAATGAAGGGGGCCCAGGTTCAATCCCTGGTCAGGGAACTAGATCCCGCATGCTGCAACTAAGAAGCCCTCATGCTGCAACTAAAAGGTCCTGCATGCCACAACTCAGACCTGGCAAAGCCAAAATACATAAATAAATAATAAAATAAATAAATAAGTATTCAAAGTTGAACTGTTAGCCAAACAAACAGGTGGGAGTTGGGAGGGGGCTTTGCAGTAGAGGGAACTGCAGGGATTTGGGATCTGAGGTTGTGAAATTTTTACCAGATCCAGTACGGAGGCAGAGAATGCCATTTCCATAAGACTGTAATTCACACTGCTTTGGAGTGGGGACAGTTGGTGAAATCTGGTGACCTCAGGGCCTCCCTCTTCCTTGTTTATAGAGGTTTCAGGATGGCATTTTATGGGGAAAACAGATGTCTTGCAGATGGGTGTGTGTGAAAGGAAATGGGATGTGTGTAGGGAACACCGGCCATACATCCGTGAGCTTGGAAAAGAAGTATCCAGGCATGTTCTTTTGTTTCCTTCCGGCTGTGGGCCACCTTCACCTCCCTGCCACCTTATGTCTTGACTTTAACTTAGATGGAGACCACACTTCCATTTTGGTCAAGAATGGGATGAGTTGGAGACTCATAGCTCTTCCTTCATCATGATAAGGTCTGGCTTTCACATGCCTTCCAGCCCTAAAGACTTTTTCCCCACTGATGCTCCCCAAATCTTTATTCACATTCATTGTTCATTTTAAGGAACTGCAGTGGGGACTTCCCTGGTGGCACAGTGGTTAAGAATCCTCCTGCCAGTGCAGGGGACACGGGTTCGATCCCTGGCCCGGGACAATCCCACATGCCACGGAGCAACTAAGCCCGGGGGTCACAACTACTGAGCCTGCATGCCTAGAGTCTGTGCTCCGCAACAAGAGAAGCCACCGCAATGAGAAGCCCATGCACCGCATCGAAGAGCAGCCCCCGCTCGCTGCAACTAGAGAAAGCCCGCACACGGCAATGAAGACCCAACACAGCCAAAAATATTTAATGAAGAAAGGTAAGAAGGAAGGAAGAAAGAAACAAAGGAAGAAAGAAAGAAAGAATGAACTGCAGTCATCTTTCACCTCAATGACTTGGGAAAAAAATTACCTTCTTATTTTGGGATTATATTCAATGTAAAAAAGTTGCAAAGTTATTACAGAGAATTCTCATACCCCTCATACATTTTCCCCCAATATTAACGTCTTACATACTACAGTACATGTCAAAACTAAGAGATTAACATTTGTATATTACTATGAATTCCAGACTTTCTTTGGATTTCATCCATTTTTTTCTTTAATGACCCATTCCTCTTCCAAGATCCAATCCAGTATTTCACATCACATTTGGGCCCTAAAGTCTTTGATCCTAGTCTTAACCAGTTGGTCTCCCAACTCTTTTAATCGCATACCCTCATTGGTTAAAAAAATTTTGAGGAAGTCCTCCCTAATATAATTATTTATCATATACTGTACTAGTGTATGATGTACCTTACAAACCATAAATATACAGAAAAGCAGAAATGTTAAAAAGGTGAGATTAAAAATCAGACACACAACATTTAAAAATATCTTGTTATTCGTGATGGCTTCCTGCTATAGTTAGTTAAAATCTGAAATCATGATGTAGTCAGAGCAAGTGTTTTTTTGCAAAAGTGATTCAGATTCTTTTTCAATTTCTTTTCTCTTATAGATTATTACAAGATATTAGGTGTATAGTTCCCTGTGCTATACAGTAGGTCCTTGTTGGTTATCTATTTTATATATAGTAGTGTGTATATGTTAATCTCAACCTCCTAATTTATCTGTCCCTCACCCCTTTCCTCTTTGGTAACCATAAGACTGTTCTCTGTGTCTATGGGTCTCTTTCTGTTTTGTAAATAAGTTCATTTGTATCTTTTTTTTTAAGATTCCACATATAAGCAATATTGTATGATATTTGTTTTTCTCTGTCTGGTTTACTTCACTTAGTATGATAACCTCTAGGTCCATCCATGTTGCTGCAAGTGGCATTATTTCATTCTTTTTTATGGCTGAGTATTAAGGGCAAGGTTAATCATTAGCAATTGGGCACAGAAGGCCACATTTCAAAGGGCGTCCTTGATCATTTTGATTTTTTTTTGGCTTGACCTTCTATCATATCTGATTAGGTCTCTTTTTATCTTGTACGTTGAGGGTAGGAGGGGCAAAATGCTCATTAATAGGAATAAACTTGGGACTTCCCTGGTGGTCCAGTGGTTAAGACTTTGCCTTCCAGTGCAGGGGGTGTGGGTTCAATTCCTGGTCGTGGAGCTAGGATCCCACATGCCTCGTGACCAAAACATAAAACAGAAGCATTATTGTAACAAATTCAGTAAAGACTTAAAAAAAATAGGAATAGACTTGTCAATGCTGCCATCTAAGGTCGGGAAGTTTGCTCATTTACATCCACTCACAGCTCATTAGCTTAAACTCAGTCCCATGGCCACACCTAGCTGCAAGGAAAATTGGGAAATTATAGATCCTCTTTTGGGTCGTGTGCCCAGCTAAAACTTGAAGGTCTTTATAATATGGAGAAGGAGGAGGAGAACAGATACTTGGAAACATTCTTCAGTAGTCTCAGAGCTAAAGAATTATTCATGGAAATTCTTTTTTTTTTTTTTTTCTTTTCCAGGCAACAAAATTTTAATTTACCTGTAACCATTTACTAGACTAAGTGTAGATGATTCACGTTTTCTAGGCAATACCACCATGGATAAAAACAAATTTTGGGTGTTTAAAGAGAATATCAAAGGAAAAAAAATCTAAATACATAAAAAGCCCCAAAGTGTGTAAGATCTTGAATCTTCTTCTCCCATATCCAGAATGAAGGAAGGAGAGACTTCTCCCATGAGAAGAATCATTAAAGGATCTACTGTCTTCTGTTCTTTTTGTCTGGAGTTTTCTCCCAGACAATGCATTCATTAATTGCCTTTGTGCAAGATGAGCTCATGAATAAGTTTTGCACAAACCATTAAACTCTTGATTTGGTTATGGCTAACATTCAAAATAAATTAATAAAAGAAAAGACATTCTTAATCTTCTTACAAAGGTAATGAAAAATATAAGAAATGTAGCCATCAGTTAAAACTTCTATTTTACATACCATTTGCCTTCAGAACATCTGACTAATCAGGAAAATCCTGCTAGCTTCTTTTTTTTTTTTTGATCTTATTTCCTTATCCTAAGATGAACCAGATCATAATTTTTATTGGCCGCATTACTTTAGATTACAAAGGGGATCAAAGTTTATATTTAGAGATTAAAGGATTAGTACTAGGTTTTACCAACCAATAAAAGTTTGCTTTGATCGTAGTTCACAAATAACAATGCATTCTAAATCAAAGCATGATACCTAAAACTAAATGCAGTCAATATTATTTTGTTCTCTTTTCCAAAGTGCAAAAATCATATATTTTAGAAAACTTCCCAAACACTTACTTTGTCCTCATTTTTTTTTTTTTTTTGCGGTACGCGGGCCTCTCACAGTTGTGGCCTCTCCCGTTGCGGAGCACAGGCTCCGGACGCACAGGCTCAGCGGCCATGGCTCATGGGCCCAGCTGCTCCGCGGCATGTGGGATCTTCCCGGACCGGGGCACGAACCCGCGTCCCCTGCATCGGCAGGCGGACTCTCAACCACTGCGCCACCAGGGAAGCCCCGCTGTCCTCATTTTTATCTCAAAATCCAAGTCTTCGTTTTCCTAAGGAAAGTTTTCTCTTGATTAGATCTTTTGTTACTGTGTCTGTCCCATTTCTTTTGATCTGACTTTTAGTTATATGATTATCTTTTCTGCTGGATCTCTGCTCACTGACCTCTACATTAATAATTTCTCATAATTTTTATCTCTTTATAGTTCCTTTCTACCTACTAGAGAAAGCTTTTCAAGTTTTCCTCCAGCTTAATGCTTTTATAGCCTCAATTTTCCTTGGTACTGTTTCCAATACAGATTTGTAATATGCGAAATAATTTTCTTTTCTTTGTTAATGTACACCCAGTTTCTAATATTTTATTCCCATAGACCAATGGATCCATACTTTGGTCTCAACAACCATGATGCCAAAATCTCATATTGGGGACAAATCTCTCTTTTGGATGTGTTATTTGCATCCTCCACAATACTTACATTTCAGTTCATGAAATTTAATTTGTTGTGCCTGTTTCATTTCCTGGGAACTTGACTGTTATAGTAAGGTTGTATTTCTGGTTCGTTCTTCAGTTGGCAGGAAATAGACACAGGGAGCATGGTCGTTTCTAATCCTGACCCTGATCCTTCCTTCTCCTTTCTTTCTCTCTCAGTGGAAGACAAATGTGGGAGAAATGAGTTCCAGTGCCGAGATGGGACATGCATCTCCTACAAGTGGGTTTGCGACGGGAACGCTGAGTGCCAGGATGGCTCCGATGAGTCCCAGGAGACGTGCAGTGAGTCCCCTTTGGGCGTGACACGCGTCCTAACCTTTTTTTCACTCTTTTTTTAAAATTTAAGTATAGTTGATTTACAACGTTGTGTTAATTTCTGCTGTACAGGGATTTCCCTGGCGGCCCAGTGGTTACTCTCTGGCCATGGCAAGCCATGACACAACAAAAACCACTTTTTAAAAAATAAATAAATAAACATTTCTGCTGTACGGCAAAGTGATTTGATGATACTGGATGACAGACTCGGTGGAAATTGGCCAGTGTATTGATGTATTCAGCTGTGAATTGGGAAATGGAGACAGAAGATATTACTGGAACTGAAACTTTCCTTTAAAGCCTCTTTTTTTTTTTTTTTTTTTTTGTAAATCGAAGTGAAATTCACATAACAGAAATTAGCCATTTTCAAGTGATCAGTTTGAGACAGAGGGGGTAGGGATAAATTAGACGTTTGTGATTAACATATACACACTGCTATATAAAAAATAGATTAACAAGGTCCTACTGTATAGCACAGGGAACTATATTTAATATCCTGTGATAAACCGTAATGGAAAAAAATATATATGAATCACTTTGCTGTACACCTGAAACTAACACAACATTGTAAATCAACTATACTTCAATTTTTAAAAAGCCAAAAAAATTTAAAAAGTAAAAAAAGTAAAGTTCAGTAGCATGAATACATTCACAGTGCGGTACAACCACCACCTCCATCTCGTTCCAAAACCTTTGCAGCACCTAGCTTCTAATTTTAAACAAGCTCCATTAAATGTCCTTCATTTTGACTCAGAAAAGTGGGCTCGGCACTCCCTGTCAGAAAACTCTGGGTTTTTCCCTTGCAAAGCTCGGACTGGCGAGGCAGGTTGGTCTTCCCTCTGGGTTAAGGCTGAATCCTGTTTCTCCCATAGTGTCTGTCACCTGCAAGACGGGGGACTTCAACTGTGGGGGCCATGTCAATCGCTGCATTCCTGAGTCCTGGAGATGCGACGGCCAGCCGGACTGTGAGAACGGCTCAGACGAGGAAGGCTGTCGTAAGTGGAGTCACTGGCCTGGTGGCCTGTGGGTCCTGGCTTAGTCCAAGTGACCTGACTGGGTTCCTGGCTAAGGTCGGAGTTTGTTCCCCAAACTGAGGTTTCTGTGAAGAAACAGGCCGAGAGTCTTGGAGGGGAAGGCACTTTGCAGCTGGTTCTGTCTTGTCTCTTTGATTTTATTCATTGTTTATAATTTCATTTTCAATTGCATAGGTTTTTTTTTTTTTAACAAAATAAGGCCCTTTAAAAAACAAAAAATCCTGGGGAAAATTTAAATAACTGAGATCACATCAAATCTTCAAGTTCACAAAATATAAAAACCCTTAAGAGAGTCTTAAAAAAAACTAAAAACGGGGAGTTCCCTGGTGGCCAGGTGGTTAGGATTCTGGGCTTTCACTGCCATGGCCAGGGTTCAATCCCTAGTCGGGGAACTGAGATCCCACAAGCCATAAGACCCAAAAAGTGAGTGTTTGCTTACATTTACCTTAGAAATGCACGTCTAACCTTGGTTAGTGGTCATCTGATGAAACAGCTCCCTGGGGAACATTTTAATAAATTTTATTTATTTATTTTTGGCTGCGTTGGGTCTTCGTTGCTGGGCGCAGGCTTTCTCTAGTTGTGGCGTGTGGGTTTTCTCTCTCTACTTGTGGCACGCGGACTCCAGAGTGCGTGGGCTCCGTAGTTTGCAGCACACCGGCTCTCTAGTTGAGGCTCACGAACTCAGTAGTTGTGGTGCGGAGGTTTAGTTGCCCCCGCCCCGGCATGCGGGATCTCAGTTCCCCAACCAGTGATGGAACCCGCATCTCCTGCATTGGAAGGTGGATTCTTTACCACTGGAGCACCAGGGAAGTCCGTTGTGCAGACTCATACTGCTTCCCATGTACCCAGCCCAACGTGAGAGCTTTATACCCCAAGTCCTCAGCAAGGCCTTAAGGCACGAACAGATGAGGGAACTGAAGCACAGAGGGGGCCCAGGAGCTGGACAGTCTTCCGGCCAGGGCAGCGGTTCCATGTTCAGGGTTCCTGACCACTGCCTTGAGCTCCTGACCACTGGGCTCTGGCCTCTCCTCGGCTCAGTGTCTGCATCTGTGCAATGGGCTTGTGTCAGGATGTGGTGGGAGGCTCCCTGCTGACTGGGCTGTCGTCTCCCGTCCGTCCCCGCAGCCCCCAAGACGTGCTCCCAGGACGAGTTCCGCTGCAATGACGGCAAGTGCATCGCCCCAAAGTTCGTCTGCGACTCGGACCTGGACTGCTTAGATGGCTCAGACGAGGTGTCCTGCCCTGCGCCCACCTGCGGCCCTGCCAGCTTCCAGTGCAACAGTGCCACCTGCATCCCCGAGCTCTGGGCCTGTGACGGCGACCCCGACTGCGAAGACGGCTCGGACGAGTGGCCGCAGCACTGCGGGAGCCCCCAGCCGTCGGACCCCGCACAGGGCAACAACCCCTGCTCGGCCCTCGAGTTCCATTGTCGCAGCGGCGAATGCATCCACTCCAGCTGGCACTGCGACCACGACCCCGACTGCAAGGACAAGTCTGACGAGGAGAACTGTGGTAGGGGCACCGCACGGGTCCCCTCATCTGTCCCCAGGCTCCCCCAAGTCGGGGCAGGGGCAGTGCCTTTAGGTGGTTGAATGGTTTCACATCTCATAGCAAGAAAATCGGTCCCATTTCATGTTCGAGTCTTTCCAGTCACATGGAGGACAAGCTATCCTCCAAAGGGTGCTCAGTCTGGAACACCTATTTAATTAATCCCTTTTGCCCAGGGGAGCAAACTGCAACCTGCAGTATAATTTGGGTCCAGAAAGGATCCTGGGCTCCGGGCCTGGCTGGTGTCATCTGTGCTGTGTGACCTTTGGCCAGGGACCACTGTGCTGTGGTCTCCTCCCCTGCAGATGGGGCAACAGCATCGGCCTTTGCGGACCTCGGTTAGAATCCAGTGCCATCCAATCGAACTTGCTGTGATGCTGCCCAGTGCACGAGTGCTGGCCAGTGTAGCTGATGCCACTGAAAGATGGAATTCTTTAGGTTGCTTTCATTTTAACTCATTGAAACTTAAATAGCCACAGGTGGTTAGTGGCGACTGTGATGAAGACGTGGCCCCGAGTCAGTGCACCCTGAATCAGGGCCATTCTTGCACGGCTAGTGATGTAGGTTGTCTTCGTCTTTCTGTTTCTTTGGCATCTTTGCCCACGTGCACAGTGTTCAGAGTTGCAATCGCTGTATAGGTGTAATTAGACATTTTATTTTTTTATTATTATTGTTTTCCTTTTTGGCCGCCCCACATGGCATGCGGGATCTTAGTCTCCAACCAGGGATCGAACCTGTGCCCCCTGCATTTGAAGCGTGGAGTCTCAACCACTGGACTGCCAGGGAAGTCCCGTAATTAGACTTTTTAAAAACTTCTTACACCTTTTAAAAACGATTGAAGGGACTTCCAGCATGTGGGGTCCAGTGCACCCGGCCGGGTTCAGTCCCTGGACAGGACACTAGATCCTGCGTGCCGCAACTCAAGACCCCACATGTTGCAATGAAGATCCCGCATGATCCCACCTGCGGCAGTGAAGATCCCACATGCCACAACTAAGACCTGGCGCAGCCAAAAAATAAATAAGGCAAAACAAAACAGTTGAAGACTTTGTATGTGATCGATCGGTTCTAAAACTGAACACCCTGGCAGTCCAGTGGTTAGGACTCCGCTCTTTCACTGCCAAGGGCCGGGGTTCAATCCCTGGTTGGGGAACTAAGATCCCACAAGCCCCACGGCGAGGCCAAAAATAAAAAATAAATAAGTAAATAAACAAATAAAACTAAACACAAACTCATTTAATCCCCATGACTTGTGAGAGCATGCTTCCCTCATTCTTTACAGATGAGGAGACTGAGGCACAGAAAGGCAGAGTAACCCTCTGAGGACACACACCTGTGAACCCAAACCCATCCCTGATCACCCCACCATATGAACTCTCATCAGAGAGCATGTTTTGCGAGAGTTATGTTCAGTTGTATTTTTTTCCTTAATGCAAAGATAGACACAGGGGTTAAAAATAGGATCATTCTAAATACACAAAGCAAAACAAAAAATAGGATCATTCTCCTCTTTTACCTAGGTCACAGCAGAGCAAGTATCCACTTGAAAATAATGAGCTCCAGACATTTGCATATTTTTATTTTATTTTATTTATTTTATATATATTTTTTTGCGGTACACGTGCCACTCACTGTTGTGGCCTCTCCCGTTGCGGAGCACAGGCTCCGGACGCGCAGGCTCAGCGGCCATGGCTCACGGGCCCAGCCGCTCCGCGGCATGTGGGATCTTCCCGGACCGGGGCACGAACCTGTGTCCCCTGCATCGGCAGGCGGACTCTCAACCACTGCGCCACCAGGGAAGTCCATTTGCATATTTTTAAAAAGGTGGATGGGGAGGATCATTCTGCCCATAGATTTATCATCTTTTTTCACTGACCTCCTGAAATCGAATTTTCAAATTGTAAACATTTTGATAGTGAAATGTAACCCATGGGAAAGTGCAGAAAACTTAAGCTTAGAGCTTAATGAATTAGGGTAAAGCAAAAACCTGTTGGAGGTCAAGGTCTGGACCGTGGTTAGAATGACCCTATTCTAGTCATCACGTGTGTCCGCCAAGATTTCATTGTAATGGCCTTTTTAGGTAGTGTCAACTGAAACATGTTTTACGTTTGCGGTGTGAGTCATTTGAAGGGCTGTATGATACTCAGTGGTATTGATATGATTTATCATAGCTTACCTGGCCGTGCCTCTGTCTGGGTTGGGACCACATCACTGCTTTTCTGCAGAGAATGGCCTGTTGGGTCTGCCAGCTTTTTAATGAATTTCCTGCATACGAGGACAGACTGGAGAAAAGTCTAAGAAACCAGTTGTGTTAGGGTGCTTTCCTGCCCACTTTCTTATTTTCCACACCTGGCTCTGTCTTTCCCAGCCGTGGCCACCTGCCGGCCTGACGAGTTCCAGTGCTTGGATGGAACCTGCATCCACGGCAGCCGGCAGTGCGACAGGGAGTATGACTGTAAGGACCTGAGCGACGAGCTGGGCTGCATCAATGGTAAGCTCTGTCCTGCCAGGGTCCAGGGCCATGGGGAGATGTAGGGGGATGAGCATGGTGCATCCCAGACAAGTGAGGAGCCTCCTGTGTGTCCTTGGGCAAGTTACTTGACCTCTCTGAGCCTCACGTCCACTTATCTGCCAAATGGGCAAAAAGTAAGCACCTACTTCAGGACTGTGAGATTTAATGCGGTCAGAGTGTACAGAGCTCATGTCCCTGAGCTCAGAGTTACATGCACAGTACGATTCCATGTAAAGCACTTTGCTGAATTTACGACATAGCAGTTCTGCTCCTGGGAAACTTGCACTGGGAGAGAAGCTCTAGAACAGGCAGAGCAGCACTGTCCTAACAGCAAAACACTGGAAGAAACCCAAATGTTCATCAGCAGTAGAATTAATTAAAAATATATATACGTATTCATTTATTTATCTATCTATTTATTTATTTGTGGCTGCGTTGGATCTTCGTTGCTGTGCGTGGGCTTTCTCTAGTTACAGCCAGTGGGGGCTACTCTTTGTTGTGGTGCGCAGGCTTCTCATTACGGAGGCCTCTCTTGTTGCGGAGCATGGGCTCTAGGCGCACTGGCTTCTGTAGTTATGGCACAGGGGCTCAGTAGTTGCGGCTCGCAGGCTCTAGAGCACAGGCTCAGTAGCTGTGGCTCGCAGGTCAGGCGAACTCTCAACCACTGCGCCACCAGGGAAGCCCGGCAGGTGGATTCTTAACCACTGTGCCACCCAGGAAGTCCCAAAATATTTTTTTAATTGTGGTAAAATACCTATAACATAAAACTTACCATCTTAACCTTATTTTTTTTATATCGTAGCCATTTTTAAGGGTCAAGTTCAGTAGTGCTAAGTAACCGTCACTACCATCCATTGCCAGAACTCTTTTCATCTTCCCAAATTGAAACTCTGTCCTCGTGAAACACTCATTCCCCCTCCTCCTCCCCCAGCCCCTGGCACCCACCATTCTACTTTCTGTCTCTATGAATTTGACTCCTCTAGGGACCTCATGTAAGTGGAATCACACAGTATTTGTCTTTGTGTGACTGGCTTATTTCACTGAGCATGATGTCTTCAATGTACATCCATGTTGTAGCAGGTGTTAGAATTTCCTCCCTTTTTCAGGCTGAATAACATTCTATTGTATGGATGGACCACATTTTGTTTATCCAGTCATCTGTGGATGGATACTTGGGTTGCTTCCACCCCTTGGCTGTTGTGAATAGTGCTGCTGTGAACAGGGGTATATGGAAATAATTTTAAATGGCACATAGTGGAATACCATACAGCTGAGAAAATGAGGCTCCAGCCCTTGTCTGCAGCCCAGGCAAACCTCATAATCTTGTGGTTGGGAGCAAGAAGGAAGTTGTAGGAATTTACTGGGTACAGTTATTATATCATACTCAAAAACAAGCAAAATTCAACAATATATTGTTCATTCATACATGTTTGATAGAATGATTAATGAAAAAATAAGGAAATGGTAAACCCATAATTCAAGACTATCATTACCTCTGGGGGTAGCAGAGAGTAGGGGGATGGGATGGCAAAGACCACTATGATAGTCTCTGTCAGGGCCCAATGGTACAGGCCAGATAGTAAGTATTTTCAGCTTTGTGGGCCATAGTCTCAATTACAACTACTGGACTCTGCTATTATAGCATGAAATCCACCGCTGACGGTATGTAAATGAATGGCCAGGGCTGTGTGCCAATAAAACTTTATTTAAACCAACAGGCAGTGGGCCAGAGTTTCCCAGCCCCTGCTCTTGGTGACATTCTAATTCTTAAGCTGAGTGGAGGCTTCACAGGTGTTCAATAATTATTCTGTTTTATTACCAAATACGTTTGCATCAATTCTTGCATGAATAAGCTATCATATTAATAAAAAGCACTAAGTGGGCTCCTGCTGTTCAGAAGCACCTGATCCTCCTCTGTGGCTCTCACAGTGACTCTGTGTGAGGGACCCAACAAGTTCAAGTGCCAAAGCGGCGAGTGCATCTCCCTGGACAAAGTGTGCAACTCCGTCAGGGACTGCCGAGACTGGTCGGACGAACCCCTCAAGGAGTGTGGTGAGCCCTGGGGTGCGGGCAGCTGGCAGAGCAGGGGTGGGACCCAGATGTGGGTGCTGCGGTGCTGCGAGGGGCTGGCCCACCCAGGCCCACAAGTGCTGTGGGGTGAGACAGATGGTAGAGGGGGTGCTGGGGATAAGTGGATTGGCTTCTAAGCCTTAGTTTTCCCAGCTGTAAAATGGGACAGTAACTGCTCCCACATCCTAGGGCTGCTGGGGATCAAATGATGCAATGCATGTAGTTTTAGCAGTGCTATGACCCATATTTTGGACTTTATAGGCCATAAGGTCTGTGTCACAGCTCTTCAACTTGGCCATTGTAGCAGAAAAGCAGCCATACAAATGCATACACGTGCATATGAAAGCTTGGGGCCGTGCTCCAAGGAATCTTTTATTATGGATACAGAAACTTGAATTTCATAGAACTTTTTCATGAAATACCATTTTGCTTTCGATTCTTATTTTTCTTTTCAACTATTTTTAAATGTAAAAGCCCTTCTTAGCTGTGTAAGAGCAGGTGGAGGGCTGGATTTGGCCCATGCCTGGTACAGAGGGTAAGAGCATAGATTCTGGAGCCGAGTGCCCTGGGTTCGAGTCCAGTGCTGTGATCTTGGGCAGGTCATTTAATCTGGCCGTGCCTCAGTTTCCCCAGCTGTAGTTCCCTTGCCTTTAGGGTTGTAGGGAGGATTAAATGGGTTAATATATGTAACTGTAGGAAGTTGTATGTGGCTTTTATTTCTTATTTTTTTTGCGATACACGGACCTCTCACTGCTGTGGCCTCTCCTGTTGCGGAGCACAGGCTCCGGACACGCAGGCTCAGCGGCCATGGCTCACGGGCCTAGCCGCCCCACGGCATGTGGGATCCTCTCAGACCGGGGCATGAATCTGGGTCCCCTGCATCGGCAGGCGGACTCTCAACCACTGCGCCACCAGGGAAGCCCCGGCTTTTATTTTTTATAATTAAAAAAATTGTAATTACGGTTAAAAAAACATAAAAATTTACCATCTTAACCATTTTTAGTGAAGTTCAGTAGTGTTTTAAGTACAGTCACGTTGTCGTGCAACCATCACCACCATCCATCTCCAGAACTATTTCATCTTGCAGAACTGAGACTCTGTCCCCGTTAAACACTAACTCCCCCTCCCCCTCCCCCAGCCTCTGCACCCACCATCCTACCTTCTGTCCCTATGAATTTTACTCCAACAGGGGCCTCGAGGTGGAATAGTGCAGTATTTGTCCTTCTATACCTGGCTTATTTCACTCAGTATAACATCCTCGTGGTTCATCCATGGCGTCCCATGTGACAGTGACTGAGTCCTCTTAGGAGTCATGGTACTGCAGCTGCACAGTCATTATGGTGATTATAATGATGACGGCGAAATAGCACAGGGTGGCGGGAGAGTGGTGGCTGGAGGCCAGAGTGTGACCGGTCCCCATCCCCCACCTGGCACAGGGACCAACGAGTGTCTGGACAACAAGGGCGGCTGCTCCCACATCTGCAACGACCTCAAGATCGGCTACGAGTGCCTGTGTCCTGAGGGCTTCCAGCTGGTGGACAAGCACAGATGTGAAGGTGATTCCCGAGCCCCGGCCCTTTCCCTGGACATGGGGAAGGTCAAGCCCTCAGCCTCAGTTTTCCCATCCATTAAGTGGGCGTGGGCACTGTCCCCTCTGTACAGGGCTGGTAGGAGGCCAGGTGCACGGGCCAACTGTCGCCAGCTTGGCTCTCAGGGAAGACTTGCTTCTGGCCTTTGGGGATTAATAATTAAGAAAGAAATCTCAGCTGACTCAGCTTGACCCTGCTGGCTGTGCCCTGAGGTGAATGGTGAGGTCGGGGTCACTGTTAGAGGTGACACTTGGCTGTTTCCAAGATTTTGTTGGTCAGAGTCCCTGGCCCTGGAGGTCTTCCCCAGAGGGGATGAGCTATCCCCCATTTGATGAGCTGTCCCCCATTTGCCACTGGGATGCACGGCCTTTGGTCAGAGCCCATGGCTCCATCTGCACCCCGTGGGGAAGATGCCCCAAATCTCTCTGTGTCCCATCCTGCAGACATCGACGAGTGTCAGGACCCAGACGCCTGTAGCCAGCTCTGCGTGAACCTCGAGGGCAGCTACAAGTGCCAGTGTGAGGAGGGCTTCCAGCTGGAGCCCCACAACAAGGCCTGCAAGGCCGTGGGTGAGTGCAGGGAGGCGGCGGGACGGGGAACGAACGTGGTGGGGAATTTTATCATCTGAACTTTGCACCGACTGCAGTGACCTGGGGGTAGACCATCTGCTCCGGAGGCCTCTGGTAGGTGAACACCACAGCCTAGTTAGGAATCGGGCTAGGGAGCTGCCCACACCTGTCCGGCTTCTCTGAAGACGCAGATCAATCCCGTGGGGGATGGTTTGTAGCCCCCAGTCCCATGAGGGGCTTCAGGGCACAAAAAGTGGAAAGCCATGGCCTGAACAGCCTGCACCCCCTCCAGCTAAAGGAACTTATATCAAAAAAAGTAAATCCATTGAAAAGAGACCAAAATATAATTGTTCATAATGAAACAAAATAGTACAAATCACTGAGTTTCTTCTACCTGACGTTTAGGTTAGAACTGCAACCATGCACTAATTCTTAGAATCACCTAGATCGAGGGATCCCATGGTTTTGGAGGCATAGCTGTCCTGGTGAAGTTGACAGGTCACCCAAACATCCTTTGTCTTCTGTCATGTTCTGCTCTTGCAGTGTGATTCCAAATGAGGGCCAGTTTTGCAGAAATATTTTAGAGCTGTTTCCCCTAGGGCCTCTCAGTCATCATCCCTTTGACAGCTCCCTGGCTTCCCTCTGTTACATCCCCATGTGTGAAGCCCTCCAGGATTTGAGATTTCATTTTTATCCCATTCTGTAGGGTCAGGTCCCTACAGATGCCATCCCAGCTGGAATGGTGTCGTGGGGAAGGGATATTCTGAGGGGGTCAGTTGTAGAAGGCTCGGTGTGTTGGTGGATATTGATGTCATGGTTATAGCACAGCCCCCAGAGTCAAAGTGAACCAGGTTCGAATCCCAGCTCTACCACCCACTAGCTGTGTGACCTTGGGCAAGTCACTTCTCTCTGAGCCTTAATTCCCTTATCTGTACAGGGAGTTGACAACAGCCGCTGCCTGTTAGGAGGGTGAGGGTCAATGAGAGAAAAACGTAGGAAAAGCACTAAGCAGAATTCCCTGACATTAGGAATCACTTTGTTTACATTTGCTGTTATCATTTCTTCATCTTTACGTTCTTCAATGTAAAATGCTGGGGCCCAGATGTTTTCAAATGTAGGTTTTACTATTATTCAGCTATGGTGAGGCCAACAGACCAAACCGGGGTTGTGGGAGAGGCTTTATTGTGGTTTCTGTGGGAAGGAACAGGCGAGTTTGAATAATTTCAGTGGTCTCTGGGGAATAGACGCTGGCCCTTGTTGTCTGGCACCTGTCCCTGGGGTGACTAGGGAAGGTAGATAGTGGGCAAGAGTGTGAGACCCCAATAAAGGATGTGGCGGGGTGTGGGCTGGTTAGTTTGCATTTGAAGTGAGTCATTTACCGTGTCCTCCCCGATCCACATCAGAACCACTTTGTTAATACCCCAGGCAGGCATCCTGGTGTCTCCCCTGATTCAGTCAGACCCTGCAGGGTGACAGTGGAGGCCAGGGTCCCTTTCACTCTCCTGAACTCCCCTTCCTGGCTCCCCAGGCACCATCGCCTACCTCTTCTTCACCAACCGCCACGAAGTGAGGAAGATGACTCTGGACCGCAGCGAGTACGCCAGCGTCATTCCCAACCTGAAGAACGTGGTCGCCCTGGACACGGAGGTGGCCAGCAACAAAATCTACTGGTCCGACCTGTCCCAGAGGAAGATCTACAGGTGAGCCTGGGCCCCACCCCGTGCAGCCCCAGTCCCTGAGTAGACTGAGGGCCCCTGGAGCTGACACTCTCCTCCTCTCCCCTCAGCGCCCAGATCAACAGAGCCTCCAGCTTCTCTTCCTATGACACTGTCATCAGCGAGGATCTCCAGGCCCCCGATGGGCTGGCAGTGGATTGGATCCACAGCAACATATACTGGACTGACTCCATCCTGGGCACCGTCTCAGTGGCTGACACCAAGGGTGTGAAGAGGAAGACGCTCTTCCAAGAGAAAGGCTCCAAGCCACGGGCCATTGTGGTGGATCCCATCCACGGGTGGGTATTCCCAGGGCTGGGGGCACAAAGGACACGGGTGGGGTTCATGAACCGATTAGGGCTCCAGGTGGGGGGAGGTTTGTGCTGAGGTAGACCAGACTGAGTTGGATGCGGGCTGTCCCGAACCCCGGGATGCTCTCAATGTCAGAAAAGAACAAGGCCCAGGGCTTCCCTGGTGGCGCAGTGGTTGGGAGTCCGCCTGCCAATGCAGGGGACACAGGTTTGTGCCCTGGTCCAGGAAGATCCCACATGCCGCGGAGCAGCTGGGACCGTGAGCCATGGCCGCTGAGCCTGCACGTCCAGAGCCTGTGCTCTGCAATGGGAGAGGCCACAACAGTGAGAGGCCCGCATACCGCAAAAAAAAAATAAAAATAAAAATAAATAAAAGAACAAGGCCCAGAATGTGGGCCTCCCCACCCATCCTATGGGGGCCCTGGGGGTCGATGCCCCACCATGTCTTCTGTGTCACCTGAGGTGGAATCAGACCCTGAAAAGCCCTGCCCTATGGAATAGAATCCAAAATCAGAGATTAAATACTGATTTAAATTGATATTAGAGGGACTTCCAGGCGGTCCAGTGGTTGGGATTCCATGCTTCCACTGCAGGGGCTGTGGGTTCAATCCCTGGTAGGGGAACTAAGATCCCAGTGCCGGGAGGTGCGGCAAAAAAAAAAATTTATATTAGAAATGAACACTTGTTAGAAGTTAGAAATTTAAATTCCAATGTAGTATTATACGGCAGAGTATCCTACACTGAGACAGGATTGCAGAGATGTTTAAAAACGCTCTGGGTCAATGTTAGCCGACTGACAGATCACCGCCCGTGGATCACCCTCCTCGGGGTCCGCAGGCCCCGTGGCTGACTCAGCAGCTCCAGTGTCCCCAGGGACCCGTGTCCCCTGGCGGAAAGCCTCTGTCCTCTGTCACACGTACCCTGCACCTGCAGCACACACCAGCTGCCCCGGTACATCATGTGTGGCATTTCACAACCCCAGGATGGGCAGGATGTTCTGGCTGCAATAACTGGAGAAAAGGGAGCATTGGGCCTCAGGGAGAAAATGTTGGCAAAGGCGCACTTGGCTGTCCTTGCATGGTGTCCGTGGCTCAGAACGGACAGACCCCCCTTGGGGTGAAGGTGGGCATGTCAGGTCCTCGTCAATCAAGACTAATGCTCTCATTTGGTGGAGGGTCACCCGGTCCACCCTACTGCCAGCAGAGAGAGACACCCTCCCTGACACACTCCACTTATTATTATTTATTTTTAAATATTTATTTATTTATTTGGCTGCGCCAGGTCTTAGTTCCAGCACGCGGACTTCTTAGTTGCAGCATGCATGTGGGATCTAGTTCCCTGACCAGGGACTGAACCCGGGCCCCCTGCATTGGGAGCGGGGAGTCTTACCCATCGGACCACCAGGGAAGTCCCACACGCTTCACTTAGATGCGTGTTGTGTGCTCTGCTATTGATTGATTGATTGATTGCCTCGCTGCATGGCTTGTAGGATCGTAGTTCCCTCAACCAGGGGTCAAACCCGTGCCTGGAAGCTCAGAGTCTTAAGCACTGGACCGCCAGGGAGTCCCCAAGTGCTCTGCTTTTGTGTTTCTTTCCCCCACCCCCAATAGCATGGAATTCTCTGCCCGACCTGGCTCTTTCATTTGGCCTATGGGTTTCCTTCCCTGCCAACCCAATGGGCCATGATTTATTTAAACTGCTATCCAGCCCCTGGAAATTTAGGTTTTTACCCCCTGCCTCATACAAAGTAGCCATGAATACCTTTGAATGCCTTTGAAGGTGAGTCGCTGCAGTTTATCTGCAGGATAACATTCTAGAATTTGGATTACAAATAGGTCTGAGGGTACTTCCATGGACATAGCCTCAAATTGTCCTTCCACGCAAACATTGTGATACTGACCCTCTCGCCAGAGGCGCACCCTAGGACCCGTTTCCCCACACTCTCACCAAAGGGTTTTCCATCTTTGTAATCATGATGGGGAGGGTGTATTCCAGGGTAGTTTTAATTTGTATTAGGTCACTTGCCTGAGCATCTCTTCAGATGTTTAAAAGCCCTTGGAGCGACTTCCCTGGAGGTCCAGTGGTTAAGACTCCGAGCTGCCACTTCAGGGGTCACAGGTTCAATCCCTGGTCGGGGATCCTGCATGCTGCAGGATATGGCAAAAATAAATAAAATAAGATAAATTAAGATTTAAAAAAGAAAGAAAGAAAGAAAATAAAAGCCCTGGGAGATCCACTTGTAAGTATGGATCCAAAAGAATTGAAAGTAGGGACAGAAACAGAGGTTTGTACACCCGTGTTCTTAGCAGCATGACTCACAGTAGCCAAGCGTCCGTCTGCAGAGGATTAGATAAACGAAATGTGGCCTGTGCATACAGTGAGACTTTATTCAGCCTTAAAAACCTGCTACAACATGGATGAACCTTAAGGACATTACGCTTAGTGAAATAAGCCACTCACAAAAGGATAAATACTGTATGATTCCACTTATACGAAGTCCCTAGAGGAGTCAGATCCATGGAGACAGAAAGTAGGAGAGTGGGTGTCAGGGGCTGGGGGAGGGGGTGTCAGTGTTTAATGGGGACAGAGTTTCAGTTTGGGGAGGAAAGAAAGTTCTAGAGATGGACGGTGGTGATGGCTACACAGCAGTGTGAATGTATTTAATGCCACTGAATTGTATACTTAAAAATGGTTAAATGCTAAATTTTATGTTATGTGTGTTTTACCACAATTTAAAGAAATCTCTCTTTCTGTGTGTGTGTATATATACATGTATGTATATGTAGGGGTGTGTGTGTGTGTGTGTGTATATATATATATATATATATATATATATATATATATATATATTTGTATTTAAAAAGCCAAAAAATTACCCCCCCCAAATTTATAAAAAGCCCTTAGAAAGCAGTGTTCAGGGTGCAGATTCCAGGGCCCCAGTCCCAACACTGGAATGAAAACCTCCCTTTGTTCTCAAACGTCATCCAAATCCTGCCAGGTCTCACCAGGTGTGTGGGCCTTGAGGGCAGCAAGGTCAGGGAAGCAGGAAGAACCCATCCAGGGTCTCCCCAGAACCAACTGGGAGTCCTGGCCTGGCTGCTTCAGGGTAGGCAGAGCCTCCCTCCCTGATGTCCTCCTGTCTGTCCTTCCCGCTGTCCCACCAGCTTCATGTATTGGACAGACTGGGGAACCCCCGCTAAGATCAAGAAGGGGGGCCTGAATGGCGTGGACGTTTACTCGCTGGTGACGGAGGACATCCAGTGGCCCAATGGCATCACCCTGGGTATGTTGGGAGCACAGTGGTCCTGGGGGGTCAGGCACAGTCTGGAAGAGAGGAAATGGCCACGGACCTCCCTGAGATTTTATAACCTGAAACTCAGCTCCCATTCCCCCACACACCTGCATGCAGTTCAGGCTCACAC
Organism: Neophocaena asiaeorientalis asiaeorientalis; assembly: GCF_003031525.2. Classification (NCBI taxonomy): domain Eukaryota; kingdom Metazoa; phylum Chordata; class Mammalia; order Artiodactyla; family Phocoenidae; genus Neophocaena; species Neophocaena asiaeorientalis. The sequence goes on along the minus strand of NW_020173270.1, from coordinate 396,513 downwards.
ATGGGGGTGGTGATGGGGATGGGGGCAGGGTCTGAACTGCTTTCCTGGGCACGTCTCTGCTGGGTCCTTGGGGGTCTCCCTCCTGTGGGGAGCAGCGTGCCCAAGCCCCAAGCACTGCCCCCCGCATCACGTGTGACCACTCCTTATCCCCCCCACCCCCATCTTGGATTCTAGATCTTTCCAGCGGCCGCCTGTACTGGGTCGACTCCAAGCTGCACTCCATCTCCAGCATTGATGTCATGGGGGGCAACCGGAAGACCGTCCTGGAGGACAAGAAGAAGCTTGCGCACCCCTTCTCCTTGGCCATCTTTGAGGTGGGTGCTGGGGGCAAGCGGTCGCTGCTTCCGTGCTTGCGGGAATTCACAGTCAAGTGCTGCTGACTGAGCATCACTTACATACAAGGTGCGAGCGCTCCTGCTAACAGGTCCACACACATCGTGTAGTCATTCAAGCCCACACTAGGTCAGAAAACTGCTGGTGACCATGAAGAGGTCTTAGACCAGGAATTAGGGATTTCCCTGGCAGTCCAGTGGTTAGGAATTAGCGCTTCCACTGCAGGGGACCCGGCTTCCATCCCTTGATGGGGAACTAAGATCCCTGCAAGCCGTGAGTCAAGGCCAGAACAAAAGGATGCTGCTCAACACCCTGCAAGAGAAGGGGGGTGCCCATCAGGAAGGCTTATGTGGCCCTAAATAGCATCCCAGTGGGGAAACTCTGCTCTAAAGAATGTTGCTGTACAGTTGACCCTTGAACAACGTGGGGTTTGGGGCACTGACCCTTCACACAGTCGAAAATCTGAGTATAATTTAGAGTCGGTCCTCCGTATCCAGGGTTTGTTGGTATCTGTAGTTCCACATCCGTGGATTCAACCAGCTGGGAATCGTGTATTTACTATTGAAAAAAATCCACACAGTTCAAATGCATGTTGTTCAAGGGTCAACTGTATTCGTAAACCCATGTTCAAGCAGCACGATCCACAAAAGCCAAGAGTTGGAAGCAACCCAAGTGTCCATCAGTGGATGATTGGATAAACACAATGTGGTCCATCCAACCAATGACATATTATTCAGCCTTAAGAAGGAAGGAGATTTTGACACCTGCTATAACTTGGATGAACCTTGGGGACATTATGCTCAGTGAAATAAGCCAGGCACAAAAAGACAAATACTGTGTGATTCCACTCATTTGAGTCCCTAGAGGAGTCAGATTCATAGAGACAGAAAGTAGAATGGTGGGCGCCAGGGGCTGGGGGAGGGGGATGGGGAGTGAGTGTTTCATGGGGACAGAGTTTTAATTTGGGAAGATGAAAAAGTTTTAGAGATGGATGGTGGTGACACAACAATGTGAATATACTTAATGCCAAAGAACTGGACACCTAAAAATGGTTAAGATGGTAAATTTTACATAATGTGTATTTTACACAATTATTATTATTTTTTATTTTTATTTCTTTGCCGCGCTGCTTGGCATGTGAGATCTTAGTTCCCTGATCAGGGATCGAACCCACGTCCCCTGTACTGGAAGCGTGCAGTCTTAACCACTGGACTGCCAGGGAAGTCCCCACAATTAAAAATTTTTTTAAGAAAAAGAAAAAAGAAATGATGCTACCACCCAGCACTGCTTGTTCCCCAGAGAACCCCAGTAACTTCAAGGGGTGTGGACACAGTGGTCTGTGTCCCAGCCCCATGGTTGATGGGATCTGTCATCTTCCTTAACTCCCATGTAGGATAAAGTATTTTGGACGGATATTGTCAATGAAGCCATTTTCAGTGCCAACCGCCTCACGGGCTCGGACATTAATTTGATGGCAGAAAACCTGCTTTCTCCAGAGGACATCGTCCTTTTCCACAACCTCACGCAGCCGAGAGGTAAAGATGGGATGGCCACCCCCACCTCCACGTCCCTGCCGGCACTCTGGAATTTTCTAGAAATTTTCTGACCTCGTTCTCACCCTGCCTCCCTGACTTTTCCGCCACAGGGGTGAACTGGTGTGAGAGGACTGCCCTCCGCAACGGTGGCTGCCAGTACCTGTGTCTGCCAGCCCCGCAGATCAACCCCCGCTCGCCCAGGTTCACCTGTGCCTGCCCCGACGGCACGCGGCTGGCCGAGGACATGAGAAGCTGCCTTGCAGGTGGGGGCACCAGTCTGCCTTCTGCCACCCTTGCAGGTCAGCCCAGCAGCCGGACCTTCCTGACCCTCACTTTACTCATCCATCAAATGGGAGAGCAAGGCCCCAGGAGGCCCTTGTAAGGCCTTTCTCAAATGCTGGGCGCATCAGCACTGTGCCTGGCAGGGAGATGGACTCAGTTCACCTGTAAGGTCTAGTTCTCTCTTTCCCAGACCTCTTGGGTGGGGGAGGGGCTGATTTTATTTTATTTATTTATTATAAATTTATTTATTTTGTTTATTTTTGGTTGTGTTGGGTCTCTGCTGTTGCACGCGGGCTTTCTCTAGTTGCGGCGAGCGGGGGCTACTCTTTATTGCGGTGCGTGGGCTTCTCATTACGGTGGCTTCTCTTGTTGCGGAGCATGGGCTCCAGGCGCGCGGGCTTCAGCAGTTGTGGCGCACGGGCTTAGTTGCTCCGCGGCATGTGGGATCTTCCCGTACCAGGGCTCTAACCCGTGTCCCCTGCATTGGCAGGTGGACTCTTAATGACTGCCTGCGCCACCAGGGAAGCCCGGGACTGATTTTAGATGCAGACACTAAGGGAGAAGGTGGCCCCCTTTTGATTCTCCTCATCCTCAGAGAAAGTCTCTATTTGGGGCCAGTGTGTCTGTAACACTTAGGAATCTTCCTTTTGAAAAACGTGTAATATAATAACATAGATATTGGTGGGTTTGTATTTTCACTGCGCTTATCTTCAGTTATTTCTTTGTGGCCCGTGGCACTTGCTTCCTATCCATTGTCAGCAGCAGCGCAGCTATCAGTGGGGCTCAGGCTGCAGGGCACTCAGGAACCGTTTATTCTTTCAGAGACTGAACCTGCAGTGACCACCTGGAGGCCCTCCACGGTCAACTCGACAACTGTGGGTCCGAAGCGCACAGCCAGTCATGAGCTCACCACGGCAGAGTCAGTGACGATGTCCCAACAAGGTAAAGGCTGGGGTCACCCTGGCCCTGGTTCATTGATATGAGCATGTTGGTGAAGAGACAGAGTGGATTTAGTCTTGGCTCCTTTTCTCACTGTCTCTGGCATGGTGGAAGCCTCAGTTTCCCTACCTATAAAATGGAGCTAATAACAGTGCCCACCCACCTTCCTGGAATAGTGGGGATCACATGGGCTTTTTCAGGTGTCTGCCCAACAGGGCCAGGACTAGCATGAGGCAGGTCAGGCACTCCCTGGGGCAGCATCTAAAGGGGGCACCAGGGACTTCCCTGGTGGTCCAGTGTGTAAGACTCCGAGCTCCCAGTGCAGGGGGCCTGGGTTTGATCCCTGGTCAGGGAACTAGATCCCACATCCCACAACTAAGAGTTCGCATGCCGCAACTAAAGACCCCTGCAGGCCACAACTAAAGAAAGACCCACCCCTGCATGCCACAACTAAAGATTTCGCATGCTGCAACTAAAAGATCCTACATGTGGCAACGAAGATCCCGTGTGCCACAACTAAGACCCAGAACAGCCAAATAAATAAATATTTTTTAAAAATAAATAAATAAAGGGGGCACCAAAATACCCAAGATTCAAATAATATTTTAATGCAGTATTTTTTTTAAAAATCGAATCCTTAAACTATGGCGTATGGGGTCAGCCACCTGTTCTAGTAAATAAAGTTTGCTCAGAGCCAGGGTCTCAGTGAGGCAGGATCTTGCAAAGTGTATAGTCAGATCCTGTTTTCCTAAAAGTTTTGCTATTTTGGTCACCATGAGGTATCGGCATTAATTTTTCTTTTCTTTTCTTTTTTCTTGGCCGCACCACGTGACTTGTGGAATCTTAGTTCCTCGACCAGGGATTGAACCTGAGCCCTCGGCAGTGAGAGCGTGGAATCCTGACCATTGGGGCCGCTAGGGAATTCCCATTGGCATTAATTTTTATTTTTAAAAACAATGCAGGGACTCCCCTGGCGGTCGGAGATCTAAGATCCCGCATGCTGCACGGTGTGGCCAAAACAGGAGAAAAACAAAAAAACAATGCATTATAATATTACTGGTTTACTGAGTTTTGGGGGGACCCCTTTAAATTTAGTGCCTGGGACGAGTCCCTCTCTCTCCTCATCTTAGCCCACCCTCAAGGTCATGATCTGATCTACCTCCCCAGCTGGAGGAGGTGAAAGCTGGGCTCTCAGTGAATTGGAGCCCACCATTTGCCGCTTTGTCCAGCAGAGGGCGCCCGACCCCGTTTTTGAGCAGCCCGGAAACAGAGCTCAGACTTTTCTGGCCAGGAGAAAAAAAAAAGGCACATCAGCAAGTTTCAGACTTTTTTTTTTTTTGCCCCTCAGAGTAGCTGAATCCTTTGTTCAACCATAAAGGAGATAAAACAGGAACTATATGGTTGAGGGAGGCCCAGAACCCTTCTCACTTGAAGGACCACTGCTTAAAAAACCGTTTCACGGATGGGCCCGTCGAGGGCTTCTCGAATTTGGCAAAGGAGCCCTTTTAAGGGAAAAGTTTTCCCAGGACACCGATGCTGCTGCCCAAAATTATTTTTGTGACAAGGTTTCTTAAATATGCGTAGTGTAAAACTGCATGTAAACTCTGTCCACAACACGTGCGACAGCGGATTGAATTAAAACCCAGAGGGATTTGAACACAACCGCAGACGGTCATCACTGTTCACCGGCCTATGTGTGGCTTGAATGTGGCTTGTGCACTCTTCCCAGCTCACTGGCCTGTTTGTAGGCCTTTAGACTTTCACGTGCACGGCCCCTCACATTGTCCGGCCCAGGTGCACGGGCGTGGTTATATAATGAGGTTCCCCCCCGCCCCCGCTTCCAATATTTCTTATTAGGTGGGGACAGCTGGCGCAGGACTGTGGGGCTTTGGTGCGATGCAACCCAGGCACTGGGATTGCTGAGTATTACGGGGACAGAAGTTGCCCCCTGCCCCATCCAGAAAAGGCTCCTTGTCATCAAATGCAGAAGCAGGTTGAAAAATTCCACCAGTGACCTCGCCAGCCACTGGGAATGTATCTGTAGGCGTTGGTCTCAGGGACCAGCAGTCCCTTCCCCAGTGCCTTGTAATGTGAGGCTAAAGGACCCTCTTAAATTTGCCCCAAATCCCATAACCCCGATTGCTAACAAGCGAGGCCCTGGAGGAAGCCAGCCCGGCTCTTCTCACACCTGGGAGATGCTCCAAGTTCCTTTGAACGTTTGAGGACACTGAGAAATGTCAGGCATTTTCCTTTGCGGGTTGTCATCATACACCTGCTGTGTTTTCCCGCCCCTCACTGGGGAACTGGGCCTCACTTTCTCCTTTCTCCCTCGCAGTCCTGGGTGATGTTGCCGGCCGAGCGGATGCGGAGAGGCCCCAGGGCGTGGGTGCTCTGTACATCGTCCTCCCAATCGGTAAGCCTGTGGCCGGTCCTCCCCTGGTTCCCGGGTTCCTACAAAATGATCTCCGTGCCCAGTAAGCCAGTCTGGTCCACCTTTCCTCCAGGAATGGGGTAGCCCTGCTGCGCATCCTGTTCATCACTGGGCCCCCCTTCCTAGCGCCATTTACTTAACTATAGTTGAGCGCCTACTGTATACCAAGATTGCTTCCGGGCACTGGGGACCCAGCCCTGAAAGAAACAAATATTCCTCCCCCCACCCCCGCCTCGGAGCTGACGGTGAGCAGAGTGGGGCAGTCGATGTGTCACATGGGGGAAGTGGGGCTGGGCCAGGGTCCCTGGTGTGAGTATGGGCGGCCTCACCAACACCCAAGGGATGGGAGGGCAACCAGCAGGGGCGCCTCCTGGTGAGCGGTTCTCTTGCAGGGGGCAGTTTGGAGATTTCTGCTTTCCCACCCTCACCCATCAATCATGGCTTGGTCAGCATCACACCCATTTTTCCTTTTTGAAAAAAGTCCTTTCAAGGTGTCCCTTCACAGAGATGAGAGATCTAAGTGCCCAACAGCTGTGCTCTGTGGGTTGGCGGCTGGGCCCCTTACCTTCCTTGGGGCTGCCGGGGGCCCAGCAGAGCCTGAGCCTCTCCCACCCTCTGGACCAGAATATTTTTCAGACCTGGGCCAGGGGAGCCCTTGGCTGTTCCCTGGATCTGGGGGAGGGGGTAGGGAGGGGACAGGAAGTGCCACCCCAAGGCCCACCATAAAGGATGCAAAGAGGGATCCAGCCCCACCCAAGTTCAAACAGAACCAGAGTACACTGTGGCCCTGTATGTAGAGAACAGTCCTATTTCTGAAAAAGCAGCGGCTCCCATGTGAGTAATCACAGAAACAAACTGGAAGAATTGACAATAGTTGGGTATTCAGAGGGTGAGGCAGGGCTTCCCTGGTGGCGCAGTGGTTGAGCGTCTGCCTGCCGATGCAGGGGCACGGGTTCGTGCCCCGGTCCTGGAGGATCCCACATGCTGCGGAGCGGCTGGGCCCGTGAGCCATGGCCGCTGAGCCTGTGCGTCCAGAGCCTGTGCTCCGCAACGGGAGGGGCCGCGACTGTGAGAGGTCCGCGTACCACAAAAAAAAAAACAAAAAAAGAAAGAGGGTGAGGCAGTCACAGTGGTCTTCAAGCTAGAGATTTGTTATGCTCATAGATAGATTTTTTTTTTTACAACGGGCAAGTACTGCTTTAAATGCAGAATAAAAACCTTTACAAGTTGAAAGGGCCTGACAGCTGAAGGCAACATCTCTCCCCTCTCCCTGCAGCGCTGCTCATCCTCCTGTGCTTCGGGACCTTCCTCCTCTGGAAGAACTGGCGGCTTAAGAGCATCAACAGCATCAACTTTGACAACCCTGTGTACCAGAAGACCACGGAGGACGAGGTCCACATCTGCCGCAGCCAGGATGGCTACACCTACCCGTCGGTGAGCCGCGCCACTTGGGACCTCTCTGGTGCCCGTGTGTCCGTCTGTGTGTCTGTCGTGCCTCCTCAGGGCCAGGTCCTCCCCAGAGAGCAGACATTCTCACGGTGTGGGGACGGGGCCAAAGGATAAGCAAAAGGATCGTAGGTCCGAGGGTGAAAGCCAGAAGGGGGACGGAGAGTGGTTTGTGGGTCTGGGAGGGAGGGGATGCAACTTTAGGTGGGTAGGAAGGCTTCTCTGAGCAGGGAGTGTATGGTGTGCAGAAGGCACCACCTGTGCAAAGGTCCTGTGGCGGAACCCTGCCTGGTGTGTTTGAGGAGCAAGGAGGCCACCGGTGTGACCGGAATGGAGATGGGACAGGGCAGATGGAGCAGCACCCTCGGAATGAGGTGGGAGACACGGAGCCACACGATCAGGCTCGGGTGGTCACGGCGCTCCCTGGTGGCTGTGAGGGGGCAGGCTGGGACCAAGTTGCGGAGCTCCGAGACCCGGGGGGAAGCCACTGTGTGGGTCCAGCGGGCAATGCGTGGGGGCTGGTTGGCCGGAGGGGCCAGGAGGGAGTGAGGCGTAGGTGGCCTCTAGCCATGTTTACTGTATGTTGGACTGATGGTTTCCGGCATTTACCGTTTTGTTGACAGAGACAGATGGTCAGCCTAGAGGATGACGTGGCGTGAGTCCCGTCCCTTCCCGGAACCTGCCGCTGGTCAGTCGCTGGCAGGAAGAACACTTTCTCCCCGGACCCTTGACCTGCCCTAAACCCTTCCTGAGACCTCGGGCACCAAAAGCAGTGCTGGTGGTTGCAGCCCCGGAGCCCGTCTGCCTTGTCTGCCAAAGCTTTGTTTTATATATTTATTTGTTTGGGAGGCAGAACAGGCTTCCGACAGCGCCCACGGACCAGGTTTGGGTTGCATTTTTTTCTTTCTTTCTTTATGCTTAAAGGAAAAGAGGAGGAAGGCAGACGAGCTGGGGGATGTTTCTGAGCTTCTCTCCTCCTTGACGTGCTCTTCCCCCAAGGGAATGATGGACGGAGGGACACGGAGCGGGAAAGCTAGTGGCTTTGAACGCACCAGAGCAGTTGCTACCAACAGGGTCCCGGGTAGCTGCTGCTTCACGTGCCCTCTAGCTCGAGCCTCACACTCAGGACTGAACGTGTTTACCTCTGCCTGCCGAGCTGATGGGATGGCCAGTGTTGGCCTTTGCTCTGCCACCCACAGGTTAGGATCAAACTAGGGTTTTCCAAGCTGGGTTTGCCCTCCCCTTATGCTGGGGAAGGGCCCCTGGTGATGGCTGGATCCAGCCTTCTGGGGGTGGCACCCGCTGAGCCCTATTCATTCACCAAAATCCGGCCATCCCCAGGGAAAACCTGAGCCACCTGTCACCCTTAATATGTATTAAGTGCCTGAGACCCCATTGCCTTGTGCGTGAAGCTAGGTGGCTCCGACCTCTAACTGTGTCCCTCTGGTGTGGGTGTCTGGACCCCAGCCCTGCCCCTTGCACTTTTTCAGTTTAGTTGTACACTGTGTAAAGTCGACAGTCTGTTATTATTTTGCACTGCTTTCCGTTCTGGTTCTGTTCTGGCTGGAGAGAGTCCAGGTCGGTGATGGTGCGGACCTGGCCCCTCTCCCAGCACGTAGGGAGACGTGCGTGAGGAGGAAAGGGTCGGCCTGATCACAACTTCAAAGCCAAGATCAAGATCGAGACTATCTGGCTAGTGTTTCCACTTCTGGGCAGATGCCCCCCGAGCCGTTCATTTCCCCAGTAAGCTGGTCATGGTTGGTGGGGTGGGGGTGGGGGGGGCATCTGAAACGTGCATGGCAGGTCCGCCCTGTAGGATATGCTCCTGGCCTCGAGCATTTCGCGGGACTTACGAAACAAGAATTCTTTCTATCGCATTTGTGACCACAGAGTGGGGGTGGGGGGGTGCCTCCCACGGAGACTCTCTGAGGGGACTGTCTGCTGTACAACCACAGAACATGGCGGCCTTGCAGGAGGCTGTGAATGCCTTTTCTCTTTCTGAAGCATGTAAATAGATCCCCGGGCAGACAATGGGAGGTTTTTGTTATGTTTGCACTTTGTATATTTGTTGAAACATTTATCACGTATATGTATATAAAAAAAGATCTATTTATTTTTGCAAACCCTGGTTGCTGCATTGGGGGAAACTGTCTCTGAGACGCCTCGTCTTTCTGTACAAAAAGATTATTCGCGCGTGCTGTGCGCAATGCTCTTCAGGAGAATCAGGTCTGTGTTGTATATATGGGTTGCTTTTCCGGGATGGGTATCGCTTTTTAAACCACTGTATAGAATGTTTTTATAGCCTGAATGTCTTACTGTGATCGATTAAATTTCTTAAAGTATTTGGCTAAACCAGAAGTGCTTTTCTTCCTCTGTTCTCTGGCTCCCTCCATCTGTTGAGGGACTAGACTCCCCGGAGGGAAGGCTCTGGAAAGGGAACATCTCCCCAGAGCTCCAGCAGGCTGCAGGCTCTCCGCGATATTGTGCTCAGCTGGGGAGCAGCTCTGCTGGGTGCTTCCCTGAGTTGGGGTTTTGCTAAATTTCCTGCTTGTTCATTCAGTGAACAATGGGCACCTGTTGCGTGGCCAGGTCCTGTTCTAGGCATGTGGGACACTGCAGTGAATAAGAGTCCGTGCCCTTGGGACTTCCCTGGAGGGTCCAGTGGTTAAGACTCCATGCTTCCAATGCAAGGGGCGGGGGTTCGATCCCTGGTCAGGGAGAGCTAAGATCCCATATGCCGTGTGGCACGGCCAAGAAAAAAAAAAAGTTATATATATATAAAAAAAAGAGGGCTTCCCTGGTGGCACAGTGGTTGAGAATCTGCCTGCCAATGCTAGGGGACACGGGTTTGAGCCCTGGTCTGGGAGGATCCCACATGCCGCGGAGCGGCTGAGCCCGTGCGCCACAGCAACTGAGCCTGCGCGTCTGGAGCCTGTGCTCTGCAACAAGAGAGGCCGCGACAGCGAGAGGCCCGCGCACAGCGATGAAGAGTGGCCCCCCGCTCGCCGCAACTAGAGAAAGCCCTCGCACAGAAACGAAGACCCAACACAGCCAAAAATAAATAAATAAATTTAAAAAAAATAAAAAAATAAATAAAAATAAAAAAAAGAGTCTGTGCCCTCAAGGAGATGACATTTTAGAAGAGGAAACATAGAAAAAATATTTTACAAGATTATTCTGGAAGGATATTAAAAAGGATAATGAGACAGAGAACTGAGTGGCAGGAGGCTTTTTTTATTTTGGGGGGTGTCGGGGAAGGAGTCTCCTGAATTTAGTCCTATTCAATTCGTTGCTAAGATGGAAAAAAATCGAGAGACTTCACAACACAAATCCAAATTATAAATTCAGGTGAATCTGGCTACATCATGGAAACATTTGGCCAGAGCCATGGGCGTCAGGGTGCGTGGGCTGCAGTCCACCTCAGTCCCCTACACCCTCATTCTCTTGTGCACCCCAGCTTTACCTGAGTCTGGGCCTTGAGGGCATTTCAGACCCCTGTCCTAGGGCATGGCGGTCAAGCCACAAATAGTCCTGGCACATCAACTGGGGAACAGTCAGGAACACAGCAGGTCACTGGATAGAAAAAAACAATACAGGGATCTAAGCGTAACACACCAAATGGGCAAATCATAATGAGATGCCACCTCACACCCATTAGGATGGCTGTAATAAAAAACAAAAAAACAGAAGACAACAAGTGTTAGCGAGGGTGTAGAGAAACTGGAACCTTTGTACATTGTTGGTGGGAATGTAAAATGGTGAAGGCACAGTGGAAAAAAACAGTATGGCAGCTCCTCAAAAAATTGAAAATAGGACCTCAAATTTTTAAAATTAAAAATAGAACTACTGGGACTTCTCTGGCGGTCCAGTGGTTAAGACTCCACGCTTCCACTGTAGGGGGCATGGGTTCGATCTCTGGTCGGGGAACTAAGATCCCGCAAGCCGCGAGGCATGGCCAAAAAAATTAACAATAAAAATAAAAATAGAACTATGATGTGATCCAGCAAGTCTACTTCTGGGTATATATACACAGAAGAATTGAAATCAGGGACTTAAACAGGTATTTGCGCACCCATGTTCTTAGCATTATTCACAAAAGCCAAAAGGTGGAAACAACCCAAGTGTCCATCTGCAGGTGAACAGATAAATAAAATGTGTATATATACAATGGAATATTATTCAGCCTGAAAAAGCAAGAATATTCTGACACATGCTCCAACATGGATGACTCTCGAGGACATTGTGCTAAAGGGAAATCAGCCAGTTATAACAAGGTAACTACTGTATGGCTCCACTTATACGAAGTCCCTAGTGTAGTCAAATTCCTAGAGACAGAAAGTAGGACGGTGGGTGCCTGGGGCTGGACGAAGAGTCTGGGGAGTTGGTGTTTAAACGCTACAGCCTTTCAGTTTTGCAAGACCAAAGAGCTGGATGGCTGGTGGTGCTGGTTGCACAACACTGTGAATGTGCTTAAGGCCGATGAGCTACACACTTAAACTTGGATAAGATGGTGAAGTTTACGTTGTGTGTATTGGAGCACAACTGAAAATAATGCTAAATAACACTTTTTTTCAAAGACCAGGGGGCTTCCCTGGTGGCGCAGTGGCTAAGAATCCGCCTTCCAGTGCAGGGGACACGGGTTCGAGCCCTGGTCCGGGAAGATCCCACATGCCACGGAGCAACTAGGCCCATGCACCACAACTTCTGAGCCTGCACTCTAGAGCCCACAAGCCACAACTACTGAGCCCGCAAGCCACAACTACTGAAGCCCGTGCACCTAAAGCCCGTGCACCGCAACAACAGAAGCCACTGCAATAAGGAGACCACGCAACGCAACAAAGAGTAGTGCCCGCTCTCCCCAACTAGAGAAAGCCCGGGGGCAGCAACCAAGACCCAACGTGGCCGAAAATAAATTTATTAAAACAAAACCAAAAACCCAGGGAATTCCCTCGTGGTCTAGTGGTTAGGGCTCCACGCTTCCACTGCACGGGGCACAGGTTTGATTCCTGGCCGGGGAACTAAGATCCCAAATGCCGCAAGGCGCAACCAAAAAAACCACAAATGGGGACAATGAGGCATCTAGAAATAACAGCAGAAGGGGTGGCATTACTGGAGCCCAGGAGCTGTGGGAGCCTGGGAGGAGACCCCTCCATGGCAGAGAGAGAGGAGAGAGACTCCGTCCTCTCCCCTCCTCCGGGCCCCCCTCCCGTCAGCGCCCCCATGGGCTGAACCCAGCAGGACCTGGGAAACAGGGTTCCCTGCAGGAATGGGCCCAGGGACAGGGGACCCAGAGTGTCAGGGCAGCAGGTGGGAAAGAGCGCAGACTGGGCCAGGCAGCCTGGGTTGAGCTGGGTGACCTTGGACCCATCAGAGTCTCAGTTTCCCCAACAGAAAACGGGGCCGATGCTGATCCCTACCTCCCGGGCTCCACGGGTGGCCGGCGTGGTGGTGGAGAGAAGCGCCAGGAGCCGCAGGGACTGTTATCTTTTCTGTGTCCACAGGGTGGCACTTCCTTCCTTCCTTCCGCCTTTTGTCTTGGGAAGGTTCCAAAATGCCTCTGGGGGCGAAAGCTGAGCGGACCGCACAGGAAGCGTCCGGGGCCTGCAGGCAGGCGGTCGATAATTGGTTGATTGACTGACTCCATGCTCAGCCGCGTGGCAAATGGGACAAATGAGCTCGAATGGCTGGGCCTGCGGGAGGGGCCGGGAGGTGGCAGAGGGTGCTGTGAGGGGAGGGTGGGCAGGACTCAGGTGTCCTCGAGCAGAGGAAGTGCCTGGGAGAGGCTGGAGGTGATGGAAGTTTCTGTTCCCTGGCCTGGGCAGTTTTCCATTAAGGGAGCGAGTAGTTGCTGAAATCCTCCCTCGGGCGTCCCCACCGTGGCACTGAGTACGACACAGACACGCAGGACTAGAGCCTCAGGAAAAATAAGAGCAAACACTTCTTGGGGATTAACTGTCTGCTCTCCTCGGTGGCTACCCAAGGGGCAGGGAGGGAGGGCAGGCCCAGAGCCCATTTTACAGATGGGAAAGGGGAGGCTGGGGTCACCGGTCTCAGCTCCCGCAGCTCCTGGTGAGACCCAGATGTCCCTCCCCACCAGCAGCCAGAGGGGTGGAGGGGGTGCGGCCTGGTGATCCTTTCTGGGCTCACAAGGGGTCCCCTAGGGAAGGGCGTGGATGTCACCCAGGTAAGATGCAGCGCAGCTAGCCGGCCACTTGGAGCTGGTCTGTAGGCTCAGCCTGCCCAAAGGGGTGGGGGGCAGACTGGAGCTTCGGGGCTGCCATCCCCAAGGACAGGGTGTGGGCAGGCGTGACCCTGGCTCCCCCTCTCCAAGGGCTCAATGGCTCTGGCCAGGACTGGCTGGGTGGTGGGAAGAAGCTGCTCCCCCAAGCCTGACACCCCAATTCATGTCCTCTGCTGCCTCCCCCTCCTGCCCCCACCGGCATCTGAAACCACAGCTGCCTGTGGTGAGTCAGGCTGGAGCCTGCGGGGCTGAGCCCAGGTCCGGGGGAGGGAAGGGAGGAGGCAGGGAGGGGGGAGCCCTGTCCCTGATGCCGGCCCCTCCCCCACAGTGGGGGTCAGCACCCCTTCCTCTCCCCCAGGAAGTGAATACCCTCCACGATGAAGGGGTAAGAGAGCGGCTGAGAGTTGGAGTTTGAGCGAACACTGGTCACATCACCCACCCTACTGAGTGGAGTGGGATTGGGGCGGGGGATAGCCCCCAGGACTCCTGGGTCCCGTCCAGCCTCCCCTCCAGGCAGCTCAGGTTTCAGCACTGATTCCTGCCCTTGGTGGAGGGGCTCCACCCTCCCGGCACAGCTGCTCTGCTCACCCCAGAGGCCTCCTCTCCCACGCTGTGCCTGGGATGGAGGTGGGGAGCTTGGGGGTTCATAGCGAGACCAGCCCCCTAGTCGGCTGGGCCTCTGCACCATGACCTGTGTCAAGAGGCCAATGTCAGGCTCCCCTTTCCAAGCCCCAACTCTGGGGCCCCCCTGGAATCTGCAAATCCTCCCCATGCCTCACTGTGGACTGCAGGCCTGGCATGATCCAGCCCCACGGCCTCATGTTCCCTCCATGCTGGCCTCTTTGCTGTCCCTGAACACCCATCTTTGCACTTGCTGTTCCCTCTGCCTGGCTCACTGTCTCCACACCTTTATCCCCAGAGGGCTCAGGTCTATCTGGGCTCAAACGGCTCTTCCTCCCTGGGGTCTCCTGCAGGCTCTGTCTCCATAATCTGCGACACCTTCCACGAATAGCCTGCCGTCTCTGTTCCTCAGTTTCACCACCTGTAGGGCACTGGGAGCCAGCACACGGTACCTGCTCGTGGCCTCCACTGGAGTGTGGCTCCCTGAAGGGGGGCCTGGCAGGTCACAGATGCCCAGTGCACGCTTCTGAGCCAGTCAGGGAGCCGCCGGGAGGTCCTGGGGCCTCCCCGAGGGTGGTCCATGCACTGCCGTGTCTGTGCTGATGCCCTGTGACCAGTCCTCCCGGCCTCTCACCAGCCTCGGCCCACCAAGCTTGCCGGAGGTCCAGTGTGAGGGGTTTGGCTATTTTCCCCAGAAACACCAATTATAAGACAGGTTGGCCAGGTGTGTGGATGTTTGACCAGCAGCCACTGATCACTAAGCGTCTAGAACTTTACCCAGCAGGGCTCCACCCAGTACAGGCCTGAGTTCCAGTCCTTGGTCTCTTTCTACCTGGGTGACCTCGGACAAGGGGCAGATGCCTTGGAGGCCATTTCTCATCTGAAAAGCCAAGATGCTCCTCCATGGACCCCGGGGCCCCACTGCCGAGTTCAGCCTCCCAGGGTGTCACTGTCCTGTGACTTCGGGCAACCGACTGGACCAAGCTGTGCCTCGGATCCCCCACCTATAAAATGGATACTCCTCACCGGCGTGGGACGGTGTTGGCCTGAGGGGTGCAGGAGGAACGGGCTGGGGGTGAGGGGTCAAGTCTCACCTCTGCAGGTGCAAGGCCTCGGTTCCCCACTCACTGCCTGGTCAGGGGGACTCCGATCCTGCATGCACTCCAACAGGCCCGGCCGAGAGAGCTGGTTGCTGGCTGCCCATGGGCTGGCTGTCAGAGGGAGAGCAGGCAGGGGCGGGAGTGGGTGTGCAGGCTGGAGGCTGCGGGCCGAGGCTGTCCGGGCGTCCAGCCAGCGCCGGGCAGTGAGTCAGGGCCCAGGCATGTGGAGGGCCAGGGCCTCTCGCGGCCCCTGTGAGCTCAGGCACCTCCCTGAATGCGCCCGCCGGGCCCCACTGGGCTGCGTTCCTCACCCACTTGCTCACTCCTTGGGCTGGTTGCGGGGGAGGCCTGAGGCGATGGGGCCCCTCTAAGCCTAGGTCCATACTGCCTCCCTAGAGCCACCTTCTTCTTCTTGGGGAAACTGAGTTCTGGGCAGGCAATGCCTCCAGGGCCCCTCCCAGAACAAAGCGAGGCCACTGCTCAGGGGTTGGGGAGCAGGCCCATGGGGGGTTCAGGCCCTGGGCCCGGGGTACAGAGAAGTCTGCGTCTGTAACTGCACCCGCTCCTCAACACTGGCTTTCTCTCCCAGGGACTCTGCACCTGCAAATCTGTTTGAACTAGAGAGCAATATGCCTCTCTGCCCGCCCTGGGACCCTCAGCTAGGCCGGGTCTACTCAGGGCGGGGAGCACTCCTGCAGGGGAGCAGGTGGAAGCTCGCTGTGTCAGCAGGAACAGCCACCAAGGTGACAGCAGCTAGTCAGCTGACCTTGGCAGAAGACTGACTGGTTCCTGGCTGAGGCTGCAAGGCAGGGGGGTGGCAGCCCTGAGTGTGCCTCCCTCGCCCCCGCGGGGTTTTTGCGACAGGGGTGTGCTCCTCCCATCTAGTGGGTGGAGGCCAGGGATGCTGCCAGATATCCTGTGATGTTCAGGACAGCCCCCACCAGAGACAGTGACCTAGCCCGAACATCGTGAAGGCTGAGGCAGGAAAACCCTGGTCTAGATCAAGTCTTTTGCCCTTTGGAGGCCAAGGGTACAAATAAAGGGCTCTGCTTCTTTTTCACATCATAAAAAACTCTGCCAGCCTTGAAAATGAAAACAGCCCAGGAGGGCTTATGTGAACATTTCCTTGAATATGTAAAGCCAGGCCCTCAGCCTCTGAAGTTCTTCTGGGGATCTTTGTGAGCCAGAAGGACTGGGGCTGCTTACATTTCAGGGAGACTAACAACCCCTTTTTTGGGTCTATCTCCTGGAGCCCGACAGGCAGGATCCCTTGCTCTAAGGCCTCCGAGAGACACCGGAATGGACTATTTTTAGTGCCCACTTGATGTACTCAGGAGCTGCTAGAACTTACTGCTCCCTCTGCTTAGCATGTCCCTCTCTGATCAAGAAATACAAATTGTACTTACTGTAAATGGTACAGAGGTGCACAAAACCCAACACCCAGAGGTTCATGTAACCACCAAATCTACTGGCTTCAGGCAAAGCTGTATCCAAGAGGCACTTGATATTGAAGGGACCCTACTTCTCACTCTCTGCCCTCACACAGGCAGGCAGGCTGGCCACAGGCTTCCCACTCTTAGTAGTACCTCAGTCACTGAGGATGGGGGTTAGGTGAAGAAATCAATTGGCTGGCCCAGGCCTTGAATCAGTTAGGGTTTATTTTGGCTGTTTGTGATAGAAAAACTAAAATAACAAAGGCACACATAATAGTTTAGCCCCTACCCGCAAGGAAGTCCAGCATTGATACCCAGCTACACCATCGTCAGGGAACCAGGTTCCTATCATCCCTAGAGGATTGCACCCCTCCTTAAGTGTGGCAATACAGCTGGTAGGGCTCCAGCCATCACACTCAAGTTCCAGAAAACAGAGCAGAGGGGGAAAGGGTATACTACCTTGCCTTTTAAGAAGTCACACACAACACTTCTTTTTACATTTCACTGTCCTGAACTTAACTGCAAGGGAGGCTGGGAAAAGTTGTGTTTTGACTGGGCAGCTAAAAGGATTTCCTTACCAAGGGGGGAGGAGAGAACAAATATCAGGGAGGCAAACAGTGGTCTCTGACACACAGCCCACCCTGGAGCCAGCGATGGGCCCCTATATGTCCTATAATGTAATCTCTTCATGACTGACTCATCCTTTCCAGTCCCAGCAAAAATGCCACCGCCATCCCCTGGGGCAGGCCCCCTCCCTGGCCAGGGTCCTGAAGCATTCTGGATGCTCTCTAGCTCGAGGGTGTCATCTGATCACTTTTGACTCCTCCACTGGCTCAAGGGATCCTTCATCTTGCCTTGGGTTCCCAGCACAGCTCCGACACACAGTGGCGCTCAGAGAACGAACGGATAAAAAAGGGCCAAACCTGAATCACAGATGACGAAGACCTGGAATTTGTCATCGGATACTACGGTGTCATTTGTATGTGTTGTCACAGACGTGAAGTCACAGGCCTGGCACAGTTAAGTCAGTTTTCTTTGGTTACCTAGTCCAGCATTTGAGGCCAAAGTCAAGATGGGGGAACGGGGGAAGAAATCCAGTAAAAAACTCAGTTACGTATAAACATTTAATTTTAAGCTGATCTCACCACTGAGGCACTGACCACCCACCACGGGCCGATTCCCACTGTGTGGGACTGTACGATGCAGTCCTAGAGGCTCCTGGCTACCACTCTGTGTCCACCAAGCTCCAGAGATAGTCACTGATGAATTTCTTGGAGAGCTGGGTGCTGTCCAGGTGGATGGGCTGAGCAACGCTGGGGCCATGATGGACTGAGGGTGCATATGTAAGGGAAACCCAGCACACATGGCCCTCCCTCTCCCCCCACGACAAAAGGACACTGCCTTTAAATTGTTATTATTAAGATAATTAGAGACTGAAAGACATTTTCATGAACAGAAAGTTAAGATAATGAACTGTCTTTTTTTAAATTGTGATAAAATACATATAACATTATATTTGCCACCTTAAACATCTGAAAGTGCCCAGTTCAGCGGCATTAAGCCCATTCATGTTGTTGTGCAACTATCATTACCACCTCCACAACTCTTTTCATCTTGCAAAACCAAAGCTCTGTCTCCATTAAACACTGACTCCCCCTCCTACGTTCTGTTTCCATGAATCTGACTCCTCTAGGGACCTCATGTAGGTGGTATCATACAGTACTTTTTTTTTTTTGCCGTACGCGGGCCTCTCCCTGCTGTGGCCTCTCCCATTGCGGAGCACAGGCTCCGGACGCGCAGGCTCAGCGGCCACGGCTCACGGGCCCAGCCGCTCCGCGGCATGTGGGATCTTCCCGGACCGGGGCACGAACCCGTGTCCCCTGCATCGGCAGGCGGACTCTCAACCACTGCGCCACCAGGGAAGCCCACAGTACTGACTTTTTGTGTCTGGTTTATTTCAACCAGCAGATTATGTTCCAGGTTCATCCATGTTGTAGCATGTGCCCGAATGTCTTTCCTTTCTAAGGCTGAGTAATATTCCACCGTATGGATGGACCACATTTTGTTCATCTGGTCACCTGCTGACCGACACTTGGGTTGCTCCCACCTTTTGGCTTTTGTGAACAGTGCTACTGTGAACATGGATGTACAAACATCTGCTCAAGTCCCTGCTTTCAATTCCTTCGTGTGTATCCCCAGAAGTCGACCTGCTGGGTTATGTGTTTATTCTGGATTTTTTAGGATCTGCCATAGTGTCTGCACCGTTTAAGATTCCCACCAACAGTGCACAGGGTTCCACTTTCACCACAAAGGATACTGCCTTTGATCGTCCCCGGCTCACATTCATAATCCCACTCAATTTTACTAATTCGGCGATAAAGTTGAGCCACATACCTGCGTGAGAAGACAAAACAGAGAGAGAGAGAAAGAGAGAGAGAGAGAAGTTACTCCAGCGTCGACTCCAACAAAGAGCTGTGGGCTGCGTGCACACACGCGCGCGCACACACACACACACTCACACCGCGTCTGTGGACCTACACGGCTGAAGGGATGGTGACTGTCGTGTCTTCGTCAACCTCCCTCTCTTGTCTTTCAAGATCAGTCTCGATCTCCTTGAGCTCCTCCAGCTCCCTGCTGAGCTGAGTACACAGGCAGTTAAGGACTCCTGGCTTTGGAGGGAGGGCTGCCCACGTGCTCACACCAACCCCCATCAGGCCCGGGGCTGCTGGCTCCAGGTGTGCTCTCTAGAGTGAACAAGGGCATCTTGGGTGAGGCTGGGGCCCGGCTGTCCTGCACACACAGGAAAGGATATAGGAGGCTGGCCTTCAGACGGGCGTCCTCCTCGCTGGCCCTCTGAAGCTCGGCTTCAAGCTGCTGCAACTCGGCGCTGCCCTGGTGTGCCTGCTCCTTCGCGTTGAGGAGGCTCTGGGCCACCTCCTTCTCCGCAGTGAGGACCTCTGCAGGGCAGGGAGAAGTCTGCGCTCCTCAACTCGGGCTCCCCAGGAGAGCCCCGGAGCAGAGGGCGGCCTCAATGCCCCCATCTATGGCCACGTTCCCACTTCCATCTCTAGCTCCCTGACCCATCGTTCTATTTGCAAATGCCCGCCTGAGAGTCCCACCTGGACCTGGCACACGTGCTTCCATTTCACCGAAATCACACTTGAATCCATCCAAAGTAATAAAGCCTGGTCCTTGTTTGCACACCTAGTCTTAATTTATGACGGCACTCTCGACCCCATTGTCCAAGCAACAAGCCTGGGACTCACTTTCTGGATCCAGTTAGCCATCCTGTCTGGCAGGACCCTTTCTTCTGCGTGCTGGTCCTTCATGCCTCCAGGACCACCCCAAAAACCTCCCGGCCGTGTCCTGCTTTGGTCTCTCCCGTTGCCCATCCTTTCTGCTCTCTGCCTTCAGAGCAGCTGTGTCAGAGGCCAAATGTTAAGTCGCTCCCCTGATCAAAGACCTCCCGTGGCTCTCCAGGGTCTCCAGGATAACGTCCAGGTCTTTTTGGGCACCTTCGGCATCCCTGCCAACCTCCTCTCTCCCTGCTTTTTGCCCCGCCATGTGCTTTTCCCTTTGCTCTGGCTGCAAAGATGCCTCGTCATTGTGCAGACACGCCATGTTTTTTCAGTCCTGGGCCCCTGCCTGCCGGTCTTCCAGGGACCTGGACCCCTGTGTCCCTGCCCACTGGTGCATCATTCCCAGCATTAAGGCCTTCTGGATAACGCCTGACTCAGGCGGCTGGACACTCTCTTCTCCCTCCTGCGGCGAGACTGTGCTCCCAGGACAGCCCTTATCACACTGGACTATTTATTCCCAAGTCTCTCTTCTTCAAAGCACAGATTGCATCTTAAAATCACCGTACATCGCCAACACCTACTCAGAATAAACACATTTTGAACAAAACATCCAAAAAGATCAAAAACACCCTAAGAAGGTTACTGTGTTCCTTCCCACAGAGTCAGAGAAACCTGCCAACTCAGAGAAGGCACAGATGAAAATGCTTCTTAAAGGGCCAGTGTTTAAGTGTTTATAAACTTATATTAAGTTAATTTTTAATCAAAGCACCACATGTCTATGGTTGTGAAAATTTAAACACACACACACACACACACACACACACACACACATAACCCTCTCTAAGCCTCTCCAACCCTCTGAAGCAGCCACTTAAACTCTTCACTGTTTTCTCTGGCATCGACCTTCATATTTCTAAATAATTTGCTTATGCTGCTATTTCTTGATCTGTCTGTGTTAGACGGTGCCTGCTGACTTCCTGTTAGGAGAGCTGAGGGTCTGGCTCTCTTTTGCAGCCTTCCCGCCCCTTCTCCACTCACCCTCCGAACAACAACCAAGTCTCCTGGGATGATCTCTTCCCCATGGACGTTCATTATAAGCTGTCGTTACCCGAATGTGTGCTAAGTGCCACAGGTGACCACGGAGCCCCAACTCACTGAACTCTCACCACTCTCTGAGGGTGGCTGAACCCCTCCCCCGATTTGAGAGGCGATGAGCAGAAGCCCAAGGTCCAGTGGCTTGTCCACACACTTAGCTCTGAAGCTGGGATCTGAACTGGATCCTTTTGATCGAAACCCCAGCTCCCTAGAACACCGACTCTTGTCTCCCTGCCCCAAATCCCTCCGTTCTTCTGAAACCCAGGCAGGTTGGGTGATGTGGAGCTTCTCCTCAACCATCAGTGAAAGGGGAGTTAATGGAGCGGGAGGGGAGGAAAGAAAGGAGAGAGAAGGAAGGAGGAAGGAGAAAAGAGCAGAAGACCCTGACCAGGACATCTGTTGTGCTTAGCCTAACATCCAAACTCCTCCTGGGGGCTCACAGGCTGGCAAGTCTGGCCCCTGACTTGTAATTGTCAAAAGGCATTACAAATCCCTGGCACTGAAACCACAGTGGAAAACTAGATGACAGTTCCTCAGAAAAATTAAATATCAAATTACCATCTGATCCAGTATTTCCACTTCTGGGAAAATACAAAGAAGAATTGAAAGCAGGGACTCAAAGAGATATTTGTACCCTCATGCTCATAGCAGCATTACTCACAATAGCCAAGGGGTGGAAGTGTCCCAAGTGTCCAGTGATGGATGAATGGATAAACAAAATGTGGCGTATCCATACAATGGAATACTGGAGATGATGGTGGTGATGGTCACACAACAATGTGAATGTACTTAATGCCACTGAACCGGACACTTGAAAATAGTTAAAATGGTAAATCTTAGGTTTTGTCAATTTTACCACAATAAAAAAAAGTTTGAAGCCTTTAAAAGACAAAAACAAAAAACCCCTGATGCTGAGAAAAGCTGCAACAAGGGCAGCTCCTATGCCCCTTTTAAGGGCACAGTGCTGTGCAAGCATCATCTCCATGAATCTCACTTTGATCCATCAAGGGGTGCTATCAGCAACCCCATTCCACAGATGAGGAAACTGAGGCTTGAGAGGGAAGCACTGGACTGGGACAAGAGGGTTCATGAGTTAACAGCTGAAATCCTTAGCCCATCACCTCCTGACAAATCCATTTTTCTTGTTTATCCTCTGCCTCACCCCACTAGAATATTAGCTCTACTCCCACCCCAGGGATTTTGTTTGCTTTGTTCCCGGCTGTCACCCCATGACTGGCACTATGCCTGGACCCAGCAGGTGCTCAGTAAGACATGTGAACAATCTCAGCAAGAAGATGCGGACTATTTATTATTACAACCATTTCATGGGAAACAGAGGCATAGCAAGGTTAAGTAAGTCACCTCAAATCTCACAGCTGGGAAGTGGCGGTGCTGGGATTCAAACTCGGCGCTTTGACCCCTGAGCCCCAATTCAAACCCTGAGTCCCAGCTCCTGCTCACAGCGCGTCAGACCTACATTCACCACTAAACCCCTGGGAGGTGGCTGCTGTCCTGAAGCCCATTTCATGGGTGGGGAAACCGAGGCTCAGACGGGACAGTGCTCATCCGCCGGTCGCACGGGGTAGCGGATGGGGCGCCCAGAAGGGAGGAGGCTTGAGGCCGGTCTGGTCACCACCACCACCACTCGGGCCCGACTGCCCGCCGCCCCCCGCCCCCGACCCGGCCTTCACCTCGCAGCCGCTGTTCGGCACCGTCTTGCGTCTCCAGCAGCCGCTCCACCACCTGCTCGTGGCGCCTCAGCAGCCGCCGTTGCTGCGCCTCGGCGCGGTTGGCACCCAGCAGGCTCAGCAGCCCCTGGCTCACCTCCTCCATGTCGCGGAAGGCCGCCATGACTACACTAGGACCAATCCCGCGCAAATTTAACTGCCCGCTGGGCCCCGCCCCCTTCCCGGAGAGGCCCGTTTCCATTGGGTTTAGCCCACGTCAGTCATCAGCCAATGAGGGAGGCCCCATCTAGTCGGACTAGTGCGCCTGCGCCGGCTCCTCTGTCAGCCATTGGCGACGGCCAGTCTGCGTAGGGAGCGTGGGGGGCGCCTCCGGAGTCCTGCCTGATGCGCCTGCGCAGGCTGGAAATCTGCTGCAAGAGCTTCAAGCTGTTTCTTTCCGCGTCCGGTGCCTGCTGCGAGCAACGCGCTGTTCTAGGGACGAAGCCGAGAACTACTTCTCGTGGAGCTGAGGTTCAGCGGTGTGTGTGTGGGACACTCACAATAAACATCATAAATAAGTAAATTCTCTAAGAGGCTGCGTAGCAAAATGGAGTCTGCATCCAGATTTATTGGGTTTCAATCCCAGATTTGCCACTTACTAGCTGTGTTACCCCGAGCAGATTGCTTCATCCTTCTGTGCTTCACTTTCCTCCTAAGTTAAATGAGGATCATCATAGTGTCTACTTCAGAGTTGGTGTGAGAGTTGAATGAGGTCAGTGTCTGGTATTCAGTACGTGCTTTATAGGTGTTAAATAAAAAATACGTAGAAGGCTAGTGGGTGAGGTGTTTGATTCTCACCGAACACCATGCTGTGTGCGGGGTTACGGTTGAGGAAAGACAAACTGTTCACCTTTGTGACATGTCCCTCAAATGAGGTGAAGAGGGCTTCCCTGGTGGCACAGTGGTTGAGAGTCCGCCTGCCGATGCAGGGGCCATGGGTTCGTGCCCCTGTCCGGGAAGATCCCACATGCCGCGGAGCGGCTGGGCCCGTGAGCCATGGCCGCTGAGCCTGCGCGTCCGGAGCCTGTGCTCCGCAACGGGAGAGGCCACAGCAGTGAGAGGCCCGCGTACCGCAAAAAAAAAAAAAAAAAAAAAAAAAAATGAGGTGAAGAAATAAGCGGGTCATGACCAGCATTTTCAACAAAATACAATGGAGAAAAAAATCAGTGCATTGTGTACAGAAAGCTAAGTATTGTTTTGGGAAACTCCCCCCATTTGTCTACTGGGTGTGGAAGATTGTATTTTCCAAAAAATGGCTACAGAAATAGTTCCAATTTTGCCAGTCCCTATCAAGAGGCAGACTCCAATTCTTCACTTGAACTTGAGTAGGATTTGTTTAAGAAACAGAATGTGGCAGGAGGGATGCCGTGTGAATTCCAAGTCTAGGTCAGAAACTAGAATACATCTTTTGCCTGGTGCTAGCTCGCTCTCTCCCTCTTTCTCAATTCCAGGATACTCTGAGCCCAGCTGCTATGTTGTGAGGAAGCCCAAGCCATGTGAGGAGTCTCCCAGATAAGGTCCCAGCTGAAACCAGCATCAACCACCAGAGAAGTGAGTGAACATTGAGATGATTCCGGCCCCCAGGCTTTGAGCCGTCCCAGCTGACACCAAGAGGAGCAGGGAGAGAACTGTTCCCATCAAGCCCGGCCCAAACTGCAGGTTTGTGAGCAACATCGATGCCTTTGTTTAAAGCCAGTAAACTTGGGGGTAATTTGTGATGCAGCCATAACACCTGTATCACTGGGTCACATGTGAAATTTGTATCTTACTGTGGGTTGTGTAAAAAATCATTGAAAGCCACAGCTGTAGTGGCAAGTCCTCACAGTAAGCAAAGAAACAGATGAACAGAATCATTTTAGCCAGGAACACCTGCTACAGGGAATAAACCAGGGTCATAGGACAGAGTCACCAGAGTTGGGGCAGGGGAGGGAATTGGCTTTAGGTTACGTGGTCGGGGATGGACTCCCAGAGAAGGGGACATATGAACTGCGACCTGAGTGATGAAAAGGAAACAAAAAGGAAACAAAGCACCAGGCAGAGGAAAGAGTAAGTTCAAAGGTGTTAAGCAGGGAAGAGCTATGGAGTGGATTGGCTCCAGATCTTCCGGAGTCAAGAGAACTTGCCCGCAAGACTGGATTCCATCCTTCTCTGAGGAAGAGAAAGGATGCTTCTGGGTGTTTGGCCCAAACACCTGTTGGGTGGTGGGTGGTGGTGGTGGTACTGGTGGCCAAGGCGGGTAAGGGAGCAGGCTTGGAGGTGGAGGGCTGCGTGAAATGGAAAGCTTGGGGAAGTTCCCAGTGCCTGGAGGCTGACCACGTGGAGCTACCAAGAGGGTAGTTGCAGGACTTCCCTGGCGGCCCAGTCGTTAAGACTCCGTGCTTCCACTTCAGGGGACGTGGGTTCAATCCCTGGTCAGGGAACTAAGATCTCGCATGATCCACGGCGTGGCCAAAAAAAGAAAGAAAAGAAAAGGTAGTTGCTTGGCTATGAGTCTGCAGAGACATTTGAGCTGCAGATAAAAATCCGGGCGTCGTCAGGGTGCAGCCAATATCAGGTGACAGCTCTCCTCGGGGAGAGTATGGAGAGGACAAGGTCTGAGGACTAAGTTCTGAGACCCACCAATTGCAGACGTTGGAGAAGAGAGGAGAAGCCGGCCAGATTGAGAAGGCACAGCCAGGGAGAGAGGAGAGAAACTACAGCAGAGGCGTCAAGATTTCCACTGACCATCCAGAATCTGACAGGTCCCCAAGCCCAAGCCTGGAGCCACCTTCCTCCTTAGAGCTTACTTTCATGGGATAATTTTTGCCAAGACCCCAGGGACTGCTCATGTTGTAATATTTTTACAGCGATCATGGAGCTGGGGACACCCTAAGACTAATATATTTATTTAGTCTTCCCCGGGTCACAGATTCCTTTGAAATCTAATGAGAGTAATGAGACAGGCTCTTCTTTGAAAAACGTACCCAACAGGCACACATTTTTGGATTTCAGGACCCCAGAAGGCCATCCCCAGATTTTCAGGTTAAGAAGCTCCACAGCCTTTATCTCATAGGGTGGCTAGCAGATGTATAAGTGATGACACCTTAGTTTCCTGCAAAAATGTCGGTGTCCGGGCATGGAGCTGGGTCTCCAGAGTCAGCGCTTATGGCATCGCTCACCGTCCCGTTAGCTGAGCATTTGATGCTGAGATTGCTCTGTCACCATCAGCTACGTGACCTTTGGTGGCAGGGGCTGGCCTTCTCTGTGCCTAAAGGCGGGCACAGTGCTGAGTGAGGTGAAGAAGAGATAAGACCATGGGTTCCGTTTCTGGCTCTGCAGTTCACCTATGACCGTGGCAAGTTCTTAACCTTTCTAAGTCATGGGCTAATGATAGCTCTCTTATCAGCTGGGAAAGGTTTTTCAAGAGTTAAGCCATTCCAGGTTGCACAACCAGAGCCTGAAATATATAAATGCTCGTGTCAAAAAGGCCACTCACCTCACTTCCAAAAAATAAAGAGAAAACCACTCACAGCCATTAGGATGGCTACTATTTAAAAAAAAAAATCAGAAAATAACAGTTGTTGGTGAGGACATGGAAAAACTGGTTGGTGGGAATGTAAATTGGTGCAACTTCCCTGGAAAAAAACACTGGCTATTCCTCAAAATACTGAAAACAGAACTACTGTATGACCCAGCAATTGTACTTCTAGGTATATACCCCCCAGATTGAAAGCTGGGACTTGAAGATGTTTGTATAACCAGCATGATTGACAGTAGCCAAAAGTTGGAAGCAACCAAGTGTCCACTGATGGATGAATGGATAAATAAAACGTGGTGCATGCAAACAGTGGAACAGCATTCAGTCTTTAAGTAAGGGAATTCTGCTACATGCTACAATGTGGATGAATCTTGAGTATATTATGCTAAGTGAAATAAGCCAGCCATAAAAAGACAAATACTGCACGATTCCACTTATATGAGGTCCCTAGAGTAGTTGAATTCAGAGACAGAAAATAGAATGGCAGTTACCAGCGGCTGGGTGTGGGAGTGATGATGTCAGTGTTTCATGGGGACAGAGTTTCACTTTGGGAAGATGAAAAGAGTTCTGGAGATGGATGGTGGAGATCGTTGCACAACGATGTGAATGTACTTAATGGCACTGAACTGCACGGTTAAAAACAGTTTAGATGGTAAATGTTTTGTTGTGTATATTTTGCCACAAAAATAGACATATATATATTTTTTCAGACATGTATTTTTTTCATGCACAATTTCTATTCTTTTTCTGTAATATCTTTTTAAAAATTTTTTATTTATTTACTTTTGGCTGTGTTTGGTCTTCGTTGCTGCATTCGGGCTTTCTCTAGTTGTGGCGAGCGGGGGCTACTCTTCATTGTGGTATGCGGGCTTCTCATTGTGGTGGCCTCTCTTGTTGTGGAGCACGGGCTCCAGGCGTGAGGGCTTCAGTAGTTGTGGCTCGCAGACTTAGTAGTTGTGGCTCACGGGCTCTAGAGCACAGGCTCAGTAGTTGTGGCACATGGGCTTAGTTGCTCTGCGGCATGTGGGATCTTCCCGGACCAGGGCTCGAACCCGTGTCCCCTGCATTGACAGGCGGATTCTTAACCACCGTGCCACCAGGGAAGTCCCTGTAATATCTTTATTGGAGTATAATTACTTTACAATTTTGTATTAGTTTCTGCTGTACAACAAAGTGAATCAGCTATATGTATACATATATCCCCATATCCCCTCCCTCTTGAGCCTCCCTCCCACCCTCCCTATCCCACCCCTCTAGGTGGTCACAAAGCACCGAGCTGATCTCCCTGTGCTATGCAGCTGCTTCCCACTAGCCATCCATTTTACATTTGGTAGTGTATACATGTCAATGCTACTCTCTCACTTCATCCCAGCTTCCCCTTCCCCCACTGTGTCCTCAAGTCCGTTCCCTATGTCGGCGTCTTTATTCCTCCCCTGCCACTAGGTTCATCAGTACCAGTTTTTTAGATTCCATATATGTGTGTTAGCATACGGTATTTGTTTTCCTCTTTCTTTCTTACTTCGCTCTGTATGACGGACTCTAGGTCCATCTACCTCATTACAAATAACTCAAATTTCATTCCTTTTTGCAGACATGTATTTTTAAAAAGCAAAGCAATACACTGGGTTTGGAGGGTGGGGAATGGGGTCTTAAGCATGAGCTGAACAAGGTAACAAAGATGATGAAATAAATGGTCCTGGGTGATTGCTTGTGAGAAACAATTTTTTTTTAATTTAATTTAATTTATTTATATTTTGGCCATGCCACGTGGCGTGTGGGATCTTAGTTCCCCAACCAGGGATGGAACCCGGGCCATGGCAGTGAAAGCACCGAGTCCTAACCACTGGACCACCAGGGAGCGTCCAAACAATTTTTTTCCTTTTAATTTCCGAAAGGCCCCTTCTTGGCTCACAGACCCTTCTGGAAAACTGACAAGATCAGTGGACCTTCCACTTAGAAATATACAACTTTGCATAAAATTTCTGGGACTTCCTATAACCTCTGAAAACCACCCATTATCTCCTGGTTGAACAGTCCAGAGGAAAAACAGAGGAAGTGAGAATCAGGAGAGCAATCATCCATCATCAGTCATCCTTGGGGGAGAGAGAGGAGTGGCCTAGGGGCTGGGGGGTGTTGCTAAGGATGCTCCGCTTCCTTTCCTGGAGCTGGTGACTCATAGATGTTCACTTTTCAAAAAGCCATGGAGCTGTACACTTTTGTACATGACTTGTACGCAAATGGTATACGCCATCTCAATAAAAAATAAAACAGCAAAACAAAGTATTTTAATATCCAACCTATAAGAAAGAGGCTTGGGCTTCCCTGGTGGCGCAGTGGTCGAGAGTCTGCCTGCCAATGCAGGGGACACGGGTTCGAGCCCTGGTCTGGGAAGATCCCACATGCCGCGGAGCAACTGGGCCCGTGAGCCACAATTACTGAGCCTGCGCATCTGAGCCTGCGCGTCCGGAGCCTGTGCTCCGCAACAAGAGAGGCCGCGATAGTGAGAGGCCTGCACCGCGATGAAGAGTGGTCCCCACTTGCCACAACTAGAGAAAGCCCTCACACAGAAACGAAGACCCAACACAGCCATAAATAAATAAATAAATAAAGCAAACTGTCAACACGTAAAAATAAATAAACACTAAAAAAAAAAAAGAAAAGAAAAAGGTTTGACAGGAGATTCTCCAAAGTATTGACAATGGCACGCATTGCTACCAAGTAGGACCATGGCACCCTCCACTATGCCAAATGTTTTTGTATTGCTTAAACTTTGTGTTTTACAATCACTATAAATTCTTTTGTCATGAGGAAAAAACAATTAGTAAACATTTTTTTCTGCCCACAGTGGGTTTTTTTACAATAAATTTATTCATTTTTGGCTGCTTTGGGTCTTGCTGCACGCGGGCTTTCTCTAGTTGCAGTGAGCTGGGGCTACTCTTCGTTGTGGTGCGTGGGCTTCTCATTGCGGTGGCTTCTCTTGTTGCGGAGCACGGGATCTAGGTGCACAGGTTTCAGCAGTTGAGGCTCGTGGGCTCTAGAGCGCAGGCTCAGTAGTTGTGGCGCATGGGCTTAGTAGCTCTGTGGCATGTGGGATCTTCCCGGACAAGGGTTCGAACCCATGTCCCCTGCATTGGCAGGCGGATTCTTAACCACTGCACCACCAAGGGAGTCCCACCCACAATGGGTCTGATTAGAACTTTCTGCCACAGTGGCAGTGTTCTGTATCTCTGCAGCCCAGTAGGGTAGCCACCAACCACATGCAGCTACTGACCATGAATTAATTACAGTTGATTTACATCTAAATGGAAATTGCCACAGGTGGCTAGTGGCAATAGTATTGGATAGTGCCAGTGTAGGGCAGAACATAAGGGCGTTTATTGTAATATTCTTGTCACCTTTCTGTAGCTTGGAACATTGTTCAAATAAGTCCATTTTAAAAGAGAGATCTATTTTAGGGCTTCCCTGGTGGCGCAGCGGTTGAGAGTCTGCCTGCCGATGCAGGCGACACGGGTTCGTGCCCCGGTCCGGGAAGATCCCACATGCCGCGGAGTGGCTGGGCCCGTGAGCCATGGCCGCTGAGCCTGCGTGTCCGGAGCCTGTGCTCTGCAACGGGAGAGACCACAACAGTGAGAGGCCCGCTAACCGCAAAAAAAAATAAAAAAGAGATCTATTTTAAAACTTCAAGAGTAGTACAGTAACAAAGACCAGACACAGATGCTTTGGCATAATCATAAGGTAGCTTTATTAAATTCCTTTACTTTCTAAAAAACGATTACAAAAAGGAATACTTCATTTAAGTGTAATACTGTCTTTATGGACGTACCGTGGTTGGAAAGTGAAGTTAAAGGTCATGAATACACGTGAGAAGAGAGTGGGATCAGAGGCAGGACCCCCTGTAGCCTACCATGCCAAGTCCAGTGGGTAAGCTGGGGAGAAGGGAACACAGTGATAACTATGGACTTATAGGGGGTGTCAATGAACTGCTTCTAAAAGCTTAAAAGAAACACACCCACCGGCTCCAGGGCCAGACACATAGGCACACAACGCTTGTACCGCTTCTCAAAGCTGCCCAAAGCTGTGGCCTTCTGTCAGTGGTCATCCCCAGTCAGCTTGGGTTTCCTTTCCTCGACATTTACACACACACACACGCACGCACACGCGCACACACACACACACACACACACACACACACACTGGGGTGTCTCTCTCCTTTGACCATTTAAGCTCTCTTGACTTGGGTACCATCCCTTCCATCAAAATCAAAGCAAGCCAGACTCCATCAAGCCAGGAAACCTACTTTTCTAGGAGAGAAGCCAGCACTTGGCTGTATTGAATGAACGTGTAAGTGCCGAGGGTTTGCTCTGTCCTGCTGGGGTTTTGGCTTCCACCCCAGCAGCTAGGCTGAGAACTGGACAAGAGAGGGCAGGACACCTAAGAACTAGGGATCTTACTCCCTGGTCACAAGGCACTTTTCGACGCTCGGAACCTGTCCCCCTTCCCCCCTCCCTTTTTTTTTTTTTTTTTTTGGTCACAAAAGGAAGGAACAGGAAAGAAAACTTTGTTGAGATTCTGGGGACAAAATAGGCCATGCAGGAAACTACGTGTGTTGAGAGAGCCCCGTTTCCAGCAGGCTCCGTTCCAGGCAGCTCTGGAAAGCCTGTACGTTGTTAAAAAAAAAACCCAGCTGGCCCTTGTTTGGTTTTCGGCAAAGCCCTGTCTCTTTAAGTTTGCACTGGGAGCCCTTGGGGGCAGCCAACTTTTAATCGAGCACACATGGAGTTTTTGGAACTGGTCCTATGCTTTGCCAACAATCTCATGCCCTGTTTTCTTTCCTTTGAGGAGAGAAATTCTGGAGTCTGGGGAGAAAAAGGATGGCCCTGCTACTGGCGTTCTAAGCCTAGGGATGCAAGGACCACTCTGGGGACTGGATTCATTTCCTGCATCTCCACATCTAAAGGATTTTCTAGGAAAATGAGTATGTGCCAGGGCCCCCACGTGGGGAGGGGACGGATTTCTGGGTAATCTCTCGATATGAACTACTTGCACACCTTGGCTGCTGGGTCCTGAGGCCCCCCACCTGAATGAGGGCGTGGGAGACGCTGGCAGTGGCCACGTGAAGGCAGAAGAAACGACTAAACTTCCTGCCCTGGGTGACAAAGACAGGGTCTGCTTTGTGAAGAGACCAGAAGAAAATTCCACCAAGAAAACCGTCTGGGGAGGGGGAAGTGGACAAAATGCTATTATATACCGAACAGTTAAATGTAGGGGAGCGAGCGGGGGGCGCATGAGGCCACTCCATACGTGATCCGTGCGTAATCACGTTGAGGATTAAAATGAAAATATGCGATTCCAGTGACTTTCAAATTTTACCCCCCTTCCCCGAACATGATTCAGAAATCCAATATTTTTCCCTCTCACCCTCCTCCATCCTTAATTGCCAGTGGATTGTTCTCAGCGTTCTTCGCAAACCCACGCCCCAGCATCAGCCGCTGGCGCCAGTTTATATAAGAATTTAGCTTCGGTCTGCGCTGCGGCTGCTTTGAGCCGGGGTACTGGGAAAAAACCTGCTTTCGGCTGAAGCCTCAGAGCTGTCGGGGGCTCCCTGGGGAAGCCGAAGAAAACCCCACTTGCATTTGAGACTTGGGCCTTGGTGGATAGAGTGGGGGCCGGCCAGGGAGGGGATGGAGGGACCAGGGATGGTTCGCTCTGGGGCTGCCTGGCCCCCGGGAGAGGCGCCTCGGGCCCCTCTGACGGCTACTCTTCTGCGGAGGATGACGCAGGACTCTCCTCATCCGACATCGGGGCAAACTGAAACGAGAGGCAGAATTCCTTTTGTTTGGCATCCTTTCCTGTGCTGTGAGGCGCCGACTTTGTTGGCTGGCCCCGCGCCTGCCGTGAGTGAACAAGAGGCCTTGGTTTCTTGGCCTCAAGGAGGTGACGTCGGGGAGATGCTTCGGAGCAGCTCACAGATGAATACAGTGGAGGGTTTTTCCTGAGGGATAAGGGGTGGAAGGCAGTGAAAGTGGAGAGTGGGCGGTTGGGGAGGGTGACGTCTGAGCTGAAGGATGTTAGGGGTCCAGCCAAGGGGCAGGGCGTTCCAGGCAGAGGAAAACAGCAAGTGCAAAAGCCCTGAGGCAGGAGCAGCGACCAGGCCAGTGTGGCTGGAGCAGAGTGAGCGAGGGGGAGAGGAAAGAGAGTGGGGGGAGGTGAGGGGTGTTGAGCAGGGCTTGGTGTGCTCTGGAGATGACTTCTGCTTTTTTCTCTAAGTGGGGTGGGAGCCACAGAGGGCTGTGGGCAGAGGAGGGATGTACCCCGACTCAGGTGCTCACAGTGGCCTCTGGCCGCTGTGGGGAGAACAGAGTGGAGGGGACAGTGAGGGTGGGAGCCAGGGAAGCAGAGCGGAGGCAGCGGCAATGGTCCAGGGGAACAGTGATGGAAGAGTGGGATTCATCCCTCAGGAGCCCTGGGAAGCAGGACCACAGATCAGACCGCAGGACGCCACCCAGCCCCATCACCCCCCATTTTCCAGCTGAGGACATGAAGGCCCACAGCTGATCCCAAGGGGATCCCCTAAGCACCACAACTGAGGCTCAGGTGTCCTAACAACACCCTACGCAGTGAAGGTGGAAAGACTCGGAGCCTCAGGAAGAAGCTGGAAGCCAGTCAGGACCCAAATGGCTTTGGTCTCAGCAACCTTTTCTCTCCTAGACCATCTGGGGAATCGCTGTGGTTGACACCCACCACGCCACCCTTGAACCTGGCCCCAGACGTGCCTGGGGAGGCCGGGGCAGGTACAAGGTAGGGGTGAAGAGGAGGGGGCAGAGGGCTCCTGCCCGTGGTCTGGATTCAGACCCTGAGGTCTCTCCGCCCCTTCCTGTCTGTGAGACTTTGGGCCAGGAGTGTAACCATTCAAAGCGTCAGCTTCCCCACCTGAGAAATGGTAATAGTAACAGTACTTTATGCAACTGAATTGGGTTATTGTGGAAGGTTCCAGAAATCATGCTTTGGGAGGCATGCCAGAGTCCTCTGTGTGGTAATTAAGAGCATGATTTGGAGCTAGACAGATCCGGGTTCGAATACCGTGATGCCAACCATAACCATGCAGTCTCAGCTCTCGTGCCTTATTTCCTCGCGGGGGCACCGTGAAGGTTCAACAAGCAGCTGACCATGCAGCCCTTGGGATGGTCCCCATACACCATCCCTTCCCAGAGCCCCGCACCCACTGCCCTGCCCGGGCCAAGACTCACCGAGCACTTGATGTTCATGCGAGAGTACAGCATGGATGCAATTTCACTGTGTCCTGCATCCAAGGCCACCATCAAAGCCGTGCTCCCGTCCTGCAAAGCATCAGTTGCTATGCTGACACCCTGCACCATGTTCCCGCCCTCCCCGGAGTGCGCCTGGGTGGGGACTCACGCGGTCGGTGATAGAGATGTCGCAGCTGGGCACAGCCAGCAGCAGCGCCGTGATCTCCTTGTGGCCGTGCTCGCAGGCACACATGAGGGCCGTGGAGCCGTCATCATCTTGGACGTTGACGTCCGCCTCGCAGGCAAGCAGGGCTTTGACCACGTCCACCCGCCCGTGGCTGACCGCCAGCATCAGGGCTGTCTGCCCTGCCTGGGTAGGGCAAGGAACAGCTTATGGATCATGCAGCCTCCAGACCATGACACCCCTGCTCCGGAACCATCCATGGTTCCTGAGTACTCTGGCGCTAACAGCACCTCCACTCACGGGCCTCCTTCTGTATCTCAAATAATCCTTCCTACCACTGGGCCTTTGCACTTGCTGATCCGTCTTCCTCCTGCTGGCTCCTCCCTCAGGTCTCAGCTTAAATGTCTCCTCCTTGGGGAGAAGCTCTGTGCCTCCCCACCGCTATGCCCACTTAAATCAGATTCCTAACTCACAGGTGCAAACGTAAGTAAAATGTGTTAAGCTAAGAGTTGTACACTTTTCTGTCTGCCAGTTAAACTTCACTGTAAAAAAAAAATCAACATCCATCAGCGGATGAATGGATAAAGAAATTTATATATCCATACTACAGAGCATTATTCATCCTTAAAAAGAAATGAAGGCCTGAAGCATACTGCAACATGGATGAACCTTGAAAATATTATGCTCCATGATAGGAGCCAGACACGAAAGGACACGATACTACATGATTCCATTTATATGAAATATCCAGAACAGGCAAATCCATAGAGACAGAGAGCAGACTGGAGGGGGGCCAGGGGCTGGGGAAGTGAGGATGGGAGTGACAGCTGTGGGTGCCGGGTCTCCTATCAGGGTGTAAAGATGTTCTGGAGGTAGACAGAGATGCGGGTTGCACAGCATTATGGATCGATTTGTTCACTTTAAAAGGGTTAATCTTATGTGCACTTCACCTCAATTTTTAGAAAAGTAAACCACCTGGGCATACATCTGGAAGGACAAAAACTCGAATTCAAAAAGATACATGCACCCCAATGCTCATAGCAGCACTTTTACAACAGGCAAGACTTGGAAGCAACCTAAGTGTCCATCGACAGATGAATGGATAAAGATGTGGTACATATATACACAATGGAGTATTACTCAGCCATAAAGAAGAATGAAGTAATGCCATTTGCAGTAACATGGGTGGACCTAGAGATGACCATACTAGGCGAAGTAAGTCAGAGAAAGACAAATATTATCATATGATACCACTTATATGTGGAATCTAAAAAAAATGATACAAATGAACTTATTTACAAAACAGAAACAGACTCACAGGCATAGAAAACAAATTTATGGTTACCAAAGGGGAAAGGTGGGGGGAGGGATAAATTAGGAGCTTGGGATTAACAGATACAAACTACTATATGTAAAACAGATAAACAACAAGGTCCTACTGTATAGCACAGGAAACTATATTCAATAGCTGGCAATAATCTATAATGGAAAAGAATCTGAAAAAGAACATATATGTAAAACTGAATCACTTTGCTGTACACCAGAAACTAACACAACGCTGTAAATCAACTATACTTCAATTAAAAAAAAAGTAAACCACCAAGAAAAAAATTTTAATTAAAAAAAATCAGTAAAAAAGCAAGGAGGGTCTGCCTGTTATGCACCACGGCAGCACCTCCCCCTTTTCCTTTGCTGCGGTAAGGCTGCTGCTAATCTCTCCCTTCCTTGCTATTCCCACGGGGTCCTGGGTGCCCTGCTCTTCTGCCCAGACACCCATCCATGCCCCAGTCACCTCCACAGTCTCCCAGCTTCTGCTCCCCAACATACAGCCGAAGGGAGATTCCAAACCAGAAAGCAGCCCTCGCCCCTGCCCTGGTGGCTTCCCACAGCCCTGGGTCCAAACCCCTGCTAAGCCTCCAATGCTTGAGCTCCTGGAGCTCCTGGCTGGCTAGTGAGCTTTGGGAGGGTGGGGACTGTGCCTGCTTGTCAAACATTTAAGTCCCCAGCGTCCAGTTGCTGGTCAATAAATTACCAAGCAGGATGTGGGATGGTGTCGGCTTAAGGAAAGCTGAGGACCCCCATGTCTTCCCACACCCCCATTTCCACCATGAGGTTCTGTATCAGAGGCACCCTGGCAGGCAGGTCATTAAGAATGGGGCTCTCGGGGGCTTCCCTGGTGGCGCAGTGGTTGAGAATCCTCCTGCCAACGCAGGGGACACGGGTTCGATCCCTGGTCCGGGAGGACCCGCATGCCGCGGAGCAACTAAGCCCGTGCGCCACAATTACTGAGCCTGTGCTCTGAAGCCAGTGAGCCACAACTACTGAGCCAGCGAGCCACAACTATGAGCCCACATGACACAACTACTGAAGCCCACATGCCTAGAGCCCATGCTCTGCAACAAGAGAAGCCACCACAATGAGAAGCACACTCACCGCAACGAAGACCCAATGCAGCCAAAAATAAATAAATAAAATAAAAAATAAAAAAATAAAGAATGGGGCTCTCGGGACTTCCCTGGAGGTCCAGTGGTTAAGACTCCGTGCTTCCACTGCAGGGGGTGCAGGTTAGATCCCTGGTTGGGGAACTAAGATCCCACATGCCATGTGACACGGCCAAAAAAAAAGAATGGGGAGCTAGAGCCCCAGGTTCAAGTCCCCCCCTCCTCTAGTTTGACCTTGAGGAAATGAATACGTCTCTGAGCCTTGGTTTCTTTGCCTGTGGAGTGGGGATTCTCCCCTTGGGCTTGGGTATGGCCAGGACTTAATAAATGGGAAGAGTTATCCCGGTCTGCAGCGCCGAGGGCCCGTACCTGGCTGGCTCTGGCATTGACATCTCCGAGCCGGAAGAGCTGCAGGACAGTCTCGAGGTCATGCTGGGTCTTCAGGGTGGCCAGGGCGGTGAGCATGATGGGGCTGTAGCCGGCGCGGTTCTGCTTGTCTACCTGGCAGACACCTGAGGGGAGGGGACCGGGAGGACAACAGGCCTCAGACACCCCCGATGCTGGCCAGGTCTGCCTTAAGGCTGGGGGGGTGGTCCCCGAGGACCAGGTCATGTCTCTACCATCAGCCTGGAAGCCTTGTTCACGACCATAATGAGCACTGGGAATCATGCCTCCTCCAGCAGTCTAGGCCTGGCCTAATGACTCCTTTTTCTTGGACTGAGAACCCCATTCTGGCCTAGGGTCTCCATCTCTATTATGGGAGGGGCTCCTAAAGGTGTAGACTGTGCCTCGTCCATCAGACTGGGGCCCCCTGGATACTGGCACCCACATTTAGGGCTGAAAGGAGAACCTATGTCTCCCCCATTGATCTGGAAGAGTCCCTAGTCAGTTTCCTCCATGAGACTGTGGGCTCTGCCTCCTTCATCAGACTGACTAGGGGGCTATGTCTTCCCCATTACACTAGGGGAAAGCAAATTTCTTCATGTCGAATTGAGGACCACATCTTCTCTCCAAGCCCCAGGCCGGAGGCCACATCCACGTCTTTCCCTCAGACTAGGGTTCCAGAGGTGTCACTTTCATTATACAGGGGTCATTGGTTGGTGGGGGAGGGAAGGGCCACATATTTTCCCTAAGACCATGTCTGCCTTTTCCAGTACACCGGGGCCACAGGTGGGGCCTGTATCCCCCTCACCTCAGACTGGGAGAGCAGCGTCTCCCCCATCAGACGGGGAGGGCAGCATTTCCTCCATCAGACTATGAGGGTGGCCTCCCCCACAGACCAGGAGGGCAGTGTCTCCACGGCCCCCGCCCCGCCTGGCTCACCGCTGTCGAGCAGCTGCCGCACCACGGGGAAGTTGGCGTGGGACACGGAGTAGTGCAGTGCAGTGTTGCCGTTGCTGTCGGCGATGTTGACCACATAGTCCAGCAGCCGCGCCGACATGGCCCGGAAGGTGACCAGGTGGCGCCGCACAAGCTCTGGGTGGGCATCGCTGCGGCAGGCCAGGCGCAGCCACTCCTGCAGCACCGTGGTGTAGGCCACTTTCTGGATGCAGATTGGGAAGGAAAGGGGTGTGAGGGCCACGGAAGCCCACCCCATCCCAGACGAAGACCCCCAAGGGGAGTGCAGACACCCCACCCTGAACCTGAGCCTTGAGGGGAAGCATGGGTGCCCCACCCCAATGAGCCCCCCTGGAGGAAAATGCAGTGTCCCCTGCCCTGTACAAGAACCCTAAAGGGAAGTGTAGACACTGCAGTACCAGGTACACCCCCAGAAGAAGGTGTGAGCATCTCCACCCTGGATGTGACCTTCAAAGGCATGTGTAGACACCCATCAAGGGAAATATGGCAGCCCCTTCCCTCAAGCCCCCGAAGGAACAGGAACCAAGGCTGGGCTTGCCGGCGGGCAATCGTCCTTGGCCCCTCCCTGCCTCCCTGGAGCCTCTCCAAAGACCAAGACTCAAGCCTCGGAGCCCCCCACAAGCTCCCAGCTAGGATCCTGGGGTCCCCATGATCCAAAGCACAAGGAGAAGCCAGGGTGAGGGTGGAAGGGACAAAGCCCTCCCCGCCCCGCTTTCAGGCCCAGGGCCCCACCATACCAGCTCCCGTTCGGTGAGGGCATTGGGGTTCTCCAGGTACTTCTCCAGGGCCAGGCAGGCTGAGATGAGGTCGGGGCTGAGCTCCATCCTGCTGGTGGCAGACAAACGGGGAGTTGATCTTGGAAGCACCCACCTCAGCCTCCTGGGTGCCCCCTACTCCCCACATCCAGCTGGGGTGCTCGGAGAGGCCCTCAACACTCTCCACCAAGGCACTCACCCAGTCCTGCCAGGGCTCACCTGAGTGGTAGAATCTCAGACCCCCTTCCCTGGGGACATAATTTTACACAGCACCCCAAGGGGCAGACATGGGGAGCACACAGACCACAAGAGAAAGTGGACACGTGGGCCAAAATTTATTCCAAGTGGCCAGTGGCAGATGGAAAATCTTTCTCTGAGGACAGATTTTTTTTTTTTTTATCAGGGGAAAAACAAAAAGAGACATACACAGGATGGACAGGTGTGGCAAATGTCCCAAAGAAGGTGGATTGCTTAAGGACAAACTTGGTCTGCCCCTTAAACCCAAACCTGAACAGCCCAAATTGCCCCCATCAGGCCCTTTATCAAAGCCTCCGGACCTTCAGATGCCCAGAAGGAGAAAGTGCTTGTTCACTAATTCAGACTAAGGTGGGCATGACTAATGGGAGGTTCCCTCAGAGGGTTTGAATGGTGGGATCTGAGGTCACCCCAGGCCCTGCCTAAATCCCTCCCACACAGAAAACTGACCGGATCTCCTCTTCCGCACTTGATCCCGATGCCCCCTCAGCTGTGGGCGCCTGCTGAGACTCCCGGGACAGCTGGCACTCCTCCCGGCTGATCTTGGCCTTTGCCGTCTCCTTGGGCCTGAGCTGGGGGGCTTCAACCACACTCGGAACCCTCTCCTCCGGCTCTGGGGCCTCGTTCTCTGTACTGTCATTGTCCGAGAAGTTCTCTGCTGTGCTGGAATCCTCGGATGAGGACTCATACCTGGGGGAGACGCTGCAGGTGGTGGGGAGGGTCATTTGACCTCTCTGGGCCTCAGTTTCCCCATCTGTTAAATGGGGGTAATGGCAGTATCTAGCTCACAGGGCTCCAGGGATGCAGCTTATAGCACCTGGCACACAGTAAGTGATCAACAAACACTGGCCGTGATTGTGATCATGCTTGGGGGGGCCAGGGAGGGACATTGCTTTTCCCTTCCACCCTTTGGTACCTCTTACACTTTGCTCCTTACACAGGTGTTATACTGATTCAGACCCTTGTCCCACTGCAAATAGGACCCTCATGCTTCTTGCTACCTACAAACACATCTAAACTTCTGGGCCTGGCATTCAAGGCCCCCAACTGGCCCGGTTCCCTAGGCCTCCCCCTTTTTTTCTTTTTTTTTGCGGTACGCGGGCCTCTCACTGTTGTGGCCTCTCCCGTCGCGGAGCACAGACTCCGGACACGCAGGCTCAGCGGCCATGGCTCACGGGCCCAGCCGCTCCGCGGCATGTGGGATCTTCCCGGACCGGGGCACGAACCCGTGTCCCCTGCATCGGCAGGCGGACTCTCAACCACTGAGCCACCAGGGAAGCCCCAGGCCTCCCATTTTTCACGTCACTGCTTCCTCCCACCCCTGAGCCTTTATCCAGGCTGTGTCCTCCATCAGGAGACCCCACCCCTCCCACTCTGCACCTCGCAAGCTTCTGCTTGTCCTGCAGCACATGTGCTCCCCTCCGTCAGTTATTTCCTTGGTCCCCCCACTGCCTGAGCATCCCCCATCATTGCTCCAGTCATGTCGTGTTGATCTCGCCTATTAGGGCCCAAGATCGCAGCGGACCAGGAGCTCCATCAGGGCAGGGAGCCGAGTCCGGCACCTCCCGAGGGGTAGTGTGGTACAGTGGTTGCAGCACAGCCTCTGGAGCCAGCCCACGGGGCCTCGTTGTGCCTCCGTTTCCTCGTCTGTCTACTGTGCTTTGGTTAAATGAATGAACCATAAAGTGAGGGGCTCACACCAGGTTCTCTCACCTGCCGTTGACCCCCACGAACTGGAGGCTCCTCCGGCGGGTCTCGGGGTCTGCGGGCTCCTCTTTCCGCTTCATGATGGATGGCACACCTGCCGGGGGCCCTCCTGGTGGGGGAGCGTGGTGTCGTGAGGGTCTCCCAAAGCCAGACCCCATGCCGGGCCTCTGGCACCTGACCCTCTCGGTGGCCGCCCCCATTTACCTGCACCCCCGGCCTCCTCTGACTCCAACTCCTGTGGGGCTGCTTGCCTGGTAGGCTCCCTGTTGGTGGCGTCGTGGGCAGGCACCAGGCCTGTGTTCTTCTCTGGCTGCGCGAGGGAGTCCCCCTCAGACTCCGGGTGTGACAAGGATGACTCTGCAGGAGCCTGTGGGAGACCTGAAGGGGCAGGAAAAGACGTGCTTACTGTGGGTAACAATAGCAAAACAAGAACAGTAACAACAGCTACCTCCTGGCGGGGGGCTGGGTCACATACCCCAGGCCAAGGGCTAATTCTTGCATTATTTCATCAAATCTTCCCAGCCCGTGCAGAAGTTGGATTATTTACCGATGAGGAAATTGAGGCACACAGATTGCCTGAGGTCACCCAGCAAACAAGTAGCAGAATCCATTCCAACCCTGGTTTGTTGCCTGCCTCGCAGCGGGTCAGGGTCAGGGAAGACTATGAGACCCCATAATCCTGGCTTGTGACCCCCTCCGACTTCATACTAAGTAGCGTCTGGAAACTATAGCCAAGCATAGTGGTCATGGTCGGGACTCATATCTCCCACAAAAGAGCTGTGTGACCTCAGGCAAGTCACTTAACCTCTCTGTGCCTTGGACAAACACCATTTCCTACATCATGGCATTGTGCAGACTAAAGACAGCAATGTGAGGGAGAGAGCTTAGAACAACACCTGCACATCAAGAGCACTTGAAGAGCATTTGTTAATTCAAGAGAATTGTAAACTATATTTTGATAAGATTTAATACTATACT
This sequence comes from Neophocaena asiaeorientalis asiaeorientalis, assembly GCF_003031525.2. Taxonomy (NCBI): domain Eukaryota; kingdom Metazoa; phylum Chordata; class Mammalia; order Artiodactyla; family Phocoenidae; genus Neophocaena; species Neophocaena asiaeorientalis. Next base: position 355,588 of record NW_020173270.1, on the reverse strand, counting down.
TTTTTTTAACAGACGTAGGGTTGTGCTGTAGATAACATTTTGTATTTCACTTCCTTCTTCTTTACTTAATATAAAGCAGGGGATTTCCCTGGTGGCGCAGTGGTTAAGAATCCATCTGCCAATGCAGGGGACACGGGTTCGAGCCCTGGTCCGGGAAGGTCCCACATGCTGAGGAGCAGCTAAGCCCGTGTGCCACAACTACTGAGCCTGTGCTCTAGAGCCCACGAGCCACAACTACTGAGCCCCCGCGCCTAGAGCCCAGCTCCACAACAAGAGAAGCCACCGCAGTGAGAAGCCCGTGCACCGCAACAAGGACCCAACGTAACCAAAAAATAAATAAGTAAATAAATTAAAAAAAAGAAATTAAGCGGGTGTTCCTTTTAATAATCATGAAAAAGAAACAATAGGGGCTATTAGAAAGTGAAAACTAAAACACCACCCAGGTGGAGTTTCAGTTTGGGCCAATGAAAAAGTTCTGGGAATGGAGGGTGGGGACAGTTGCACAACAAAGTGAATGAGCTTAATGCCACTGAGCTGGACACGCAAACGTGGCAAAAATGATACCTTTTATGTTATGTATATTTTTTCATCATTAGAAAAAACCCCGCCCAGTTTGGTCTGAGAACAAAGGTGACATTATAGGACCTGGGCCCCAAGGGTGCCCACTGCACAAACGGGAGTGGGCTTGGCAGACAGCTCCAGCCCCGGATCACCAGCCTGGAGCTAGAAACAAAAGTCCAGTTGCCACCTGGAGTGGCTGCCCGGGTCTCGGAACCCACTCAGGTTCCTCCCCCAACCCCTGCCCCGGCCAGGCCACGTGTGGCTCCTGTGTCACCACTTCTCCAGGATGTCCCCTTCGAACCCGTGTCCCCTGCATCGGCAGGCGGACTCTCAACCACTGCGCCACCAGGGAAGCCCCAGACCAATTCATTTTAATTCCCTTTAACGGTTAACCTTTTTTGACATCCACAGTAACTACTTCCTCAAGTCCATGGGCTACACTCAACTTGAGCTAAGAACGGGGAGTAAACACTCAGCAGAAGTAAAGCACATAGAACGGATAAGACATTGGCCATGAATGCTTCCGACAGCGCCCCAGCCCAGTCAGGCCAGGCGGATTCCTGAGCGGGGAGCTCCAACTCCCATGGGGAACCAAGAGCAAACACCGGGTTTTTACATGAATCTCCAGATTGTTTTTTAAACCGTGTCAATAAATTCACATCCAACAAACAAACAAAAGCACTATGTGAGTGGAATTTATCAGGAGGCAGATGGGCCACTTCACGGTCTCACGGTTGCCCGAACTCAGGCCTCCTGATGTAAACACCTGGGATGTTTGTTACTCAGCAAATCAGACAATGCTCAGTGAAAGAAGCCAGTCACAGAAGGACAAATACTGCATGAATCCACTTATATGAGGTTCCTAGAGGAGTTAAATCCATAGAGACAGAAAGTAGGATGGTGAGTGCCAGGGGCTGGGGAGTGAGTGTGTGATGGGGCAGAGATTCAATTTGGGAAGATGGAAAAGTTCTGGACACAGATGGTGGGGATGGTTGGACAGCAGTGTGAATGCGCTTATTGCCACTGAACTGGACACTTAAAAATGGTTAAGAGAGTAAGTTTTATGTTATATGTATTTTACCGCAATTTTTTTAAATGTGAAAAAAAAAAAAAAAAAAAAGGTGAAGTGGTGCAGCTGTATGGCCCGTTCTGCCCGGAGGGAAAAGCATGGCTCCTTCCAGCTTGAGAAGTTCAAGGTCAGACACCGCAACACTAAAATAACAAAACTGTTAACAGTTATTATTGTTATTCTACTGGGAGATGGAGCAAACTGTTACCAGAATTCATAAGGAAGAACAAAAGTCCATGGCCAGCTAATTTTACAGAAATGGGCAGGGATGGGGAAGCTGGCTTAGGAGAGAGTAACACATATTCCCAAAGTCACAATAATTAAATCAGCAGGGCATGGTTGCAAGAAGAAATGGGCCAAAGGAAAGGAGTTCCAGCACAGACCCTGTCTGAAAGGACTTGGGGTAAAGCAGAGGGCTTTCCACAAATCAGTGGTCAAGGGTGAGCTCTGTGGGGTGGTGTAGGGAAAGCAGCTTACTCTGCCCAAGAAAGGTCAGGCTGGATCCCTACCTTACACCTTATGCAAAAAAATAAACTCCGAAGGACTAATAGGAAGGCACAATGACAAAGCTACAGGAAGAAAAGAAGGCAGAATGTCAGTGGCCTCAAGAAGGGGAAAGATCCCTTTAGAAAGCCCTCTGAGCACTAACCATATATGAAAAGTATGAAGTGATCTCACTTAAATGTGGAATAAAAAAAAACAAAAACAAAACAGAAAAACCTCAGAGATACAGAGAACAGATTGATGGCTGCCAGAAGCAGGGGATGGGTGGGATGGGTAAAGGTGGTCCAGAGGTACAAACCTCCAGGTATAAGATACAGGCATACCTTCTTTTAGTGGGCTTCACTTTATTGTACTTCGAAGATACTGCATTTATTTTACAAATTGAAGGTTTGTGGCAACCCTGCATCGAGCAAGCCTATTGGCACAATTTTTCCAACAGCCTCTGCTCCCTTTGTATCTTTGTGTCACATTTTGTTAATTCTCACCATATTTCAAGCTTTTTCATCATTATTAGATTTGTTATGGTGACCTGTGATCAGTGATCTTTGATGTGACTATTGCAAAAATGTTATGACTCGCTGAAGGCTCAGATGATGGTTAGCGTTTTTTAGCAATGAAGTATTTTTTAATTAAGGTATGTACATTATTTTTTTAGACATAATTCTACCACACACTTAATAGACTACACTACAGTGTAAACATAACTTTCATATGCACTCGGAAACCAAAAAAATGTGTGGCTCGCTTTACTGCAGGGGGTCTAGAACCGAACCCGCAATATCTCTGATGTATATTTGAAAGTTGCTAAGAGAGATCTTAATAGTTCTCATCACGAGAAAAAAAACCTGTAACTCTGTGAGGTGATGGATGTTAATTAAACCTATTGTGGTAATCATTTTGCAGTATGTACGTATATCCAATCATTACTTTGTATACTTTAAACTGATATGTTATATGTCAATTATATCTCAATAAAGCAGAAAATATCAAAAATTAAAAAAAGAAAAATACGATGGGTTTAACTACATCAACATGAAGATTTCTATTTGGTTAAAAAAAAAAAAAACTCTTAGACAAAGTTAATCTACAGAAGAATACAGGCTGTGGGAAGATAGTCATAATACCAAAAACAGGCAAGGGATTACTTTCTGGAATAGGAGTCAACAAGATTTTTCTGTAAAGGGCCAGATAGTAAATATTTTGGGCTATGCGGGCTATAAGGTCCGCTGCAAATAGTACAAAAGCAGCCCTAAACAGTACATAAATGAGTGGGTGTGGCTGTGTTCTAATAAATTAGAATTTCATATAATTTTGCTCATATCACACAATGTTATTCTTCTTTTCACATTGTTCAACCATTTAAAAACATAAAAACCATTCTTAGCTCATGGGCTATATAAAAACAGGCAGTGGGCTGGATTTGGCCCTGCAGGCTGTAGTTTGCCAACCTCTATTCTGAAATATGCCAGGCACATCTCAAACTTACCCAAAGAAAAATGGACAAAGGCTAAAACTAAGCAACTCACCAAGGATTCTTGTTAAACTTATATGGTGATGCTCAACCTCACCAGAAATCAAAGGAATGCAAATTAAAACAAGGAGATATGAAACGAACACAACATCGTAAAACAACTCTACCCCAATTAAAAAAAAAATACAAAAACGAAAAAAAAAACAAGCAGATACCACCTTGCACCAGTGTCAAATGGGCAAAAAATTAGAAAGATAGGTAAAACTGTATGTTAATGCAGATGTAGGGAAGTGGGCACTTCAGGCCCAAGCATGGCCGCTGGGAACGTGGACAGGGAGACCTTTTCCGAAGAGGATAAGACAAAATCTGGAGTGAAGTTGTACATTCCCTGTGACCCAGCAGGCCCACCAGAGGGGACATGTGAGGATGGCGCCATACTGTTCAAAGCGGCCAGGAGCTGGAAGTAACCCAGGGGCCCACCAAGCGGGGGGCGGGCGGGGGGGGGGATCAGATAAGAAAGTGTAGCAGGTACCTAGGGCGGAAATCTACGCAGTCATTAAAAGTGACAAACCAGATTTATAAACATCAGGGTGGAGAGTTCCAAAATAGTGTGTAGAGAGAAAAAAATAAGAAACAGAATGAGATTTTTTTTTTTCCCTGAAGCACAATACCATTTTAGGAAATTAAATAAGCATAGGGCATAGTTTTCAAGAACACTCAAATATCTAAATAAGCTTCTGGAAGATGGGTGGCAAGGAAAGATATTACAGTGGGGTGGAGGTGTATGACTGAGCAGCGGTGGCTGAATCACGGCCCATGGACACGGTTTTTACATTTTTAAATGGTTGGGAAAAAAAATCAAAAGAAGGATTCTCTTTGGGACACGTGAAAATTATAGGAAATTGAAATTTCAGTGTCCACACGTTAAGTTTTATTGGTACACAGCCATGCTCTTTCATTTATGCATTGGCTAAACCTGCTTAAGTGCTACAAAGGCAGAACTGAGAAGCCAAACTCATCAAAATGTATACATTAAAAATGTGGGGCTTCCCTGGTGGCGCAGTGGTTGAGAGTCCGCCTATCGATGCAGGGGACACGGGTTCGTGCTCCGGTTCGGGAGGATCCCACATGCCGCGGAGCGGCTGGGCCCGTGAGCCATGGCCGCTGAGCCTGCGCATCCGGAGCCTGTGCTCCGCAACGGGAGAGACCACAACAGTGAGAGGCCCGCGTACCACAAAAAAAAAAAAAAAAAAAAACATTTAAATCACTTGGCCAACCTGTACACGGAGGGTGTGTGTTTGTGTGTGTGTGTAAAGCAATTTGGGAACAGACATCATGGTCCTTAAAAATGCCCTTCCGCAGTCCAGAGGGCCCAAGTTGGATCCCTGCTCCAGGAACTCAGATCCCTGGAAGCCACTTGGCGAGTCCAAAAAAAAGGGGGTGGGGGAGATCAAGGGTTCCCATAGAAGGACATTTGCATAGCATCTTTGACAGTAAAGAGTCACCCGGCTGTTAAAAAATAAATAGCATGTCCCAAGAATTTTTTTTGGCCGCGCCTTGCAGCTTTCGGGATCTTAGTCCTCTGATCAGGGATTGAACCCACAGCCTTGGCAGTGAAAGCATAGAGTCCTAACCACTGGACCGCCAGGGAATTCCCCCAAGAATTTTTAACAATGTGATGAAATGGCCCTGGGATAATGTTAAATTAAAGAAATCAGAGAGTTTAAATCCTGGCTTTGAAAACTGTGGGCAAATTCCTTTACCTCCCAGTGCCTCAGTTTTCTCATCTGTAAAATGGAGATAAAAACACTACCCACCTCATAGCGCTGCTGGGGGTGTAAATGAATTAAAATACAAAAAGGGCATCAAATAATGCCCTGGCCCATTGTAAGGGCTACCTAAATGCTTTTAAATATAAAATAAAGCAACACAACAAATTCCATCAGCTATATGTTGCCAGACTTGAAAAATACATATTATTTTCTGCATTAAAAAAAATCAGAAGGGGGCTTCCCTGGTGGCGCAGTTGTTGAGAATCTGCCTGCCAAGGCGGGGGACACGGGTTCGAGCTCTGGTCTGGGAAGATCCCACATGCCGCGGAGCAACTAGGCCCGTGAGCCACAACTACTGAGGCCTGCGCGTCTGGAGCCTGTGCTCCACAACAAGAGAGGCCGCGACAGTGAGAGGCCCGCGCGCCGCGATGAAGAGTGACCTCCACTCGCCGCAACTAGAGAAAGCCCTCGCACAGAAATGAGACCCAACACAGCCAAAAATAAATAAATAAATAAATATCAGAAGGAAAGAAGCAAAAGTGTTGACAGCAGCTGTGTCTGGGTGGTGGTGGGTTTATGGGGCTTATATTTTGTGTTCTAGATTCGTCTGTACTTTCCAAACCTTCCACAAACAATATGAATTGCTTTCATAGGACTATGTTTCAAACAAGAGCACAGGAAATTTCAAAGCCTTGGAGAGATCTCACGGATGCACCTGCCTGGCTACCCCTTCTCCCACTAATCTCTCTGTGGTGCCTTTGAAAGGTAAGGGGTGAATGAGACTTTATGGGGTCTCCAGGCCTCTACCTGCCCCACCCACCTTTGCCAGCCTGAGGGGGAGGCTGCCTCTCACCTTCCCTGCCCTTGGCTGCAGCAAGCAAATTCTAGATGTCAGAGAGGCTGGGCTCCTTCCTGCCTCCTCCTCCAGGGAGTCCTCCCTGACCTACCCATTGAGCTGACCGACCTAAAAGAACACATGGTCCGAACACTCATCAAGGTCTTCCCTGGCGGTCCAGTGGTTAAGACGCCACGCTTCCACTGCAGGGGGCGTGAGTTTGATACCTGCTTGGGGAACCAAGATCCCCGCATGCCCTGTGGTGTGGCCAAAAAATAGAAAAACAAATACACATACTTGTCAAGCAGCCACCCGGCTGCTTCTTTCCTTTCACATCTTGGTTCAAAGAGCAACCTACCAGCGCCTGGTACCATACTGAACACTCACACCAACTGATGCATTTAAGATCACACTGATCTGGTGACATCAGGTTGTCAGGACCCCCAATTTGCAAATTTGGCACAGAGAGGTTAAACAACTTGCTCAAGGGCACAAAGCTAGGGAGCAGGGAAACCAGAATTTGAACACAGGCCGCCACCCCATCCAACCACCACCCACCTCGTGCCCATTTTATTTGCTCCAAACGTGTTCTCTGAAATTATTTTTCTTCACATGTTTTTGGTGGTCTCTTATTTATCGCAGGGGCTTTTGTCTATCTTGTTCACTGCTGTGTCCCCAGTGCCTCAGAAGAGTCTGGCACATAGCAGGCACTCAGTAAATGTCTGCCAGATGAGAAGGTATCGAAATGAATTAGCACACACCAGTTCCACTCAAGCAAGGCAGAGATTAGGGCTGGCTACAGCAAGAAGGAGTTAAGTGAGACACAAAGAACTTTCTCAGGGGCGGTAGCTTGCACAGGGTGGGGACATTGCTAGGTCTGTGTGTTCTGCAGGCAGAAGGCCCCAAGGCTGCCCTGAGAGGCATGTCTGGAATGGAGGTTGCCTCTCAAGAGATCTCGAGGCTGGGCAGGGCGGGGCCTCTGGCTGGGGGCCAGGGTCGCAGGGCTGGGTGTTTGGGATAGACAGAGCAGAAGGGTGGAGTCCAGAGCTGTCCAGGAACAACACGGGGAAGCAAGAAAACACAGCTGGGTCCCTGACCCCCAGCTTGTGCCCTCTGGTCCCTCCATGGGCTCTGGCCACCTGACATTCAAGGCTGGGATGGGGATATGGGCCCCACCTTTGAGCCTTGCTGTAGGTTCAGAATGGCCTGGGCTTAGATCCTGGCTGTGTGACACAGGGCAAGTGAAGCTTCTCCCCAGGCCTCAGTTTCCCCAGCTATAACAAAAAATGACCTGAAAATCATTAGTAGATGGAGTAACAAGCACTGGCTAAGCACTTACTGTATGCACTAATTCACAAGAGTCTTAGAGGTGGGGGTCGCTATTATGCCACTTCACAGATAAGGAAGCTGAGGCCCAGGGAGGTGAAGCTTCTCATTCAGGGTCACACAGTGAGAAGTGAAATCTGAACCCAGGTTGCCTGGCTGCACAGCCCACCGTCTTAACCTCCTCTGGAGGTGAAACACTTATCAGAGCCCTCAGCACCAGACTGGTATTCGATAAAGAACAGCTGTTATTATTATGAATCATTCTGGCAGCTCCTCCCAGGGGCCTCAGGACGGCGGTGGTGGGACAGCTGCCATTCTGCACATCCCACATCCCCTTTCCTGGAATGAGGACTCAGCAGTTCCTCCAGGGAGCAGCCCCTTCCTCCCTCAGGACTTGGGTGGGGCTCCTCTACCCCCAGGATCTGGGCCTGGGCAGTGAGATACACAGTGATTAGCTCAGTGATGGGCATGTGACCCAAGCCAGCCAAGGAGGGCCACCCGTGGGATTTTTCTTGGTGCTATCTGGATTGAGGGGCTCCCTTTCCACTGAGCTGCAAGGACAGATGCCCGGAGTGGTGGGGCCACCTTTGTCTGCCTGAGAGAGAAGGCTCCACGGTTCACAGAGGAAGAGAAAGAGGGAGTTAGAGATTCCTGAGGATATTTGAGTATCTGGATCCAGCTACGCCTGAAGCCGTCCGTCACTAAGTTACACGGACAACACATTTCCTTTTCATGGTCTGAGATTGGTTTCTGCCAATCAGGGACGATTTTTTGCCCAGCAACCAACAGCCTTGGGGACCCTCCCCCAAATACCTCCTGTTTTCCAGACATTTACAATGTGCTAGACATGAGCACACACGCTTAACAGACACCCAATTTCTTCTCATGGTACCTAGAGGTACTGAGTCAGCGGCATAAGTGTCCCCTTTTCACAGATGGAGAGACCGAGGCTCTGAGAGCTGGTAGAAGGACAGGGCTGGGGCTGGACCCCGGCATTCAGAGGAAGAAGGAGGGACCCTCCACCATCTGCCCCCACCCACTAAGGCTCACCTGCTGCCCCATCGCAGCTGCGCTCTGTGATGCTGATCTTCTTTACCAGGTGGACATTGCTGGTGGATGCAGGGGGTGTTGGGAACACTGTCTCTACCACCTCCTGGCTGCGGAACACAGGGGGGCTCTCGGCCCCGCCGGATGTCGCCAGGGCCCGCAGCCCTGCCCCGTAGGGCTCCAGACTCTGGGCCCGCTGTGCAGGGGCCCCCGCAGCTGTACTGGCCGCCACCTCTACCTCTCTCGGCCCCTCCACCACCCGGACAGTGTCCACACGGACTGGGCTGTCTGGTGGCGGCCAGGCCTGGGGCTGGAGGTCGGCCTGCCGGGCCTGAGCTGCCTGCAGCTCCTGGAGCGCTTTCTTGAGCTGGGTCTCCAGCACGGCGACCTTAGCGGCAAGGGCTGCCTCCCCGTCGGGCATGCCCAAGTCCCGCTCTCGGACCCAGGTGCCCACGCTCCGGGTCTCGAGCACCGCCGGGTCCTCGGGGGGCTCGGGGAGGTCCAGGCAGAGCTCGCTGCGCCCCCGGGCTCCCGCCGGGTGGCCCAGGAATTTCTGGCTCTTGAGCTGCACTGTGAGCTGCCGCTTCTCCTCCTGCAGCACCGACAGCTTCACCTGGAGCACAGGAATCAGTTTCACCTGCTCCTCCAGCTGCCGCAGCTTCCGCAGGGCCCCCGCCATCTGCTCCCGCACGTGGGCCAGGTGCCCAGCACTGGGCGGCACCGGCGTGGACAGTCCCGATCCCCGCGGCGTCGGGGGTGGCAGCCCCACGCCCACCAGTGAGCTTGTCGAGCCAGCCACGCTGGGGGTCAGGGAGCCCAGGCCGGTGGGGGCGGCCGCCTGGTCCTCGAGGCGGCGACGGGCGTCCAGCAGCGTGCGCTCCACGCGCGGGTTGAAGCCGGCGCGGGTCTCCAGGGCGCCGTACTGCGGGTAGAAGCCTCGGCCGCAGTAGGAGTAGGCCGAGTGGCGGCTGTCCCCACTGGCGTTAGAGCACAGAGACTCGGTGGACGTCCACCAGGAGCCAGGGCCGCGGGGCAGGGAGCCGAGGCGGGGCCGGCGCTGCACGGCCACCCGCCGCAGCGTGTGGCCCTTCTCGATGTCGTCCACGTACTTGAGGAAGTCCAGGTCCAGGCGGTAGCCGTAGGGTGTCTCCACGGAGTAGGGCAGGTCGGGCTCCTTGGAGGGGAAGGTGGGCGGGGAGGCTGGGCCGGGGGTCCCTGGGGTGGGAGGGAAAGGCCAGCGCCTCTGAACACTGCGGTCCCCTCCTCGGGGCAAACTGATGCCCCTGGGAGGGTCAAGGCTTATTTGCCCAAAGGATGGGAGCCCACTGGGTGCTCAACTGCTCAGCTGTGTCTGCGGTCTCCGAGCCTTCCCGGGCCAGGGCAAGAAGGCCCTGTCACCCCCTCAGACCCTCCCAGGGCAGGGCTGTGCCTCCAACCTCCCAACCAAGACAGGACCCTGTCTCCCCACTCAGACCAACCTCCTTCCCTGGAAGACCCAGTCTCTCCCATCAGACTCTCCAGGGGAGAACCAAGTTGTCCCTCTTCAGGCCCTCAGGTCAGGGCTGCGTCCTACCCTCAGCCTCCTCAAGTAGGGCCCTCTCCCCTCCCCGAGGCCGTGTCTCCCCTCCCCCACCTCCAACCCCAGGGCAGGGCCCTCTTCCCCTTGAGACCCCTGACCTGGGAAGGGGGCTGGCACATGCAGGACTTGGGCCATCCTCCTGCCTGCAGACGCTCCTCAAGAGTCACTTT
>NW_020173270.1:344718-345227 GCF_003031525.2 Neophocaena asiaeorientalis asiaeorientalis | reverse complement strand
CTCTCCCCTCTGCCCCCTCCACCCCCCCGCAAGTTCCCCCTTCCCCTGGGCGTGGGACCCTCTCATAGGTGCACACCCAGCCTGGCTGTGGAAAGGGGTGGGGAGCCCCCAGAGCCTGGAACAAAGAAACCAAAACTCACAGTCTGCCCGCACATCTGTCCGGCCCCTGGACAGGCTCCAGCTGTTCCCACAGCCCCGCCTCCACAAGGCTCCCGGGCCGAGGAGGAGCCCTAAGCCTGACAGGCCCCACCTTTCCTGAGCCCCCTCCCCTTAGCCCAGGCAAGAGCTGGCTGCTGGGACAGATGGGGGCTTAGGTGGACCGAGGGCTGGGGCACTCGTGGGGAGACAGCCTTCCTGCAAGGATCCGAGGAGACAAGAGACACAGGGCACAAAGAGGAATAGAGCTCAGGGTATGGGACCCCAAAACAGAGCTGGGTCAGGCCAGGCGGTGCGGGTAGGGGGCGGTAGGGAAAGTTGGGGAGAGGCAGCGAGGAGCAAAGCCTTTTCCC
>NW_020173270.1:336271-344699 GCF_003031525.2 Neophocaena asiaeorientalis asiaeorientalis | reverse complement strand
CCCAAACTCCACCTGAGTTTGGCCAGTCCTTTCTGCTGTCTGAACCCTAGCCACCCTGCTGCAGAGGTCCCGGCCCATCCCACCACCAGAGAGGACCCTTTGCAAGCTGCAGATGCTGGGGCAGTGGGTACCTGGGAAGATGGGCCAGGTGGGCCACCTGCGGGGCATGAAGGCGGGGCCGGGGCTTCAGGGGCAGCCAAGCTTCTCCTGTCTCACACCCTCCTTGCTTAGCGTCTTGCTTCGTCTCTCCACGTCTCTCTGTGTCTCTCCAAGTCTCTGTCTCTCCGTGTCTCTCTTCACTTCTCTCTCCCTGTCTCTCCACGTCTCCGTCCTCACTTCTCTGTCTTTCAATGCCTGGAACACACAGTCACCCAATTGTAGGAAATTTGGTTTTCCAGCTGCCTGGAGGGCCATTCCATGTACAACAGGGAGGTGATCAAAAATATTTTCCGCAGGGACTTCCCTGGCGGTCCAGTGGCTAGGACTCTGCACTTCCAATGCAGGGGGCATGGGTTCGATCTCTGGGGAACTAAGATCCCGCATGATGCGTCGCACAGCTGATAAAATAAAAGTGAATTTAAAAAAAGTTTCTGGGGACCTGAGAGAGACTGGAGGCAGGGACCAGGAACGGTCCCCGGTGTGGAAGCCTGGAGGTGGAGGGTGTGAGGCGAATAACAGTAGTAACGGTAATCATCATCCCGGCAACTCATTTGATCGTGATGACAACCCTACCAGGTGGATAGTTATCACCCTGTTTTACAGATGCGGTGTTTGGGGACACAGAAATACACAGTGACTTGCCCAGGGTCACTGAAGGGGGAATTAGCTGGGTCTGGATTTGAATCCTAAGCGTGGTAGATTCCCCCACTGCCAGCCAAGCCACCCTTAAGCCCCTTGCCACATTCCTCTGCCCATTTCCCAGGCAGAGAGACTGAGGTCTGAGGGTCTCCAGCCACCTGACCGTCTTCCACGTGGGCCGGTGACTGACTCCAGGTGGAGAAAGCAGATGGTGGGGGAAAGTGTAATGGTGGTGGGTGTCTGTGGCTGAGACTCCTCTTCCTCTATAGGACCCCTGGAGAAAGCGGAGGACACGGGATAGGACAGAGAGACATAGAGAGAAAGGGACAGGACACTCCAAGAGGGGACAGGTGGGAGGAGGCTCAGGGAAGGGGCGGGGGGTCCCGGGCAGGCCTGAATGTCTGGCGGGGTCTCCCTAAAGCCCCCCTCCCAGACCAGCCTGGACGTCTCTGGGGTCTTCCCGCTCCTCTCCCCGCCTCAAAGACGGGGGCGAGGAGGACCCCGCCCCGTACCGGGTAGGGGAGGGGCCTGCGGGGTCCCCAGCTAATGGCAAACAGCTGCTGCTCCCCACGCCGGCCCAGCCGCCAGGCCGAGGCCCAGCCCGGCCGGACGCCCGGACGCCTTCCCGCCGCCTGGGCCTGGCTCCGGCCCGGCCGCGGAGGAGGGCGAAGGAGGACCGAGTGGGGGAGTGGGGAGGCGGGACAGAGGTAGAAAGGAGGATGGAGACATGGGAGAGGGGCAGAGGGGAGGCAGTGATGGGGCAAAGGGGCAGGGAGGTACGGATGGAGGATGGGGTTGGAGGAGAGAAGCAGGGACAGGGTCAAAGATGAGGACGGGGCAGAGGCGCGGGACCAAGACACTCAAAGTCCGGAAAGTTTGGGCATAGATGATGGAGTTGGAGGCAGCAGCTGGTAGAGACCGCCGAGATCGCGCCCCGGGGTTAGGGGTGGGGTGGGTGGGGTGGGACCACGCTCGAACCCCGAACCAGACTCGAACCCCGACCCAGCCCGGGTCCTACTCGCCTCGCGCGCTCCGGCCGCCGCTGTCCCAGCGTCCCGCCGCCCGTGCGTCCTCAGCGCGCCGCCGCCCGAGCGCCCGGCCCTCGGCGGTAGCTCCGCCCCGCCCCGCCCCCGGGCTGGCCCCGCCCCTCTAGTCGCCAGCGGCCCAGCCACTGTTGAGGGGGATGGGGGGGGACACGATCGCACCTGGACGGGCAGGTGGGTGTGCGCGCGTGGGGTATCCGGCCTCGCCCCCTCTTCCTGTCCTCGGGGCAGGGTCCCACCACCGTTATCCTCCCCACGACAGCTGCCGCTGGGCCGCTGCGGGGGGCGGGAGAGGGCGGGGCTGGCCGGGATCCAGCTCCTGGAGGGAGGGCGGTGGTGGCGGCGGCGTCTGCGGGAGGTCACCCCACCCCCCGCCGGCTCAGGGCTGGAAGCCGCCCAGCACAGGCCTGGTTGGTACACGGTGGCGTGACCACCACGGGGCGGGAAGGGAGGGCTGGGTCAGCGCGAGGCTGCACAGACCGTAGCTAAGGCCTGGGTTCCATGGCCAGCCGGACCTGGGCTCAAATCCTAACTCCACCTAACTCCACTTTACTTGCTGCCTCAGTTTCCCCATCTGTAAAATGGGGCTAAGAATGCCGCCTGCCTGATAGTGGTGTTAAGATGATTCTATGAGGCAGGGGCCTAATAGAGGTCCCTCAGGCAGAAAGGCCCATAAACGGGGCAGTGTCTTTGCGGGAGCCAATTATACAGGGCTGGGCACTTAACGAGAGTTTAATAAATGTTACTATTATTCCCCCTGCACACATATGACATTGTCCTTTGTGTGTTGCCTTCCCCACTAGAATGTCAGCTCTACAAGGGCAGAAATTTGCATCCGTTGTCACTGCTGTGTCCCTGGCACCCAACTGGTTCTCAGTGTCTGTGCATCAACAATCAGGGTGGTGCAGGTAGAGGGTGCACATGGGACCCAGCTCCCAGGGACCACACCACACAGGCTGTTTATAAAAACCATTTTAAATTAGAAAAGGTAAGAGGCATCAGTGCACACAGACGAGAACAGAGGGACAGAGGGCCCAGACCCATGTGCGATGTGGTCACCCTATGGCTGAGTGGGCAGTGGGGGAGACTGTCAGGAAGGCACAGACAGCTGAGTCCAGGGTGCTGGTTCCTCTGGGTGTGGCTTCAGGCCCTGTGGGCTCAGAGGTCAGCCTTCCGGAAACTTGTTCTGTTCAAGGAGTTCCTGGGGGAGGAGTGAAGTGGATCAACATGGCCACAGGGCCCCCAACTCCATAATGCTCCCCAGCCTCCTCCCCCTCCCCCTTTTCCTCCACCCTCCTCCTCCAAGGAGGTCTTCTATGGTCTTCCTGGCTCCTTTTACATTGGTTCTGATCTGACCATGGAATCAGAAATTCTCTCTTAGAATCCACCACTGGAGATGTGAATCACGCCCATTTTACAGATGTGGAAACTGAGGCTCAGAAAAATGAAGTCACACACCTGGGAAATGATCAGAAACGGTTGCCCTGAGCTTGAATACGTGTACGTGTCTGAGTAGTCACATGACTGTGCAAAGCCCTGAGCACCCGTGTTGATGTGCACGTGTATGACGGCCCCCACGCTCTGCCTGGCTTTGCCTGCCCCCTCTCTCCCTCTCTAGGGTGGGAGGCCTGGGTCAGGCACCTGAAGCCGGCTGTGTTTGGCGCCAGCAGCTGAGGCAGGCGCTGGGTGAGCAGAGGCTGCAGAGCCTCCCGCAGGCGGGAGTAGTTGCGCTCCAGCTCACGGTGGTACTCCTTCTGGTCCGGCCCAATCAGGGCTTTGTTCTTCCGCAGTGCATCCTCGCACCTGAGGGAGGACCAGATGGCAGGAGATGCTCAGGGGCTGACACTCAGAAGACAAAGCAAGACCAGGGGTGGGGAGTTCGCGAGCTGGGGTCAGGCATGCAGAGGAGCCTGTGATGGGGGTCCGGCAGGTGGATATGACTTAATGGAAATCAGAGAGGCTACAATGGGGGCTCAGGTTGATAGGCTGTACCGGGGAGTCAGATAGGCAGAGAGCCATGATGCGGGGGTTAGAGGGACTCTGACTGGGGGGTGGTCAGGCCTACTTCTTGCAGAAGTCCTTGAAGCAGAGCCGCAGCTTGTTGTGATGTCTGAAGAGCTTAGGGTCTTGCGGGATCTCAGCCAAAAACACCTGGGCCACCTCCAGTGGACCCTGTGGGGTGACAGGGGCTTGTGACGATGTCTGCACGGCCCCCGGGGGCCTCAGGCAGCCTGCATACCCCACCGACCGTGCCTGGTTTACAGTGGGCCCCACGGAGCCCTGCAGCACCATCTGTAGCATTTTGGCATCAGGCGGGTCCTGCTCGGTGGCGAAGGCCAGCTCCCGAGTCTTCTTCTGCATGTCCTCAATGGCCACCTCTACTGGCGTCAGCACTGTCTGCGGGGTGGAGGTGAGCAGGCACACGTCGGGGCCTGACCCAACCCAGCCCACGGCAGCTTGGACCCCAGCTGGGGGTGGACAGGGGTACAAGAGGCTGCAAGGAACCAGGTCTGGGGCTCCGGCCTGCTTGGGTCTGGCAGGGTGGGGGTCAAGGTTCAGCTGCCTTTGTCTGGTTCTGATAACTCTGGTCTGGTTCTCGTCCAGCCTTGGGTCAGCAAGGTCTGGAGGTAGGGGTTTGAGTCTGCAGATTGGGGTCTGGAGGTTGGAGTTTGGGGGCCCCTGGCCTCCCTTGGTTTTGGGTCTCTGCACCTGCCCTCCCCGGGCCTCCCCCAGGCCTGGGCCCCGCCCACCTCCTCCCGGTGGCACACGCGGATTCGTGTCTTGATGTAGGGGAAGGCGTGGTCTGTGCTGAGCAGCGTCTTGCGCTTGTGCTGCTCGGGCAGCTCTCCGTGCGCGCGCCCGTCCGGCGTGAAGGGCGTGCAGAACAGGAAGGTTCGCAGCCCGTAGTTGCGGTCGAAGTAGGTCACCCGGTCCTTGAGCTCATAGGTGTCGAAGTGCGGCTCCACGTACGTGATCTGGATGTAGGCCTGGGGCACGGGGCTCAGGGGTGAGGCTCTCAGCCCCAATACACACACCTGGGGCTTGCTGGCCTCCCGCAGGGGCCCCATCCCTGGAGAAAGGGGATTTGGGCCTCCTTGGGTCTGGGGGCTTTGGATCTGGGGTTCCCAGGTCTCCCTATATCTCCTTTGGATGTTTGGGAATTCCACGAGGAATAGGACGTGGGGTCCCCGAGGGAGATAAGCTTCGGAGTTTCCCAGAGATATAGGATTTGAGGGGCCAGAGGATTACAGTACTTGGAGTCTCCCTGAATATAGGATTTTGGGGTCCCTGGGGGGATAGTAAGGAGTCCTCACCTTCTGGGGGTCCAGCTTGGTCTTGTCCACAGGGTTAGAATCTTTGATGATCTGGACCACGTCCTCCCCAAATCTCTCCGTGTAGAACTCCTGAGAACACGGGGCTGACTCACAGCTGCACAGCTGCAGCCCCAGTGCCCTGTCCCAGGGCAACCTGCCCCAGGGCAGCCCAGTGCCCTGTCCACCCCTCCACCGCCAGGACGTGCCTCCAGCCGGTGTGAGATCTCGGCCAGCTTCGTGATGGATGGCTCCTTGTACACGAACTCCTGTTCATCTAGGTCACCAAAGCGGGCGCCGTAGAAGCCCACGCGGAAATATGTCCCGAACACACGCTGGGGCTGTGGGAAAGCTGTTGTTGCCCAGGAGGCCCTGCTGGAGGTCCCCCTACGCCAGAGACACATGGGTCCTCAGGCCCCACGTGCAGAAGAGGTGGGCATGGGCGGAGGACCCCAGACACCCTAAGAACATCACATCACAGGCACAGGCAGGGGCATGGACCCACATGACTGCCAATTGCCCACACCCTCACTCTTTTTCCCCCAGCCTGTCTCCTACCTCCCACAAATCTTTATTCTCATTTAACACAAACCCCTAGTTTCTGATTCTCCCTCAGGACCCATGCAGTTCTTCAGGGTCTGGGTCTCAATATGAAATGAGAACTGGGGCTCTATTGCTCATAACTAGGTCCTCAATGCCTATAGGTCTGGGTATACAGTAGGCGCTCATATGTGTGAGTGACTGAGGGAAGGCGTGGCCGTTTCTTGCTCTGGGACAGAGGCTCTGGTTCCCTTGTTCCAGTGCCTCCCCTCCCCTCCCAGATCTAAGTTTGCCAAGAAGGACCCCCTCCCTCCAGGTAGGCTACTTTTCACCGGGAAGGATGGGGGTGGCTCCATGTTCACTCACCAAGGCAGATCCAGGCAGGGTGAGATGGGCACCAGGAGATGGAGGTGGGGAGTGGGGGGCAGAGAGACAAAGTCATGGGTGAGGTCAGAGGTCACAGCCCCCAACCCCCAGAGTCCTGGTTATGCTACCCCATGAGAACTATTCCATGGGCAGAGACAGGAGATCCGGGGAGGGAGAGGACTTGCCCGCCCCGCCCAGCTCCCACCCAGTCCTCCCCCCTTGGTTCTGGGTTCCTGCCATCTTTGGCCAGAAAATTCTCCCCAAACTAGGAGATGCCTAAAAATAGACCCAACTAGGGGAGAGGCGGGAGAGGGGGGACATTAAATGGCAATGAGCAGAGATCCTGGGGGAAGCTGGGGAGACAGGGAGAGACAGAAACCGAGAGAGACACACAGAGAGAGGGATCAAGGAGAGAGGCAGAGACAGGGAGAGACAGAAACCGAGAGAGACACACAGAGAGAGGGATCAAGGAGAGAGGCAGAGACAGGGAGAGGATGGACGGAAAGAGACCAAGAGACACAAAGAGAGAGAAAAAGAAACAGAGACAGAGGAAGTTGGAGGCCCCCCCTTCCAGGCAGTGACCAAGCTGGCCCTGCCTGAGGGAGGGGTGTCTCTGGAGAGCTCCCAGCTGGGTGAGTCACAGGCTGCCCTGGAGATCTGGGGCAGGGAGGGGGGCTCCGGGGGGAAGTAGTGGGGTGCGTCATCGCCCACTGAGCCCCCGCGGCCAGGCAGCTGTGCTCCTCCAGCGCCCCCTGGTGGTCCCTGACCACTGTTGACCAGAGGCAGGTGGCCGCTCACCTCCCAGCCGGAACTCTGTGGGTGGGGACAGAAGGGTCAAGGTCAGCTGAGCTCAGCAGGGGCCAGGGGCTGGGGCTGAGGGCAGGGTCTGAGAGGGCATCCTGGGCCCACCTGGTGCATGATCTTGGTGAAGGCCTCCTGCAGTTTGCCGTGCACAGCAGCCAGCTTCTTGTAGTCGCGGTGGGCTTCCAGGATGGGGATGAGGGTCTTGTAGACCTCATTCACTGCCTCGTAGAGCCCACCCTGGGGGTGGAACATCAGGATTTCCAGCACCAGCCCTGATCTTCTCTCCTGCCTGGAACAACCCTCCTTCCATGCTCCTACCCACCCTCCAGGGCGCCATCTTCCATCACTTCCTCCAGGAAGCCCACCCTGACCACACCTGCCCCAGATGGGGTACCAGCCTTTCCACTCAGCCCCTACAAACATCCTCTGTGGTCTCCACCATGCTTACTATGGACCCGGTGCTGTGTACATGTACACTCTACCCACGTTCCTTCATTGGTGGGAGGAGTCATCATCTTTTTCCATTCCTCAGAGGGGAAACAACTTCAGAGACGTGGAGGGGCTCCCCAGGGGACAGGACCTGAAGGCCGGCCCTTCTGGCATGGTGTCTAAAACCTCCACACCCAACTGCCTCCCGGCACATGGTAATGGCTGCTCCTGAGTGCCGCTGGCCCCCAGTCAGGGCCAGCATCAAGCCTGGCACATGGCAGGTATCCTGAGCTATGTGCTGACTGTTAGAGATCTGTGTCTACCGTCTGGCTTACTCCCAAGGCCTGTGTCTCTGAGACTCCAGCAAAGTGATCATAATAATAAAAACAACAATAATTTAAAAAAAAAAAACCTCTAGAAAAAAAGGAAAAAAAAAAAGAAGCTTGATGCAAAGAACTGAAACAGGATGGTAAATATAGGTGGTCACTGAATTTGAGTGCTGGATATGGGGGGTGGTGGGGATACAACTTTCTTTTACGTGTTCTTGAAATTTTTTATAACAAAAAAGAATTTTAGGGAATTCCTTAGTGGTCCAGTGGTTAGGACTCCACATTTTCACTGCAGGGGGGCCTGGGTTCAGTCCCCTTAGTCGGGGAACTAAGATCCTGCAAGCCACAGGGTGTGGCACAAAAAAAAAAAAAAAAAAAGAATTTAAAATGGTAACTGAATGTATTCAAGGCTTATTATATCCAGACCACGTGTCAAGGGTTTTATGGGGAAAAAGGCAGGTAACGGGGCCTCTGAGGGATCCCAATCCTTCTCCAGAAATTCCCTGCCCAGAAAGGGTCCGGGCAGCAGCTTCACCTTGAGTCTCTGGGAGCGGGTATCGGGCCCATGAGCAGATACACGATGCCACCCCAGCCCCAGGCCTCACCATGGTGAAGTAGGCGGCCGCCTGTTCCAGCAGCCCCACCAGCCCCAGCTCCGTGAAGTGCTTCCCGGAACAGAAGCCCTCCTCATCAGGCGACAGGATGTCGTCAGAGATGGCGGACTCCTCCAGCACGTTGGACGAGATGTTCTGGGGTGGGAGGTGGCATCAGAGCCTGGTCCTCGGCCCACGTGTGCCAGGCCCTGCCC
>NW_020173270.1:300365-336188 GCF_003031525.2 Neophocaena asiaeorientalis asiaeorientalis | reverse complement strand
CCCACCCCCCATCACCCCATCCCTGCCGCTCACCTGGAAGGAAACACAGCCCACAGGCAGGTGGCGGCTGTCCTCCAGCAGAGCGAGGTACTCGGCCACCAGGGCGGCCGCGTGAACCATGCACTGCGCAGCCTCCGCGTGGTTGCCCAGCTCCGCGTGCTTCCCCGCCATGTTCTGCAGCCATGTCAGCCGCAGGTCCGGGGAGCCCTGGTAGCCCCGGGCAATCCTAGAACCCAGGTGAGGGGGGATGTGAGGAGGATGGAGACTCACCTTGCCCCCCTGCTCACCCCTCACTTGTCCATCCCCTTCACCTGTGACCCCACCCATCTGCCCCAGCCAATCTCCTCACCTTTACCCCATTCACCTGTCTCCTAACTTATCCCACTCCTTACCTGTCCATCTCTTCATTACCCCCACAAGTGTCACTCTGGGTCTGCCCAGGCCCATCCCTTCTGTATGCCCCCTGCCTTCCCTGTCTCCATCACCCGGGCCCCCATCTCCCACTCCCCAGTTTCTTACTAAATACCCTTCACTCTCCTCCAAATCACTTGTTCCCCTAATCTGTCACCCCTTCATGGGTTAGCACCTCACCTGTCTCTCCCACCTGTCCCCCTCACCTATTCTTGTGCTCCTCTGTCATCCTCATCTGTTTGTTCATCTGGCACCATTTTTACTTGCTCATTTACCTGCCCTCACCTGTCTGCTCACCTGGCCCCTCACCTGTCTGCCCTCTCACTTGGTCATCTTCACGTGTCTCCTCTCCTGGTCCCTCTTCACTTGTCCATCCTTACTTGTCTCTCTTATTACCTGTACGCTCACCTGCTCCCTCCCCACCTGTCCCTCTCACCACCTCCTCTCCCCTCACCTGTCTGTGAATGGCTGAAGGTTCCAACCGGCCCTCCTCACCTGTACATGAGGTCAATGAGCATTTCCGGGTCTTCCTGATGCTCCTTCATCTTCACCGTGTCAGTCAGGATCATGTGCAAGTTGAACATCAGGTCCTGGACCTGGAGCGGGGGAATGGCCAAGAGTGACGGAGCCGAGGTGGTGGGGTCAGGGGTCAAGCATGGCAGGGCAAAGACCCTGGCTGCGGAAGGTGGGGCGGGGGTCCGGCGGGGTCACCTGCTCAGCAAAGGTGCTGTCCCGCAGCCCCACATCCTCCTCGGCATAGGTGAGGATGGTCTTGAGTGAACGTCGCAGGTGCTCTTCGCTGAAGTTCTGCGTCGTCCCCACCAGGGACGAAAGCGACATGGTCACTTGCATCTTCACGCGGGCAAAGTTCTGGGTGGGCCGGGGAGGAAGAGCATGCCTGACTGCGGACCTCGGACCCTCACACCAGAGCCTGCTCGACCCACTGACTTCACCCCTCTCCCCTCCTGCCGTGCGTCTACCACGTCAAGACCCCTAGTCGGCCGCCCTCCCCAGAGCCGTAGATCACTCCCATCGCCACACCCCCACTTACGTTGCCAATCTCGAAATTCTGGCGCATGAGGAGGTAGAGGGAGGCGCTGGCGTGCGTACGGATGGCGCTGATGCGGCTGCCGCAGTGCCGCAGGAGCCTCAAGCAGAGGTCAGCACACAGCTCTGTGTCCTCCTCAAACAGCAGCTCTGGGAACTGGCCCCCAGGGCGGGACAGACACCAGTGAGCCCCTCCCCGTTCTGGCTCAGAAGGTCGCCGATGGGGACATGGGCAGAAGCGTCGGTCTGTGTTCTGCCTTCTCTGGCCAAGCCCAGCAGGTTTTGGTGTCAGAGCTGGGTTTAAGCCCTTACTGTGTGACTCCGGGTGAGTAACTCTGCCACTCTGATCCTCAGTTCCCTCCTCTGCAAACTGTAGCTAAGGAGTGTCTGCCTGCCTCATGGAGCTGCTGAGCACACAACAGTTGCTCAATGAATGGGTTGTGACTGTTACTCTTTTTTTCCTTTTTTTTTTTTTGCGGTACGTGGGCCTCTCACTGTTGTGGTCTCTCCCGTTGCGGAGCACAGGCTCCGGACGCGCAGGCTCAGCGGCCATGGCTCACGGGCCCAGCCGCTCCGCGGCATGTGGGATCTTCTTGGACTGGGGCATGAACCCGTGTCCCCTGCATCGGCAGGCAGACTCTCAACCACTGCGCCACCAGGGAAGCCCAATTGTTACTCTTAAGAAGCGTGGCTGTCAGAGGTACTCACCTTGGATACCAGGGCCCGCTGTGTGGCCAGGCCGTGCTGCAAGAAGAGGGCACTCTGGGCACTGCCCAGACTGTACAACACAACCTTCAGTACCGCGCCCAAGATACTCTCCCGGGCCTCTGACAGCATCACCGTCTGGGGGGCCAGAAATCCAGCTGTTAGAGACTGGGGTGGTTATGGAGTCAGGGAAGGAGAGGGATTCTGGAGTCAGAGATCACAAGGCCCTGTGGTGGGGACAGAGGTGAGGGAGGTGCTGGATCAAGCCCTACCTGCACGATGATCTCCAGTGTATCCAGAACCACCAGGCTTGCCTCGGTTGCCAGGTTCCCGTCCACCAAGGCCTCGTGTTCCATTTCATCCTTGGTCCTGGAGGGGACAGGAGGGATTGAGGGGGCCTCTCAGGGCCAGACTTCACCCCACGGCTGAGGTCTTTCCCCTCCCTCGGCTGCCCTGGGCGGGGGGGGGGGGGCACCAGTTCTCTGGACATTGGTCTAACCCCAGCAAACTACTTCCTGCCCACACCCACTTGTCCACACGGTCCGAGGTTTGTCTCCAGTGTGTGACGCTCTTCCGCCAGCGTACATTCTCCTGGTTCCCAAATGGGCTCCTCTCTGAGACACACAGGTCCATGTTCACAGATGTGCAAAAACAGAAAGACACACGTGACCATGAGAATGGATCCCACACACATGGGATCCCTGTGAGGACACTGGGTGATGTGGATGCTTGCGGAGCGGATGCAGTTAGACGTGAACAGGGAACATAGACACCCACGTGTACGGGGATAATGCGTCGACTTCTTTCTGGGAGAAGTAAGCCAAACAGAGGCAGAGATGGTCCCCGCCTTGGGGCCCCTGGTACAAAGGCTGGGAGGCACCGGGTAAGGGACGTGCATGGGGTACATCTCCCTCTCACCACGGCTCCGTCGCACCATCTCCTGTCGGGCTCCGATGGTGCCCAAGATAGCTTCCTCCAGCCGGGCCTTCATGTCCAGTGATTTCTTGAACGTGAGACTGTTGATACGTTCAAAGGCCTTTTTCCCCTGCAAGAACAGAGAATAAGTTCGAGGTTGACTCTGCTCTTTTCTGTGGGTTAACCTGGTCCTGCTTCTTCTGCCTCCTATACCCCAGTCCCCTGCCCACCCCTCGAACCTTGTATTCAAAGGCAGCCAGACAGAGGTACAGCAAGTCCAAGAGACGACCCAGCTGAGGGAGGGCCAGGTCCGCAGCCCAGCGCTGCAGCAGGGCTGGCTCAGCATTCTTCAAGACCCACAGCACACACACCAGCAAGGTCCGGCTAGACTCGGCAGAGAGGGCACAGCCTGAGCGAGCAGCCTGGGGACAGAGAGGGGACAGGGCACTCAGAAGGGAGAGAGGGGACTTTCATTTTTCTCCATATTAAGATGAGAACTGGCCAATTGATACTTCATTGCATAAATTTCATTACCAGGTTATTGGACACACAATGTCCAAAATACAATTAAAAAAAATCACAAGACATGTGAAGAGGCAGGAAGATGTGATTGATAAGGGAGAAAAGACATTAGACGCAGGCACAAAAACAATCAAATGTTGGATGGGGTCTCTGGGGACAAGGCTGGTACTCACTGTCGCTGGGCCCTGGGAGATGCTGGCCCGGGAGCCAGGGGCCAGGGGGCCACCAGCGATGGCCATGGCCACTGAGGGGTTGATGGTGCCTCCCATGTCCCCTTCCCCTTCTGTGTCTGAGTCGAGCATAGAGGCCAGTCTTGACCGCTGACCTGGACCCTCTGGGGCGAGAAAAGAATGAGACCGTGGTTAAGTGCTGTCTCTGTCTCAAATTTCAGCTCACAGGTCACCTCCTCAGGGAAGCCTTCCCTGATTCCACCCCCCAGACCAGGGTGGAGTCTCTAGTTATTGACTCCCAGAGCTCACTTATTGTACTTGTAATTAGATACATGCATCATGCAACTGTTTCTAAGATCCACAAAGGCCTGGACTATATCTGCTCTGGCCACTCTTAGAACGTGGCCTGGTGCACCGGAGCAGTCGTTGTAGAGATGACGATGATGATGATGATGGCAATGGTGACGACCACAGTAATAAATGCTGCTGCTATTATTACAGCACCAACTGGCGCTTACATAGCATTTCCTGTGTCAGGTACTGTTCTAAGCCCTTTAACAATATTAACTCTTACTCTTCAAAACAACCCTATGACATAAGTCCTTTTATCACCCTTACTCTGTGGAAGAAGAAACTGAGGCACAGAGAGGTTAAGTTACTTTCCTGGGGTCACACAGTAGGTAAATGGTAGAGCTAGGATTTTAATCTAAACAGTCTGGTTCCAAAATCTCTGATCTTGGACTTCCCCGGTGGCACAGTAGTTAAGAATCCACCTGCCAATGCAGGGGACACAGGTTCAGTCCCTGGTCCAGGAAGATTCCAACATGCCGCGGAGCCACTAAGCCCGTACGCCACAACTACTGAGCCTGTGCTCTAGAGCCCACATGCCATAACTACTGAAGCCTACACGCCTAAAGCCTGTGCTCCGCAACAAGAGAAGCCACTGCAATAAGAAGCCCGTGCACCGCAACGAAGAGTGGCCCCCGCTCACCGCAACTACAGAAAGCCCGTGCACAGCAACGAAGACACAACACAGCCAAAAAAAAAAAGAAAAAAAAAAATCTCTGATTTTAAAAGAGTACTCTCTCCACTCCCCCCTCCCAAAAAAACAGTCTCATCAGAGAGAGAGAGTTGCTGCCAAGAAATACAGAACAGGTTTCACTCCAGAGAGTCTTGAAATAAAAGGTCAAAGTCAACTGAGTTTTACTAAAGCTCCAGCCCAGTTTAACCTAGCTGAATTCCTGACTGGAATGAGGTGATCAGCCCCTTATCCTAGCTGCCTAAGAGAGAGAAAGGGGAATGCTCACTGGGAAAAGATGACATTGCTTCAGTCCTGATGTTCCTTTTACATGCAATGTCCAAAATACAATACAAAATCAGAAGATGTGAAGAGGCAGGAAAAGGTGACTGATAAGGGAGAGAAGACAATAGAAGCAGGCACAGAAATGATCAAATGTTGAAGTGAGCAAAACTTTAAAATAAAAAAGATGCACAAACATGGGTTAAAAAAATGGAGAATTTCAGCAGAGAACTAGAATCTGCAACAACAATAAAATCAAAATTTACAACTGGAAAATATAAAATTTGAAATTCAGAACTCAATGGAGGGGATTAATAGAAGACCAGACACAGCAGAAGACAGAAGTAGTGAGCTCAAACACATGTGAATAGAAAGTTTCCCAACTCAAGCACAGGGAGCAAACAGAATGAAAACCAGAACAGAGCACAGCAGACACTTGTAACATGATCATAAAGGTCTAACATACGTGTAGTTGGAGTCTCAGGAGGAGAGGAGAGAGAAAACGAGGCAGAAAAAAAAATTCAAGAGATAACAACTGAGAGTTTCCCCCGAATGACGAAGGGGACCAACCCACCAATCCCAGGTCTGTGTTTCCAACCACTGAACACACTTGTCCATCAGTGGTGCCAATCAAAGTGCATATAAATGAATGAACACAGGGCTCCAACTGATGTTCCCCACCTTTCCCTCCTCACACCTCTTTCTAGAAGATAATTCATCTCCCATTTATCGCACGCTGACAATATCCCAGTACTACACGTCCTCAGATTTTCACATAATCCTAGGAAGTAGTTGGTGCTACCACTGTCTCCATTTTACAGGTGATAAATCTGAGGCTCAGAGAGGTTAATGGCTTTCTTGGGGCCCCACAGCAGGACTTGAACCCACTCCTCTGATCCTAACACCCATGTTTTTACTCCTAACATGCTCGCCCACCTTTCCCGATCTGAGCCTTGTGGGATCAATCAGGCCCCCAGATTGTGGGACCCCACCCCTCCTTGCCCTGCTGACCAGCAAAGTCATGCAGCCGTGGCAGTGTGTCCCGCGCCAGTGACAGCAGTGGCAGGTATAGCTCGGCCACCCGGGCCTTCACAGTGGCCTCGGCGTAGCGGGGGTCAGCATCATGGCCACAGAGCAGGCTGTGGACAGCACTGATGGCCTTCTTGTGCAGCAGGGACGCCCTGTGGGGTAGTGAGGAGCTCAGGACAGAGTGGGTGTGGCTCCTGGACCTTCCTCCCGCCCCACGGCCAGGCAGGGCCTGTGCTTACCCCTCGGCCTCAGGTTCCAGGGCCAGGGCCAGTTCCGTCAGCAGGAGCCCAGCCAGGAAGTGCTGCTGCCGGAACGAGCCACTCAGCTCGAACATGCTGATCACCTTGGGGTCTGGGGCCTGGCTGGAAAACGTGGAGCTCTGGAGAGGGGGACAAAGCAAGGGACCAGGGGCCAAGGGTCAGAGGTGAGAGGTTAGGGTTAACTCATCTGTGAGATGACAGGGCACAGGGTCCAAAGTCAGAGATTTGAGAAATGGCAGATGGAACGCCAGTCTGGGAGTTAGGATTTAGGGGTGAGAAATCAGAAGCTGGTCCTCCCAGGAAACTGCTGAGAATGCAGGGTCAGAGGTGAAGGGTCAGAGGTAAGGGGTCAGTCCCCTGGGCAGTGGCCTATTGCAAAATGGACAGAGATGAGGGAACCACACAAGAAGGGCTGAAAGGTAAGAGGTCATAGGTAAAGAAGAGGAAGCAGATGTGAGGCCAGCCCACCTGCGAGGTGGTGGAAGATACGGAGGGCGAGGGTGAGGCCGGGGGCGACAGGGGGCAGCAAGGGAGGTTGAGGGTCACGTAGTGCTCATGGCCGCATAGGATGCGGGTGAAGTCCATGCGCAGGGTCAGCAGCACCGCCGGGTTGGGAGCCGACTGCAGCCGTGTGGCCACCTGCGGGGGAGGGTTCAGCGGGTGACACTATACTGCTCTGCCCACCAATCCACACCACCCCCTGCCATATCCCCGCAGGTGTGCTGTCCCCTCCAAGTCCCCCACAGGTATGCCGTCCCCACCACATCCCCGCAGGTGTGTTGTTCCCACCACGTCTCTGCAGGTGTGCCATTCCCACCACGCCCACCCCTACCTGCTTGTAGTGAGCCCGGACCAGGCTGAAGACAAAGCCGCGGTCCACCAGGGACAGCAGATCACTGAGGAAGAAGGCCAGGCTGGCGTTGAGGTGCTCGGCCAGCTCCACGTCCTGGGGGAACAGGGCCTGTCAGCCCATGCCCACCCACCCCATCAAGCCTCCATCCCTGCCCTTGGCCTGGCTCTCGTCAAGGCCACCAGTGACCCCTAAGAGCCGTGTCACTGCCCGAAACCCTTGGGTCTCCTCGACACGCCCTTGTCTCTAGGCTCCGGACTCCCAGGCTTCCTGGTTGTCCTCCTCCCTCTGACTAGCCCTTCCCTTCCCCACAGTTAGTGTCTACCCTCCACCCGGCTCTGTTGAGGACACTCTTTTTTATTCTCTCACCAGATTTGAGTAACACAACACAGATGGCAGAGACTGGCTGCTGACCCCCTACCATATCCTCTCACAGGTATTGGGACGCTTTTTCAGAGTTCAGAGCTGGGTAGGGACTACATTTCCCAGCCTCCCATGCAGCTGAGAACAATCACGTGACCACATTCTGGCCAATGGGATTTGAGAGGAATGATGTAGCCACTTAAACAGAAGGGGCAGGTCCTCCGGTTTCCAGAGCCTGTAACGCCTGATGTGGCAGGTACCATGATGAACTGAGACAGCCAGGCCCACACCGTGGAGCCCCCCGTAGCCCACCTATGCTCAGAAATAAACTTTGGTCACATTTAAACCATTTGTGATGATGTTCAAGCAAATTAACCTTTGCCCTAACTGATAAACCCTAAGAAATCATTTAACAAGCATCTATTATGTACCAAGTCTTGTGAAAAAAACAGACATGGTCCCTGCTGATTGTCCAGCTCTCAGTCTCATGGGGGGTGGGGGGGATGGGGGATAAGAGTATTCCAGATAGCTCTATGTGTTTCAAAGACAACTAACAGGGTGCTATTTCAAGAGAAGCCTGAAGGGTGAGCAAGAGCCCAGGGGAGAAAGGCGTTCTGAAGAGAGGGAGCAGTAAGTGCAAAGGCCCTGGAGCAGGAAGCGCCTGGCAAGTGTGAGGAACGACAAGGAAGGAGGCTCCCATGGCCTCAAGGCCCAGCTGCCCTCCTGCTTTCGGGAGCTACTCTTGGCCTCACAAGTTAGCCTCGGTGGCCCGCAGTTCCCTGTAACCCAAAGAAACAAAATACAAAATCCACCTGAGCTCTGAGTCCTCAAGTGGGGCAGAGACTTGTGCGTGGAGCCTGATACAGTTGGTGCTCCATAAATGTCAAGTGAAGGAATGAAACCGCTGTGGCCCGTCACTGATATCCCCCCAGCGCTGTGATGAAGGTGCTTCTCAAGGGCATTGTTCTTCCCTGCAGCCCTTTTTTTTTTTTTAAAGAAGATGTTGGGGTTAGGAGTTTATTAATTAACTTATTTATTTAGGTGCGCGGGCCTCTCACTATCGCGGCCTCTCTTGTTGCAGAGCACAGGCTCCAGACGCGCAGGCTCAGTAGTTGTGGCTCACGGGCCTAGTTGCTCCGTGGCATGTGGGATCCTCCCAGACCAGGGCTCGAACCCGTGTCCCCTGCAGGCAGATTCTCAACCACTACGGCACCAGGGAAGCCCCTTCCTGCAGCCCTTTTGAGGAGGGTTTCCTCATAATCTGGATCAGCCTCCGGGAACTCAGCCCTTGGGGAGGCTCTAGTGAAACAAGGTTAAAACCTTTGAGACCAGCCCAGAGGTCGTGGGGGATTGCACAAGGGCCAGCTTGGGCCAACCAGCATTTTAAAAATCTGGAAAATTCCCATCAAATCCGAAGTCCCCCTTCTCTTTAAAAATCAGACATTCTGGCCACATGCCCTCTGGTCCACCATAAGCCCCACTCCCCCAACTGAAGCTGGTGGTGGGGGTTCAAATCCCCATTCTGCCCATTCCCACTTATATGGTATCAAGTTGTTACTCAGTCATTCTTTGCCTCCGTTTCTCCAACAGTATAATGGAGGAAACAACACTCCTAACTTCATGGAGTTGTTGTGAGAGTTTAATGTGATCCATCTGAAGTATTTAGGTAGGGGCTTCCCTGGTGGCACAGTGTTAAGAATCCACCTGCCGATGCAGGGGACCTGGGTTTGAGGCCCGGTCCGGGAAGATCCTACATGCCGCGGAGCAACTAAGCCCGTGTGCCCCAACTACTGAAGCCTGCGTGCCTAGAGCCCGTGCTCCGCAACAAGAGAAGACACCGCAATGAGAAGCCCGCACAACGCAATAAAGAGTAGCCCCCGCTCGCCACAGCTAGAGAAAGCCCGCGCACAGCAATGGAGACCCAGTGCAGCCAAAAATAAACAAATAAAAACAAATAAATTTTAAAAATAAAGTATTTAAGTACACAGTAAGTGCTCAATAAATGCATAATTTTATTACTATTATCACTGTCTGCCCAGCTTCTGTGAGCACTGGAATTAATGGTCCAGGGCCTGGATAACCATCAAGGTCTTGGAACATCAACATCCATTTACTGAGTACTTACTGTATACTGATACTGTGCTAAGGGCTAATGCATCTGCCCTGTCACCTCTCTGCCTTCACCAACTCCCACTCTCCACTTTGTTCACTTCACCCCAGCCACTCACCTCCTCACTGCTCCTCTGACAGTGGCACGGTCCTGCCTCAGGGCCTTTGCACTTGCTGTTCCCCCCCTGACTGGAATGCTCTTCCCCCAGATATCACATAGATTGTTCCCTCATGTCCTTCAAGTCTTCCCCTAAAAGTCAGCTCCGTGAGGGTAAGGAACTGGGTCTGTTTTGTTCACTGCTGTGTCTCTAGTTACCAGCGCAGGGCTGTGCTTAAGAAGTAGATGTTGCGTGAACAGACTGATTCAGCAAATGGGATTCGTGGTCTTGTAGCCAGGAGGCACTGGACAGGACTGATGCCTCATGTGGCTGGCTCTATGTCCTCCCTAAGCACCCCTGCCCCACTCTCCCTCCATGGAGGCCCCTCCCCCTTACCTTGTGGACACGGGTGATGACCTCCAGGCCCACAGAGCCCACCAGGGCAGCAATGTCATCCAGGAAGCGCCCAGGGAAGCGAAGCTTGCGGGGTGTGTCCAGCTTCTGGCCCAGAAGCAGGTGCAGCGCCATGCTTTTCACCTGGGGGTGGGGCAAGAGGGTGGGGGCTGGGTCTTGAGGGGCTGTGGGTGGAGGCCGCCTGCCAGAAGGGAGCAGATTGGTGGGCTGTGAGTGGTGGCTTGAAGTGGGCTAAAGGTGGGCATGAGGGATCCTGGATGTGGCTTAAGCCCTGTAGTTATGGGGTGAGAGCAGGGCCTGATAGCTGTGGGGAGGGCCCAAGAACTGTGGGTGGGACTTTGCAGGTTGTGGGTGGGGCTTGAGAAGGACATGGGCGGGGCCTTGAGTGGGTGCTAGGCAGAGGGGTGGGAGGCTGAGAGAGTATGGGTGGGGCTAGAGCAGGTCTCCAGGGGTCAACGTCTGACTGTAGGTAGGAGGGTGGGGCTTGAAGGCCCACCAGATTGAGGGGGGACGGCTGTAGTCAGGAGGAATAGTTCAAGGCACCTCTTGAAGAGTTTGGGGGATGTCTCAAGTCTGATCCCAACAGTTTCCTTCTCTCTCTTGCAGGGGAGGCCTCCTTGCTAGTTGGGGGTCTCTCAATGGTCTTATAGGGAAGGTGGGTAGTGGGGATCCTTCTCACTGTGGAAGGCGTTTCAGGTAACTTTCAGGGGGCCTCTCCAGGGAGAGATTCCCTTAGGTTATCTCTTATCTCTCTCTACGTGTGGGTCTCTTGGGGCTACTTCTCAGGGGGCTTAGGTACAATCTCAGGGGGCTTCTCTCCCCAAGGAGAGTCTCCCCTGGGGGCCCCTTGTTCTTGGGCGGGGAGGAGGGCGTCTCACCATGAGCTGGAAGAAGAACCAGGCATGCTGCAGGACAGCCTCGCGCACGGCACTGCCGCTGACCACCCACTGCAGGGCCAGCTCCTCGTGAAGCAGCTGGGGGCAGGGGCAGGGATCACAGAGAGCAGAGGAGCCCACCCCGTACCCCCGTCTGGAGGGCGTGACAGGGGAGGATGCAGCTGGAGGGCTTGGGATTAGAGCAGCAAGAGGCCATGCAGGAGGAAAGGGGCCAGAAGGAGTCAATGTGCCCTTTCCCCGGGCTCTCCAGACCCTGCTGGGCTCGAGGGCAAGGGAGCTCTGGACCCCAAAATGGAGTCACCCACCCCCTGCCTCCCACTACCTTCTGCACAGTGGGTCTCGGCTGGGTGGCTGGTGGGGTCGAGGAGGAGCCCTCGAGGTAGGAAGAGGTTCGGCTAGAGCTGCGGTCGATGGCCTATGATGGGATGACGAGGGGATGGGATGGCGAGGGGGGTCAGAGTGGGTGCAGGCGGTATGGATAGAGGAGAGGGACAGTCGGTGTGGATGGAGGAAAGACATGGTCGTGTGGACAGACAGCGGGGACGTGGATGGGGAGAGCCGTGTTAATAAAGATAGAAGTGTGTGGGAGCGGATGGAGAGAGTAAGAATGTGATGGAAGAGACAAGAAGAAGCAAGACACAGGTAAGGAGGGGACAAGCAGGGTGAACGGAACAGGCAAGAATGTGGACAGGAACCCATCAGATGGAGCAGGACCCAGCAGACAAAGATAAAAGACATGGGAGGAGTGGAGGTGGGGAGGGTAAAATCAGTGTAGACGGAGAAGAGAACGTGGTCAGAGGAGGTGAGTCAAGTGGGGACAAGGGCGGAGAGTGTGTGTGAGTCCGTGAGTCCAGGGATGGACAGAGGAGGCGGAGGGCACCAGGGTGGAGGAGGAAGAGTGTAGACAGGGGTGTAGAGTATAGACAAAAGGGATTAAAGGGAGGATGGAGGAGGAGAAACAAGAAAAAGAAAGATAAGGACAGAGGAGGTGAGATGGTGATGAGAGGCAGTGGGAGCAGCCAAGAGAGCCCCAGTTTCCAGGCCTGGCCCCGCTCCAGCCTTGCTTGGGGCCTTTCCAGGCCTCAGTGTCCCCATCTGTGAAATGGGCATGAGGTGCTCAAGCTCCACTCTCCCCACCTCCTTTGCTGGTCAGGTGAGGCCGCTGACAGGGAGAGGAGACCCAGTGACAGAGCTGGACCGGCCCTGGAAACTGCCCAGGTCCTTGCCTTGGCCGTGGGGGCCCCCCCAGCTCCCATAGTCCCAGCCACACGCCCTGGGCTCCTCAGCCCGCATCAGATGGGCCATCTACTGCAAAGGCCAGCCTCACTGCCGCCTCCTGCCTGGAATGCCTGCCCTCCTGCCACCTTGTCACCTCTTACGTGCTCTTCCAGGCCCAGCTGACACCCCAGAGAACTGAGGGCACTGGTGGGGAGACCTGTTAAAAACATGGGGGGACTGGAAAGGCCCATGAACCCAGACTCCCAGCAAATCTTAGAAGACTGTCCAAAAGTGCCCCTGCTCGTGCTGTGAACAGTTCCCTGGCTGCCATGCGGTGCAGGTTGCCTAGGTGACAGGTACAGAGCTGGAACATGGCCTGGGGCCAGGTATGCAGGGAATCCAGTCCTTGGTGCCCAGGGGCCTCTGAGCTTGGTTCCAACCTCTGCATATGCCTTTCCCTCCATCTGGAACACCCACCCTTCACTGGCTGGCTCTATCTTACCCTTCAGGTACCAGCAAAAATGTCACCTCCCGGGAGAGGCTCCCCAGACCACCCAGAGGGAGGCTGGTGGCCTGTTTCAATTCATTTCCTTTCAGGTATTTTCACCCCCTGCACTTACATATTCATGTGTTTGTTTGATGGGTGTCTATCTCCCTGACTAGCCAGTAACTCAGGGATGAAGCTGGGTTGAGGATCTATCTCCCCAACAAAATCTTGCCTGTGATGCCCTAACTCCCTCCCAGGCTCGGACCGCTGCACTGAATAGCAAGTCTTCACTTCTGAAAATTCAGAACCTGGGGCGCAGGAGGAGCCCACAGCAGAACCAGGACTTGATCCCGATCCAGGGTCTGATGGCAAAGCCCCTCCCCACACCAGGTCCCAGGAAGGGGCAAAGCAAAGGAAGCTGCCCACAGGGGTCGCTCTGCCTGAAACGGGGTTGGGGAGCCCAGAGGTTCAGTTCCATCCCCTGGGCATCATTCAGGCTGCTGTGTCAAGGGGACAGTTGAGAGTCTCCCGAACAGAGTGGATTAAAGGGAGAGAAACAGGCCATGCGGGACAGTGAGGTTAGAGTGGCTAAATGTGCACATCATTTGCATGCTATTTGCATACCACCCTGCCCCTTCTGTCTCTGCCTGAGGCTGTGGTCTGTGTGGCAGCAAAAGGCTGGTTAAGATGACCCTGTGTTGCCTATTCCGCTGCCTCCTCCAGGCAGCCCCCCTAGGTTAGTCAGCCCCAGCCAGGAAGGTGGGAGGAGCTCATGCTGAGGTGGGGTGACACACGTGCAGGGGCAGGCAGGGAGGGCACCTGTCTGGGGTCGGCCCCACAATAAGGGGGTGCCCGTCGCAGCACCGCCTTGCTGCCTCCTGGAGCATAAGCAGAATTCACCCAGGAGTGTGAGCGGTCGATACCCTGGAGATACACGGATAAGTGGTAGCATCTATGGGCAGAGGGCAGGGAAACCAACGTGAAACACCAAGCGTGCTCACTGTCCTGGGCCACACGTGTGCCCACGTGGACACCCACACGCAACCCTGGAACATGTGTGTGTGTGCAAATGTGCATGGGGTGCACATGTATATGCCTCCCGCATACGTCTGTGCATGGAACGCATGAGTACACGCACCCGCGTTCCCATGTGCGTGGGGTGCGTGCATATACGTGCCCCGTGTACGTACATGCATAGGGTACACGTGGAAATGCACCACTGCGCTATGTACATGGTGCTCTTTTTTCAAGATCCAGTCACCTGTCCTTGGGTCAGCCTAAGAGTCCTAGTCACAGCTCCCAACCTGTGACAGCCAGGGCCCAACCCTAATGTCCAGGGTCAAGTCTATTTTTTTTTGGCCAGTCTGTGTGGCTGGCAGGATCTTAGTTCCCTGACCAGGGACTGAACCCACACCCTTGGCAGTGAGAGCTTGGAGTCCTAACCACTGGACCACCAGGGAATAACCCAGGGTCAAGTCTTCATCCATGCTGTTGGCTGTCTTTCCTATCCTCTGTCAATACTGAGATCTTTCACCTGCCCACCTGGCAGCCATGACCACTGAGGCTGGAGAGAGCAGGGGCCCCTTGCCCTACCTTGCTGGCCAGGATGCGGGAGACCTCGTCATCCACGGAGCCAGGGGCCACGGCCAGGTCAGGGTTGCTGCTGCTGATACTCTTAGAGCGGGCCAGGTAGAGGCTTGCGGGGCGGCCAGGGCCATGGGCCAGCGTGGCAGGCTGCAGCGTCACTGGAGGGGCCCCTGATGATAGAAGGAATATGCTCAGCCCCCTGCCCACCTGCCCTCATGAGCCCCTGCCCCTTACCAGTCAGCTGCCTTTGGCAAAGTCACTTTCTTTCTCTGAACCTCTAGGTTCTTCACCTGTAAAATGGGTGTGGTAATGGCTCTGCCTCACAGCAATTTTGGGGAGAATCAAAAACACTGAGAACGGTGCCTGGCACGTTATAAGTCTTAGTGCTGATCGTTAATTATTTAGCAAATGAAAAAAAACCCAACTTTATTGAGCGCTCTGTGTGCCAAGCATTTTGCGTGGATTACTATGCCACTGACTACTACTAGCACCCCTGTGAGAGGCACTATTATTATCATCGTTTTATAGATGGGAAAACAGGCCCAGAGAGGTCAAGTCACTGGCCCAGAGTCACAGAGCTTGTAGGCAGAACTGAGATTCAAACCCAGACAGCTCTGCTTGAGTCCCTGCTTGCTGACTGGCTGAATCACATGCCACTCAAGTTTACAAAGACCACACCCCTGGGGCTGGGGCAAAAAGTTTCTCTCTCTCTCTCTCTCTCTCCTGTAAATTGCCCAAATCAACCAAAGCCTGTGCAGCCTCAGGACCTTTGCACGTGCCCTTCCCTTTGCTTGGGATGCTCTGCTCCCAGGTATTTCCCGTGCCCCAGGGTCTCCCACCAACACTCACCGCCTGGGAGGCTGGGCTCTGTGCCAGGCAGTCGGAAGGCATAGTAGACATAGGCAGCCAGCAGTGGGCAGTGACCACGGGCATCCTGGGCAGCCTCCAGGCTCCGGTGGACGAGGCTGACTACATGAGCCATTGCTTCAAAGGCTACACGACCCAGGTTTACTGCCGGGCAGAAAAGAGGTCAAGTTCCAGGTCCCAGGGCTTCCTACTTCCCCAGGGAAGAGACTTCAGGGTCCAAGGGGCTCACGTGGCCATCAAAAAGTCAGGGGACTAGGGGACTGAGGGGCCATTTTTCAGGTTGGAAAACTGAGACCAGAGAGATAAATGGGCTATGGGAGGTCACCCAGGACCAGGGGACCCAAGGCCCATTCTCCAGATGGGGAAACTAAGGTATGAGGCTGTGCCCACGCACCGATCTGGCCGCCGATGATCGGGGGCCGCACGACCAGGCGTACGAGCTTGTCCAGTACGTGGTGGGAGAAGGCGACAAGGGGTTCAGGGCTGGCGAGTCGCAGGGCCACCAGGCTGGCCCGCAGCTCCTGTTCCACGGTGCTTTCGTTCAGCACGGCATCCTTGAGCCGGAATGGAAAGGCCCCTTCCTCCAGGACGTGCACCAGGGTGAAGAATTTGTCCAGGTAGGGGTCCTGGTGGGAGACCAGGGGTGAGCAGGGCGAGGCCAGGGCCCCCAGTCCAGAAAGGGCCCAGGGGATCGAGTGCGAGGCTGAGTAGGCTGGGACACCAAGGCTTGGGATCAGTGAATGGAAAATACATGAGAAAAGGGACAAGATGGTAGATCAAGAAGAAAAGGAAAAGATGGGGAGTGATCACAGAAATAACAAGGGACAAATCGGGTGGGGGAAGGAAAGACCATGCAAAGGCCAAAGCTCCAGCTAGGACGGCCACTGGCACGGCCACCCCCGCCTGAGTCAGCAGCTTCCCTGGAGCCTGGCCCCGCTGACCAAAGTCGTGTCCAATGGCCCGAAGCCAGGCCTCCCTGGTCAGTGGAAACTGTTGCCCAACCCCAGGGCCGGACTCCTGGTGAGCCTGGCCCCGCTGACCAAAGTCGTGTCCAATGGCCCGAAGCCAGGCCTCCCTGGTCAGTGGAAACTGTCAGTGGAACTGCTCTGGCCCCACCCCCTACCTGGGGGTGCACAGACGACACAGCCGTGAGTTCCACGCTGAACACACCCTTGTGGCCATCCACCCAGCGCATGCCCGGCAGCGCCACCTGCGGGAGGGACACACCAAGTGGGCACCGGCCAGCCCTCCCCACGGCTCAGGCCACCAGCCTCAGCCATTGCGACACTGTGGCCTGAGCACAGCCCCGCCCCGGGGAGCCACCTGGCACCCTGCCCCTGGGCCCCGCCCAACCCAGAGATGGGAGCAGATGAAGGGGAGTGCTATGGGGGTCCACCGGGCAGGCCGGAAGCCTGGGATGCTCATGGGAGAATGGAAACCCAGAGTGACTGTTATTGGAGGGAAGGAACAGGAAATAGCATGATGGGAGGACTCCAGGTCCCCGGGGTGCAAATTAAAGGCTATGTGGGAGGGTGACAGAACATTCGCATGGGGAGGGGGTGCTCTAGGGACAGTGATTAGGGAGGCAAGCAGGGCTGCAAGTGGGGGGCTGCAGCGGAGAGGCAGTGGAATCTCACTATGGAACAGTGAGTGCAGAGGCAGGGGAGGGGGCAGTAACGAGGCAGGGCTAGTCGGGGACAGGGAGGGACACGCACGGGGACAGCAGATCACATGGGATTAATAAGGGGGGTGGGTGTGACGAGGCAGGCAGGGGCCCTGGAGGCCCTAATGGAGGACAAGGCTCCCAGGGGTGTTGGTGGGAAGGAAAGCAGGGCACGAAGGGGGGCCTTGGGAGCACTGATGGGGGACAGGGTGCTAGTTGGCAGGGAGTCCAGAACACGTACGTCCGGTGTGAGCATGGAGTAGCTGGGCGGGGGCTGATCCACGGACACAGGGAGGCAGAAGGGGCCGGTCCTCAGGCGGCCGTGCTGCAGGAGTGGGATCCACTGGGGAGAGGCTGGGGGTCAGGTACGGGGCCGGACAGGGGGCAGGAGGGCCGGGCATGGGGGTGTGGGCTGGCAGTGGTGGAGGGGAGCTCACAGTGAAGCCCACAGGAGTCTCCAGGGCTGTGCCTGGCCGGGGCTGGCAGCTGACGTGGTAGAAGGTGAAGAGCAGGTAGTGGTTCTCGGTCACACAGGCCGGAAGACGCAGCTTAAATTCCTCGTAGAACTCAGGGGACCTGGCAGGGCCGGCTGGGGGTTCTGCTGGGGGCTGGGCTCCCCCTTGCCTGCCCTGCCCCGTCTGCCACGTTTCCCCAGTGCTGCTGGGCCCCGCTGTCCCTGCTCTCTGCCTCGGGTTCCCGCATAAGCACTCCAGGAGACGGCACCCCTCCCCCGACCCTGGCGCCCCTTCCTGCCCCACCCTACCCCCATCAGTCCCCCCACCCCGACCCCACATACTTGTTATGGTAGACCACTGGTGTGAAGGCCTCGCGGGTGAATTCACTGCAGCTGGATTTGCCAAAGATGACCTGGGGGAGCGGGGGCATGAGGGGCCGGCGGGGGACAGCCCGCCCGCTTCCCCCTGGGCCCAGCCACTGACCGGCAGGGCCTGGCTGGGGTCCTCGCCCGCCATGTACTGCACTCGCACGGTGAGGTTACGCACGGAGCCCTGGCGGCTGCTGAAGTTGAGGCTGTGCGGGTACACGTACAGCAGGTTCCTGCGGGGGCAGGGGCACGTCCACGTCAGAGGGACAGAGAGCCGGGGGACAGTGGCCACACCACTGGGGCACTGAGAGCCGGGTCAGGGACACGTATGGGCACCAGGCGGGAGATGTGACTGGCAGAGGATGGAGGACAGACGGGCACCCTCAGAGCACAGGCGGGGGAACGGTGTGGCAGACGGTGGGAACAGAGGGACTTCGGGGGTACTGAGGGTACACAGTGAGGCAGAGGGCAGGAGACAGATGGGTGCTGAGGGCCAGACTTCCGAGAAGGTAGCCCAGGCAACCAGCACCAGGCCTGAGCCCTGCGCAGGCTGACCTGCCCATCACCCAGCTCAGCAGCCTGACCACCCCTTCCCCCAGAAGAGGCCACTAGAATTATATGGCGTGTCTCTCAGGTGGGGAAACCAAGGCTGGAGTTGAAGGCAAGGGCTGGGCTGGGGTCAGGGTTCTGTCTCCCTCCCCCAGGGTAACTCCATTCAAGCCCTAACTGCCCCCTGGGCCTCAGTTTCCCTATCTGTCTAATGGGGGCATCAAGCCTCCCCAGCTGAGCCTTTGTAATACCAATGATGCTAAAATTACAAAAATGTCAATAATCGCACCAAACACTAATGTGGCACCGACTGGCTCTGGGTGTGTTGGGCTCTGTTCTAAGCACCCGACGTGAAATGACTCATTTATTTCTCACCAGCAGCCTGCGGGCAGGGACTCACATCACACTCCATTTCACAGGGAAACAGAGGCGCTTGCCCACAGTCATCCAGGCAGACAAATGGCAGTTAGCATTGGGCCAGGGTACGTGGAGGTCCTGGAGTCAGGCTGTGTGGCCTTGGGAGAGTCTCCACCATCTGTACCTGCTCCCTTAGCTCTTAACCAGGCCAACAAAAACTCCAGCATCACAGGCTCATGGGAGGATTATGAGACCAGCTACTATAACAGCAGTGGGACAGCTCTGGGCAAACCACTGGAACTCATAAAAGCTTCACTGTTATTGCCGTTATTGTTGTCATGCCTATCCACAGGAGGGGAAACTGAGGCTAGGAGCCGTAGGGTCTCCCAGCGGGGCCTGGGCCTGTTCTCTCCTAGCGTCCCCAGCCCACACCTGGCCCCGAGCCCCAGCCAGTGTGATGCCAGCGTGGCCCAGCTGGACATTCGCCTGATGCAACTTTCGTGCCACCGCCAGGTCCTTGCACAACACGGGGCACCCGGCTGGCCAGTTAACGATTGACCTGAGGTTAAGGGGGGTGTTAAGGCATAAAAGGCAGCAGCAGTGTTGCTGTGGCCACACCCCCAGCCCCCCAGCCATGCCCATGCTCATGCTGTGTCTGCTGTGCGCCCTGGCAATGGTGGCCCAGCCTGCCCCGGTGGCCCCCATGAGCGGCTCGGAGCCGGCACAGCAGGAGGAGCTGACCCTGCTCTTTCACGGGGCCCTGCAGCTGAGCCAGGCTCTCAACGGCGTGTACAGGGCCACCGAGGCACAGCTGACAGAGGCCGGGCGCAGCCTGAGCTTCTATGGCCAGGCGCTGGGGCTCCTGGGGCAGGAGGTCAGCCACGGCCAGGATGCAGCCCAGGAGCTACGTGCGAGCCTACTGGAGATGCAGGTAGACGCTGCAGTTGGGGTGTTGTGGGGTGGATAGGAGTCTATGGGAGAGTTATGCCTAGGGTGACCAACTGTCAGGTTTTCCCAGGACTGAGGGGGTTCCTGGAATACAGGATTTCCAGTGTTAAAATCAGGCCAGTCCCAGTAGGTCATCCTACTGACATCCACTATCTACAGATGGCAGAGGATGGTCTCAAGCTGCAGGCAGAAGCCACAGCCCAGGCGCTGGGGGAAGTGGCCGAAGGACAGCAGGTGCTGTGGAAGAAAATGAAGCGGATGGAAGTCCAGCTGAGAGGCGCTTGGCTGGGCCATGCCCGCCAAGAATTTGAGGCCTTAAAGGTAAGGGGTTCCCAGCCCTGGGGGAGTCAAGACCCTGATTCACAACCAGACCTCATTTCTGAACCTTTTGTCCCAGAGACCCCCCAAAGGCCAGCCTTCCAGCACCCTGGCCTCTACTCTGTGTGTCTCTGGGCAAAACCCATGTCCCTTCCCATGCCTCAGTTTCCCTATTTGCAAATAAGGGCGACAACTGATTTCTCAAAGCAGAGCCAGGGACTCAGTGCAGATAAAATCCTCAGTATGGGGTGGCACATGGGAGTTACTCAATAAATGCATACTATTTAGAGAATTTCTTGAGTGCCCATGATGTATCCAGGCACTGTTTTATGCCCTCTAAAAATCCACGCTCATAACAACCCCACAAAGGGACTCCTGTTTCATCCCCATTTTACAGGTGGGGAAGTTGAGGCCAAGGAGTGGCAGTGACTTGCCGGGTCACACAGATGCAGTGGGGAGCAGGGGGGTCTGGGTGGGGTCGAGGGACAGGAGGTGAGGAGGCCCCCAGCTGAGGTTTCTGTCCTGACCCACAGGCCCATGCAGACAAGCAGAGCCACATCATGTGGGCCCTCATGGGCCACATGCAGCGACAGAAGCAGGAGATGATGGCACAGCAGCAGCGGCTGAGAGATATTCAGGAGAGGTGTGCCTGGTGGGGGGTTGGGCGTGCCAGGCAGCGGGATGGGGACCCCTGCGCCTTGGCTGAACCTCACCTCCCTCCCAGACTCCACACGGCGGCGCTCCCAGCCTGAGACCTGTCTGGGTGGAACTGAGGACCAGTCACGCACCGAGGGATGCTGCCATGCCCCATGCGGCCCCTGCACAGGGAGGAGCTGCCTGTCTGCTGAGGTCGGCCAGGGCGCTGGGCCCCATTTCCGGCCATGGAGCAGAAACGAAAGCAGGCAGGAACGCAGGCAGAGGACACGGACCGTCGAGGAGGGGTGGAGGAAGGACACGCCCCTTCATTCCTATCCATCCCCCATTAAAGCAGAGCAGTGGCATCTCAGGCCAGTGTCTGTGAGTGTCGGGGAAAGGGCATCTCACTTTGCACGATGCCTGAATGCCCCTATTCAAGTGCACGGCTGCCCCAGAGGCTGTACCTGTAGCTGGTGTGGGGGGCGTAGACCTCACGGGCGGGGAACTCCAGAATCTCCTTGGTGGGCCGACCCCTGGGGTCTGGGTAGGGCTTGACATGAAGCAGCTCCGGGGAGAGGCAGAAGTGGGGGTTCTCAGGGGCTGGGGAGATGTCAATCTTGAGCTGGGCTGGGGAGGGGGTAGTCAGTTTGCACATGCCTGGGAGCCTCGAGCCGGGCCCTACCTCTCTGGGCTTCGGATCAGGGCTCTGACTCTCCCACAACACCCTCTGGTGGCACTATCCTTCAGGTGCTAAGGCTGAAAGATGGCCTCAACTCCCATGTCTTGCCCTCATATTTGATCAGCTCTGCCCACCACATTCCCCGTGTGACCCACTATCTATCTGTCTTATTTATTCTTTTTTTTTTTTTGGCCGCACCCCGCGGCATGCGGGATCTTCCCCAACCAGGGATCGAACCCGTGCCCCCTGTAGTGGAAGCGTGGATTCTTAGCCACTGGACCACCACAGGGAAGTCCTATCTTACTCTGTTTCTCATCTCTGGGCCCCATTAGAAGGTCCACCCGTGAAGTCGGGGCTTTGCCTATCATGGTCCCCAGGGCCTGGCACAGTACGTGCTAAGTGTGGGTTTGCTGAGTGACTGTATGAGTAACACGTCTCGTCTAGGGCGCGCACCACGCACCGGTCACGGGCCGCAGGCGCCGCAGCAGGGATGTCGGGCGCCGCATGTCAGCCAGGAACTTGAAGAGGTCCTCGTCACTGAGCCGCTCAGCTTCCTGCAGGGATCCGCCCTGGTGAACCAGGGCTGAGCGGCTTGGGGTCCCCGGGGCCCGGGCAGCCACAGGGGGGTAGCCCTTAGCCCCCTGCCCCCCGAGCCACGGCACCTGCTTAAAGAAGTTGGTGACAGTTAGCGTGGCTGGGCGGAAGCCGGAGAAGCTGCAGGCGTCGTCCCCGCTACTCGTCCGGTCCTGGGGCCCCCGACGGCGGCGGTCAGTCCAAGTGGGTCGGCGCTCTAGGGGAGACAGTGACAGTGATGGAGAGGGACATAAATGAGAGAGAGGCAGGGATGGGCAGAGACGGTGCGGACTCAGGTCTGGTACCAAGTCCGGCCAGCAGAGGGCGCCCCTCCCCTTCCCCGGTAGCTCCGCCCCTGGCCCGTCGGCCCCGCCTCCTCACCGCCCTCCGAGTCCGAGTCCCGGTCCGACTGGCCCGCGCTGCTCACAATGTTGGCCAGGTGCACCGCCGTCCAGGCAAAGGGCATGCGGTAGCGGCCCAAACGGGTGCAGAACTGCTCAGCCGCCAGGCGCAGCTTCTCTAGCTTCTCTTTGTTCTGTGGGGAGACGCCGGAAACACACCCCGCAATCTCAGTGCCCCAGGCCCTCTGAATCCAGGATCTGCCCTGCCTGGGGACCCCTTCACTACCTGGCCTAGCTTCCCACGCTTACCTTGGCTGTGTCCACCTCCTTCATCACCATGTAGGGCTCGCAGCACTCGCTGATGTCCCCCTGCTGCAGCACCTTCTCCAGCTGAGGGGCAGACAAGGCCAGTGAGGCACTGCTGGGACTGCGACCTCCCCAAGCCACACCCAACTTCCCTGACCCTCACAGCCTCCCATACATTCCGTTCCATCCAGCTAGGGCTCTCGGTTCCAACACCAACCATGGCTCCCACTGTCCTTGGGATTGAGTGCTAGCTCTCAGCCTGGGCAACCAGCTACACCCTCCCCACCTTTTAAACCCGGCCCCAAACCCAAGACTCCATTTTTCCCCCCACATTTACATCTTTCTTTGTTAGTATAAACAGAGTCCACATCAAGCATGGCTCTGAGCTTGGACTCCAATCCTGACCACTCAGGGGCTATGGGACCTTGAGCACATTCCTTACCCAGTTCAGTGCCTCAGTTTCCCCAACTGTAAAATGGGCCCCATGTCATCTCCCACCTCCCGGGGCTGCTGTGAGGACCAAAGACCAGAACCCCTGTGAAGCCGAACCGACTGGGAGCAGTGCCTGCCTCAAGGTGCTCAATTAATGTTATTAGCATAACCTAATTGAATGTTTTGGGGAAGGAAATTTGAACTCACTCCTGGAAAAAGAAAATCCCATACGAATGTGCCAACTAGGTCTTTCTTCCTCTAATAAACTGAAAAACTCTCAACTAAAAAAAATTTTAAACATCCACCCACATGTGCCGGGATGCCATTTCTCCCCAGGCTGCCCACTCATGGGTGTCGGCTGAGCTGTAACCTCTCCAAGGAAGCCCTTGGTGATTTCTCCCCACCTGGGTTGGGTCAGAAGCTTCCTCTGGGCTCTCACCCAGCTGCCTGTACTTCCCCCATGACAGCCCTGATCACCCTTCTTAGTGACATGTCTGTCTTCTTTCATGAGAGTGGGGACCTCGCCTGCAGCCTTCACCATTATCACCCCCTTGCCAGCCCCAGTGGGTACCTTGATGACCAAGAAGATGTCGGGCGAGGGATAGGTCACGGAGAAGATGGCAGAGCGGGCCAGGGTGGAGATGGCAGGATGGGTGCCATGGGCCCGCAGTAGCCCCTTCATGGAGTCTGAGTTCAGGTCAAAGTAGAAGTTCTCCGAGATCTGGGGGCACAAGAGGCAGCTGGGCCACCACTTCCAGGAAGCCCACTACCCTGCAGCGAGGAGGGGGACTGTGAGGAAAGGGAAGAAAGGGGTTCCTACCTTCTTCTTCTCCCGCACGTCGTACAGGGCCAAGATGCCAAAGATGGGCTCGATTTCTATCTCGAACCTGCAGTAAACGGGGGTTCTCTGGCAGAGGATGACCTTGACACTCCCTCCTCCATACACCCCACTCCCTCTTGAGGTCCAGCCCAGCCTTGGTGCTTTGTGGGGGCGGGGGGCATCTGTTTCCCACTGGGTCACAGAGGAGCACCATTCAAGGGCTTGTAGGAAAGACCTGTCCCATTTTGCCAAAGGGGAAACTAAGGCACCAAGAGATTACCTACCCCACCTCCTCCGCCCGCCTTCCTCCCTCAGTAAGTAACTCACACAGAGTCCCTCCTGCTGAAACCACGGCCCTTGTTCGGTTGGCATGGAGGCAGCTTTTGGCACATCAATCCCTCCCCCCCGAATCCCATCTTGAAATTCTCGACTCCTGGGCCTCCCTGCCTCCGCTCCCTGAGGTGTCCTCTACGGCTTCTGCCATCCTGGGCTGAGTCCCATCTTCGATCACCTAAACAGCCCCCATAACCGCCCCCCTGTCTTACTCTGTCCTGCTCATTTCTACTCATCATCCACGTGCCTCCTAAGGAAACATCTTAAAACTTAAAATTTGGGACTACCCTGGTGGTCCAGTGGTTAAGAATCCGCCTTCCAATGCAGGGGACGTGGGTTCGATCCCTGGTCGGGGAACTAAGATCCCACATGCTGCGGGGCAACTAAGCCCACGCGCCACAACTACTGAGCCCGCACCACCATTAGAGAGCCTGCGTGCCACAACTTAAAACCTGTGAGCCACAACTAAGAACCCGTGTGCCACAACGAAAGATCCTGCATGCTGCAACGAAGATCCTGCATGCTGCAAAGAAGATCCCACATGCCGCAACTAAGACCTGATGCAGCCAAATAAATAAATAAATACTTTTTTTAAAAAAGAAGGTAGTAAGAATAAAAAAAAACCAAAACTTAAAACTTGAGGCTCCTCACTGCCCTGCGTGGCCCTGTCCCGCCCACTTCTTGGCCTCAATTTTCCTCTCTCCAGACATCTCCTGGCCTCTGTTTGTGCTGGATCCCCCACCTAGAGAGCCCTGTGTGGTCATCCCACAGTTACACGGCCTTGCATACAGCAGTCGCTTAACGAGTGTTTGTTGAATGACTGGATGAGCTCAGAGAGCCAGTTCCCAGCCCCTGTGCTTGAGGCAGGAGGCCCACCCGGGCCTCAGGCCAGATGGGACCTCCCTTTCCTGCCCTCATCCAGGCAGGAACTGAGAGTTGGGGAGGGGCAGGGCCGGGCTCAGGTCCAAGGCCACATCCTGTTCAGCTCCATTCCCACGAACGCTGGCTGCTCCCAGAGGGCGATGTGGAGGGGGCCTTAGGCAGCTAGAAGCCAGGCCCAGGGTCACCAGCGCCCCCTCTAGCCTGGGTCCTAGCAGCAGCCTGGGCGAGGGCCAGACTCTGGCCTCACAACTCGTGATCTTGGGCACAATGACCTTTCCACCCTGTGCCTCCGTTTCCCACCTGCACCCACATCGCATGTTGTGGTGAAGGTCAGTGTTAATACACATGGAGGGCTGAGAACTGAGCCTGACACACAACTGGAGCTTAGGATTGGCGGTTTTGAATAATGAAAAAGGGAGTCTTATTTTCCAGCCTGAGAGCCCACGGGCGTCCTCATAGGTCTCAGGGCTGCACACGGTAACGGCATAGCTCGAGTAGTGAGCGCCAAGTGTGTGCCACACCATAAGCCACATGGTCCCCTCCCATGTCTGAAGGGAGGGACGGGTCAGCACACTCACTTAAGCGACAGACACTTGACCAGGATCCTCTGTCCGAAGTGCTCTCGGGGTGGCTCCGGGCGGCTGCAGCGTTCCACGGCCTCATCCTGCCAAGAGCCGAAGGGGCAGCTGGGAACACAT
The DNA here is from genome assembly GCF_003031525.2 of Neophocaena asiaeorientalis asiaeorientalis. NCBI lineage: Eukaryota > Metazoa > Chordata > Mammalia > Artiodactyla > Phocoenidae > Neophocaena > Neophocaena asiaeorientalis. Next base: position 310,582 of record NW_020173270.1, on the reverse strand, counting down.
CCTCCAGGAAGGGCTTGGAATGTGTGGCCTGAGACCAGCTCTACCCGCAGGCTGACTAAACTTCTTTCAGTCCCCTGCCTCTGAGCCTTTGCACATGCTGTTCCCGCTACCTGGAATGCCCTTCTTCTCCCTTCCTCCTTGCCTGGCCGATACATGCTCATCGTCAGGTCGCACCTTAGCTGGAACTTCCTCCAGAAAGCCTTCCCTCACTCAGAGCCACTTGATGTTCCAGATGCTCAACAGGCCCTGCTGCAATGGGCCAGCCCACATGGCTGGGACATTGTGGGCCATGTGAGGGACAATGACACACACCTCATCATTGTACTATTCTGGGTTGTCATTTCCTGGTATCTCTCCTCCCCTAGGCTGTGAACTCAGAGAGCAAAGACTGGCTCTATCTTGTTCGTGGCTGTATCCCCAGTGCCTGCTATATAACTGGCACTCAAACATCTTGGTTGGATCAACACAGAAGTATGTAGTAGGTACCTACTAAAAAGTGGTTGAATAGACATATACAGAAAGTATTTGATTAATGCTGACTGGACATATATAGAGACGTGTACTAGACACCCAATAAGTACTAGTTGAACAAAATATTGGGGTATACAGCAAGCATTCAATAAATGGCTGAAATAAAACACAGATGTATATACTAGGTGCCTAATAAAAGTTAGTTGGATAAATATAGGCACACATGGTAGGTGCTCGATAAACATTAGTTGCTCAAATGCTGTTTAATTAAATAGAAGGCTATACAGTAGACATACAGTTAACATTGACTGAATAAATATGAATATACGGTAAATGCCCAATAAATGCTGGGTGGATAAATATAAGGGTATGTATAATAAATAAAGGTCATTGAATAAAAATACAGGGTACACAGTAGGTGCCCAATAAATGCTGAATGGATATAGGGGTATATATAATAAGTCATCAAATAAAAAATAGGGTACACGGTAGGTACCCAATAAATATTGGTTGATTATATGCTGTTTGATTAAAGAAAAGACTATACAGTAGGCTTACAATAAATATTGGTTGAGTAAATATAGCAGTATATAGTAGGTGCCCAATAAATGCTGGGTGGAAAAATATAGGGGTATATAGTAGGCACCCAATAGAAGCCATTGAATTAAAGTATACATTGCAGGGTATACAGCAGGCACCCAGGAAATCTTGCTGGGATCATATACTGTGATACATGTCAGTTGGATGTGTATTGACCTCAGGGCCTGTGCAGGCTAGTGGGCACCCACCTCGTCGGGCGCCGGGTAGAGGGTGAGCAGGGCACGGGACCGGTGCTGCCGCCGCAGGGCCTCATTGCGCCGGTCCACATCCTCCGGGGCCGCGCGCTCCAGCAGTGAGGGCAGCAATGAGTCAGCTGCCAAGTTCCTCAGGTCAAAGATGCCAGAGGCACCACTGCTTCGTGGGGTGTCGTCTGGGGAGCCTGAGGAGTGCCGGGGGTCATCCTGCCAGCAGTAGAGAATGGGCAAGTGCTGAGTGCCAGCTGAATGCATCTCCATCCTACTCAGGTGAGACTGTCCTCATGCCCAACCTATAGATGGGGAAGCTGAGGGCCAGGGGCTGGGGTCACCACTACAAGGGTCACCTGAGGGCTCTGCTGACTCTCTTTCTAGAACCTTCTGTCTGGGGAAGCCCCCTCCTTTACTATTGTGGGGAGGTTACGTCCCAGTCTGGGTATCACATGACCCTTGTCTGGCCAATCAGAACAAAACAGGCACCAACCCCAGGGATTGGCTCCAAGGTCAGGATATGCCTGGGTTGGGCCAATGAGAGCCTTCCCTGGGACTCTGCTCACTGTTGCCAGGGGAGGGAGAGTTCTCACTGGGGCTGTCAATGGCCCAGGACCCTGCCTGACCTCCCAGACTCAGCTATGGTCAGAAGCAGACTACCTTGGTTCAAATCCCAGCTCAGCTCTGTGACCCTGGGTCTCTGATTCCAACCCTAAGGGCCTCAGTTTCCCCATCTACATTTATAAATAGTAACAAGGAAACAATAATTCTTGACATGATTATTACTGGTAAAAGTAGACACTCAATAAATATTGGTTGACAAAATACAGGCTCAAGACTCAACCAGGGATTGAACCCAGGCCATAGCAGTGAAAGCTCCAAATCCTAACCACTAGACCACCAGGGAACTTCTGTCTTTATCTGTAAAATGGGTGTTGCCCGATCTCACAGGATGAAAGATAAGGACAAGTATAAAACATTTAGTACACACTAAGCCCTTAATAAATGCTTATAATTGTTACCCTTAACTTTTCACTTACAGGGCTGATACATTTCCTTTTGGGTTCAAGGCTGTTTGGGTCATTTCCCATCATATGCATTTGAGAGCTGGGGCCGCAGCCCATGCATGTACATATGCTTATAGTGACCCCTGCCCAGGGCTTCCTCACCGAGTCGTCCGGGCTGGACCTCTCATCCCCAGAAGCGTCCTGCTCGAAGACCTGGCGGGTGAGGCCCTTCTGCCTCTCTCGCTGCGTCTCTAGGGTGATGGGGCTGTATGCTGCACTCAGGTGCTGGTACCTAGGAGGAGGCGGGGCTTGGTGGGTATCAGGAATGAGGGCTCCCCAGGGCTCCCGGATGTGCTGACACACCTCCAAGGTCCAGATGATGCCTGCAAGGCCATCCACCCTCCCAGCGCTCTGCCGGAGAAGTCTGGCTACCCTTAAAGGGACGGTGGGTGGATAAACAGGAGGATCGGCAGCACACAATGGGCTCTTCTGGGCTCAGACCTGGCCTCTCTACCCTGAGCTGCCCCCGAGCCAGACCCACCTCCTGTGGGCGATGATCCAGTCCTCCGTGTACATCTCCACGGCAGCCCTCACCTGGGCATCCAGCTTTCTGCACAAAATACAATCAGGGTAATAAACAGAGGCAGGGCCCAGTGTTAATCTTTCCAGTGGCCTGTGAGGTGGGGCCTGTCCTTCTGTCTGTTTCAGAGATACAGAGGTAGAGGCTCAGAGAGGGCAGGGGACTTGCCCAAGGTCACACAGTGGAGCCAAGAGTTGAAAGGGGGTATTCATGGGGGGCACAGAGGTAAGTGGAGTTACAGACAGGGAGGGTGTGGGGCTGAACCCACCCATCCTCGGGGATCCCAGGCTCCGTGGTGCGGCATTCCCGGGGCTGCAGCAGCAGCTCCAGGTCATCAGCTGGAAACTCGACCAGGTCCCGGAGTGGCCCAGGCTCTGCATCTGGCGGCCGGCTCAGGAGCACATCCTCAAAGTCCAGTGGCTCAATGACTTCAGTCAGTGGGACCTGAGTTGGAGCAAAGTGGCTGTGACCCATGCCCCGGGGGGCTGGAGGGTGAGTGTGGACTTGGGCTGGCCTTGAACAAACAAGAGGGCAGTGGGAGCCATGGAGAGTGTTGGAGCTGGAGGGGCCCTGGAGGACAGTGACCTCAGCCACTCCACCCCCACCCCGGCTTGGCCAGCCCTGACCCTCTTTCCAGGCAGGAAATCACACCCTGTGCCTGGAGGGGCAGGAAACTCATGGTGGAAGGAAAGGTTTGTGGACTGCAGCAAAGAAAGAGACAACTCCTCAGGCCCTGGGGTGAGAGAGCCCCACCCCTCCCCACTGCAGCCAGAAGCACCTCCCATCCCCCAGACCACCCTCCCCACCATCCCCAGCTGGGTGGTCCAGGCAGCAGGAGTTGCGGGCCACAGCAGGCTGAACTTCTCCCCCCCCCCACCACCCACAGGGCTGCTCCCTGCAGAGAGGGGGGGTCCACCACCCTCCCACTCACGCTCACTGGGGACAGGAATGGGGACAGTGCTGGGCCAGGACAGGGACCCCCTTCCCTGCCACAGCTGGGTCCCTCCCAGCCTCAGGTTCCCCACAGCAGCAGGGGGGGGGTCTCCCAAACACTCACCCCCAGGGAGCTGCTGCAGCGCCTGCTGGAGTGGGGAGAGCCACTGCGTTCCCGGGACACCTGCTTCCGCACCTCGGCAGCCACCGTCCTGTGGGGACAGGAAGGGGGTAGTTGGGGGCAGGAGAACTTGGGCAGCGGGGCCCTGGGAACCGGGGCTTCAGAGCCGACAAATTCATTCCATGAGAGGAAAATCCAGGCTATGGAAAGAAAAAAAATCAGGCCCCGGGCCAAGAGAACCCAGGCTTCAGGAGCCACAGATCTCAGCGTGTGGGCCCCAAGGCTGTGGCGCATACATCATCCCCTTTCCTCCTGCAAGCACAGATAGAGGGCTGCTGCTGGGCAGGGCCTGAGGGCCACTGATTCCTGCGCGTCCTTCTTCCCCCTGGCCCCCGGGCTCTGAGTCCTGACCCACCAGGACTGGCTTCCAGGTCTGGAGAGAGGCCTCTACTTCCTCATCTGGAGGACCTCTGCCTCTCATCAGGAACGTGAGAACCGTTCCACCCTTGCCGGACAAGTCACTTCTGCCTCTGAACCTCAGTTTATCCATCTGTAGCTGCCCTGCTCTCACAGACCAGTGAAGCTGAGCAGGGGGCCTGGCATTCAGTGGGCATGCCACACACCCACCTTCTCAGGGAGTCTGAGACTGAGGCTGACTGTGTGTAAGAGGCCAGCATGACTCTTAGAGAGCACAACCCAGCCACCAAGGTCGGTGCCGTGGCCTTCGTGGGCCACCTGCATCTATGCTGACCTTCAGAGTCCCAGAGGATGAGGGTGAAGGGGCAAGACCCACAGCGGAGGGGGCCAGCACAGGAATTTCGAACAAACCCTACAGGGGCAGGGATTCCCCAAGCTCTCAATTCCCTCAGCTGAGCTTGGAAGGAGAGGGAGCCATGCAGTTATCTGGGGGAAGAGTGTGCCAGGAAGAGGGAACAGCGAGTGCAAAGGCTCTGAGGCTGGGCTCTGTCCTCTGGGCCTGGAAATCCCTGCTCCCTGGGGTCTCTGTGAAAACAGGACTAGGGCTGTGTTGTCCCTGTGGAGGCCCCAGCACTGGATCCCACACATAGTAGATGCTCAATAAATTTTTTTTTTTTTGGCTGCCACATGGCTTGTGGAATTTTAGCTCCTCGACCAGGGATCACACTCCAGCCTACGGCACTGAAAGCGCCAAGACCTAACCACTGGACTGCCAGGGAATTCCCATCAATAAATTTTTTTTTTTTTTTTTTTTTTCTTTCCGGTACGTGGGCCTCTCACTGTTGTGGCCTCTCCCGTTGCGGAGCACAGGCTCCGGATGCGCAGGCTCAGCGGCCATGGCTCATGGGCCCAGCCGCTCCGTGGCATGTGGGATCTTCCCAGACCAGGGCACGAACCCGTGTCCCCTGCATCGGCAGGCAGACTCTCAACCGCTGCGCCACCAGGGAAGCCCAATAAATGTTTTTTTGATGGAATGAGTGAATCCCTTCCAATCTCCCTCTTGGTCCAACTTGCTAAATCTACTGTTAGTTGGAGGGAAGCCCCTTATCTTTTAGCTGTGTGGCTTTGGACAGGTGGAACAACCTTTCTGGGCCTCAGTTTCTCTTAAAATCAGGAAGGCAAGGCAATGGCTGAGGGGTTCAGGCCTCAATCACTCCTGCTTCCCTCTTTTCTCTTATGCTTGGAAATTTTCTTAATAAAAAGTTGTGCCCCTGGGACTTCCCTGGTGGTGCGGTGGCTAAGACTCCATGCTCTCAATGCAGGGGGCCCGGGTTCGATCCCTGGTCAGGGAACTAGATCCCACATGCCGCAACTAAAGACCCCACATGCTGCAACTAAGATCCAGAGCAGCCAAATAAATAAACATTTTAAAAAAATAAAATAAAAAGTTGTGCCCCATAAAGCGCTATGTTGAGGATTGCAAATGTGGCCTACAAGCGTCCAATGCAACGGATGTGTAGGTGGGCCCAGGAAAGACAGGTGTGGAGTGGGGATAATTAGGAGCTTCAGCCCTGCCTGTGAGCCTCCGAACTCAAATCCGTGTGGGTCAAACAAAACTTGGCCGCGACCCTGATCCAATGTGGGGCCTCCAATTTGAGACCCCAGCCTCATTCCTTCTCTGTCCCTGGATTCTATTTCTTTTCTCTGTCAACTGTCTCAGAGTCTTGCTTCTATTGGACGGGAGGTGTAGGGAAGCGGGGAAGGGAAGAGAAGCTTGTAGGAAATTCAAAGAATGTTAAATATTAGGGATTTGTGGAATTCCCTGGCGGTCCAGTGGTTAGGACTACGTGCTTTCACTGCTGAGGGCACAGCTTCAGTCCCTGGTTGGGGAACTAAGATCCTGCAAGCCAGGTGATGCTTGGGGGGAGGAAAAATTAGGGATTTGTCCTCAAATTCCCCAAGTCCAGGCCACTTCCTCTGGAAGCATGGGCACACAGAGGAGGATTGGGGGTGATTTACGAAAGATGCCGTATCAGGGAACCTGTCTGTGCCCTGGTCCCAGCTGTTCTGCAGCTGCTGCCCCAGAGCAGGGACGGGGGTGGGGAGGGCTGAGCCTCCAGCTTCATTTTGCCACGGGCCTTAGAGTGAGGCCCCCAGAGTGGGAGAAGGCTGGGTCTACAACGGTGTGGCCACGGGAGCCAGTTTACTGAGTCACAGAGCTCTGCACTTGGAGCTGGGCGAGCAGGGGTGAATGACATCTTTTCTCTGGACCTCTGGGCTCGGGACAGTACCCACGACTTATTGAGCTGTTCTGAGTGTAGGGCCTGGCACATAGTAAGCGCTCAATTAAAGCTAGCTGTCACCACGTTGCCTCACAGAGCATCCTGGGAAACTGGAATTTCTGACCCTGCTTTGTATACCAAAGGTGAGTGACGCTCAGAGAGGGGTCGTGAGGCACCCAGGGTCACACAGCAGAACGCAGCGGTGCCCAGAATTGAACCCTGGTCAGCTGGAGGTCAAAGTCCTTTAGCGCTAGGCATTCCATGATGGGGAGCAGGGCCAAGAACAGGGGCTCCAGAACCTGCCCCTTCCCTGTCCACACTCACCCACACTCCCCACTCCGAAGAGCAGTCCCATCCAGTCTCGAGGCTTCAACACCATCTAAACACCAACAGATCCTCAAATCTGCCCCATGACAGTAACCTGCCCTCCCATCATCCTCTCTGTCTCACTAAGGGCAGCCCCACTCTCTTGGATGCTTGGGACCCGCACCTGGGAGTCATCGTCAACCCCTCTCTCTCACTCCCACATCAGATCTGCTTCAGATGTTCTAAAATGCTCAGCTGAGCTGAATTTAGTGGGTTTTCTCAGGAAGGGATCTCAGCATTCAATGAGGGAAACTGCAAGGATCAGGTGGTGGGTTTTAGCTATTGGTGAGATAAATCCTTCTAAGGTGAAAACTCCACAACCCTATGTGATACTAAAGACATGCTCAGAGGGGAAACATGAAGCAGTGGCATCACTGGGAATTCATGTGAGACTGTGTACCTCCCCCAAGGGCTGGCCAGATTAACAGAGGACTACCCTCACAGGGGAGGAGGATGACAAAACCAGAAAGAAGAATGGCTTAAGCCTTGATGCTGTGTTCCCACTTCTGTAAAGAGCGAGGGAAGAAAATGAGTAAATATAAAACCATGAAGAGATTCCTCCTCATATCCCACCCTACCCCTCCTGGACTGACAGAAAAATTTAAAGGCAAATAATATGAGTGCCAGCAAGGATGCGGAGCCATGGGAACCCTCATCTACTGCTGGGGGAACCCCTCTGGAAAACCATCTGTAAATGTACAGGCAGAGTTGAAAATATGCCAATCCAGCAATTCCACGCTGAGGCGTAGATACTCAGGAGGAAATACATGGCCGAATGTTCATGGCAGCTCTGATCATGACAGCCTCAAAGGGAAACACCTCACAAGTTCCTTGACCAAAGATGGAGAACGCACAAGAAGCAGGGGGAATAGTACGCAGCAATGAAAAAGGATGAGCCGGACTACAGGCGGCGGCACAGATGCTGCCGACATTACACTGCCACATAGGACTTGACATCCCGTGTGGTTCCGTTTATGAGATGTTCTAAACAGACAAAGCCAACCCACTGCAGATAGGAAGCCAACTTGGATGGAGAAACCATAATGTAAGTGAGGAAGAAACAGTAGCTGCCACCAGCATGGCCGTTCCCTGAGGGGCAGAATCAAGTGCAGATGACCTTGAGGGGGGCCTGCTGGAGTGGGGAGGCTTGGGAAGGTAGAGATGGCCCCTGTCTTTTTTTTTTTTTTTTTTTGGCGGCATCACACAGCATGCAGGATCTTAGTTCCTCGACCAGGGATTGAACCTGTGCCCCATGCAGTGGAAGCACGGAGTCCTAACCACTGGACAGCCAGGGAATTCCCAAGACAGCCCGTCTTGATCCAAGTGACTTTTCCCCTGGCACTTGTTTCATGATTACTCCTTACTTAAACTTAGCGTTTTTCTGTATACATGTCATCTGTTACAATTTTTTTAAAGGTAAAAAATAATCACCTACGCCTAAGCTCACGTCTGCAAATACATTTGGGGACAGGAGTGGGAGGAAGATATTTCCTGGAAATCCCACAGGTACTTTTGGAATTTCGTCAATGTATGTCTTGTTGTGCTCCCACCCCTCCAACAAAGCATTTCTTTAAATGAGAACGGCAAACTGCCCCACATCAGACAACTGAGGGGCAAAATAATGACACTGCTCTCAGAAGCCTGGGAAGAATGAATGGACATCCTTGCGGATAGGAGAGGGCAGGAAGAGGCACGGTTTCCAAGACTGTTCTCGACTCTGGAGCCACACACTCTTGGGCTACTTCCCCCCAAGAGACCCTTGAGAGTGACCTAACCACTTTGGGTTTTCATTTCAATAGTTATACTGATGTCAACGGGCTCTGGTGACAATTAGTGACATCTCAGATGGGGACCAGCATGCGATAAGCACATTAGAAGTGCTGGTCATGGGAATTCCGTGGCGGTCCAGTGGTTAGGACTCCAGGCTTCCACTGCAGGGGTCATGGGTTTGATCCCTGGTCGGGGAACTAAGATCCCGCAAGCCAAGCCAAGCCACACAGCCAAAAAAAAAAAAAAAAAGGGCTGGGCCTTATCACCATTCCAGATTGGACTTAATTTTAAAGAGTACAAGTCAAAAAAAAAAAAAGAACATTATGCTGTATACAATACTATTTGTGCGTGTTGTGTACATTCATAAGGGTTTGTTTGTTGTTGTTCCTTCTGGCCATGCCTCGCGGCTTGCAGGATCTCAGTTCCCTGACCAGGGATCGAACCCGGGCCCCTGCAGTGAAAGCGCCGAGTCCTAACCACTGGACCACCAGGGAATTCCCGGGTTTGTATTTTTAAGTTGTCCCCCCAAATCTTTGTTTTAAATGGACCTGTTCATTAGGAAACTGGGGGACTGCCTAATATTCAGATTAATATGGCGTTTGTGGAATGAATAGTTGAATGAACAAGCAGATGAATACAGGCCTAGGTCTGAGCATGTAGATACCTGGGTGCCCACCAGTCTGCTGAGGAGACCTTGTCAGAGGGTGGCTGGAAGACTTGAGCCATTTGCTTGTGGTTCACTGGGGCCCCAGGATCTTTCTCTGCTTTTCTTACCCTGAACTCTATAGAGTATCCATTCCCCAGGATGAAACCCAGGGCCTCTCTTTCTCACTTGAGTGGACGCCAGGACCCAAGGACATAGGGACTGAGAAGCAAAAAAACAGCAATAACCTCCCCAAGCTCAGAAACACCAAAGGTCCAAGAGAGAGGAACGATTCAGAGACACAGAGATAACAGAACATAAAAATTGCCCAACCACTATGCCCCAGACACCAGGTCATAATGTCCCTCCTCTGTTCCGAACTCTTCATGGCCCCCACCTCACTCAGGGTAAAAGTTAAACTCCTCCCCCACAACCCACAAGCCCTGTACAACCTGCCCCCCTCCTCACTCTGCTCCAGCCTGACTGGCTTCTTCAGATGCTCTGTGAACATCTGCTCCTGCCCCTGGGCCTTTGCATTTGCCCTTCCCTGTGTTTGGACTGCTCTTCCCCCATGTCCCGGCACGGACCCCTCCCTCACCTCCATCAGATCTTTGTTTAAATGCCACCTTCTCCTCCAGGCCTTCCTGACCCGCCTCCCAGATCTAAAATAGTCCTCACATTCCCCATCTCCCTTCTCTGCCTTGTATGTCCTGATACCACTTACCACTAACATATAATCTACTTTATCCTGCTTCTCCTCTGCCTCCCCCACTGTATCTGCCCCCAGGGGTGGGATCTTTTCTTGTGTCTCCGTCAGGGCAGGGCTGACTCTTCCTCCTGGG
>NW_020173270.1:299731-300208 GCF_003031525.2 Neophocaena asiaeorientalis asiaeorientalis | reverse complement strand
ACAATCACCAGTGGCCACGGAAATGGATCCCCCAGCGCCTGGCGCCTGTCCCCTCCCCCCGTCTGCCCACCAGCTGGTTCCGTCCCCCGCCCCCACTCCTTCCATTCAATCACCATCCATCTCCAGAGCGTCCAGCCGGTGCTGGGAGAGCCTGAAGCAGGGCTGGGGGCGGGGGGACATTCACAGCTGTCCCCTGCCCCCCAGACAGCTGGGCACGGGACCCTCGCGGGGAGAAGATCACGGGAAACTTCCCGAGGGGGTTCAAAGGCCGCCAGGAGCACCATCCCTGTTCCCAAATCTCGGCGCCTGATGCGTCCCTGCCCCACACCAGGCCCAGAAGATGGGACGGAAAAAGCCCCCCAACTCCCACGCTTGAGGAGCTAGGGGGCCGGGGGAGGGGCCAGGAGATGGGTAGGAGGCGCGGAGGGCGCCGGGCAGCGCTTTCCCCGCGCCGCCTCCTCCAGGAAGGCCCCCGGG
>NW_020173270.1:286407-299515 GCF_003031525.2 Neophocaena asiaeorientalis asiaeorientalis | reverse complement strand
TGGGCGGGGCCGGGGGCGGGGCCCTTCCGGGTGTCCCGGGCCGCTCCGTGCTGCCCCTGCCGGCCGGAGGGGGCGCGGGTCCCCCCGGCAGCCTTTGCGCTCTCGAGGCTGGCCTGGGGAAACTGAGGCGGGCAGGGGAGGAGAGGATACGGGACTGAGGCTGGGGCCTCGGACTTCCTCCCGGGGGCTGCTCTTTCTGCCCTTTGGCTAGCAATCACTATAATCACCATAATAATTATAATCTCGAGCGTTTATTAAGCACAGCCCTGTAGTTCTGATATGTGGGAGGACCTATCCTTTCCGCCATTTTACAGATGAGTAAACTGAGGCACGGGGATGTTCAGGCGCTTACCTAGGGGTCTCCATGGGATGTGCCCCAGTCTGGGGTGAGGGCAGAGGAATCCAGTTGGGCTCCAAGGCGCTAGGAGATGTGACACAGGACCTGGTGGTGGGACCTGAGTGAGCCAGTCTGGGAGGCTGGACAGGCCCAGCCGCCTCCAGTGCAGGGAGGATGTGCGGATGTCTTGGCCAGTAAGTGGTCTAAAATCTCTCCCCAAAGGTTCCTCTACCAGCCCCAAGGTAGCAGTCTTAGTGGATTCTCCAGCCCCCACTCAGCATCTGCATATGCCAATTTCTCGCTCACCTCCCAGGCTTTGCATGCCCAGGTGCCTCCTCCTGATGGCCCTTCTAGCCCTGGTTAGAAAAGGTCCTAGGAACTTGGGGCTGAAGAATGCTAGGGCTCAGCTCTACCTCAGGGCCTTTGCATGTGCTGTTCCCATTCCTGTGTATGGGTGCTGTCATTATTCCCCCCTTTTACAGATGAGGAAACAGAGGCCCAGGACTTCCCTGGTGGTCCAGTGGTTACAACTTCGCCTTCCAATGCAGGGGGTGAGGGTTCGATCCCTGGTCGGGGAGCTAAGATCCCACATGCCTCAGCCAAAAAACCAAAACATAAAACAGAAGCAATATTGTAACAAATTTGGACCTCCCTCGTGGTGCAGTCGTTAAGAATCCACCTGCCAGACACGGCGGGGCCCTGGTCCGGGAAACTCCCACACACCGCGGACTAACTAAGACAGTGGGCCACAACTATTGAGGCTGCGCTCTAGAGCCCGTGAGCCACAACTCCTGAGCCCGCGTGCCACAACTACTGAAGCCTGTGCTCCTAGAACCCATGCTCCGCAACAAGAGAAGCCACCGCAATGAGAAGCCCATGCACCGCAATGAAGAGTTGCCCCCACTCAGCACAACTAGAGAAAGCCTGCACACAGCAACAAAGACCCAACACGGCAAACAATAAAAATAAATAAGTAAAAATTTAAAAATATATATTGTAATAAATTCAATAAAGACTTTAAAAATGGTCCACACCAAAAAAGATCTTTAAAAAAAAAAAAGAAAGAAAACTGAGGCCCAGAGAAGCAGAGTGACGTGCCCCAGGTGCCCAGTAGATCAGTGTCAGATCCTGAGCCCACAGGAGGGAGGCCTGGACTGTGGGGCCCCAGGCTCCTGAGGGCACAGGAGGGTGGCTCCCAGCCTGGCATGGACATGTGCACACGTGTGTCAGCAGCCCACGCAGTGGTCCAGCCACTTTGGCCCGGGAGATGCCAGGTGTAACCCTGCTCATCACGCCCTGGTGTGCCCCACCCCGGGTCACCCTTGCTGCAACCTGCAGCCTCCCAGGCTAAAGTCCTTGCCTCGCCTTTCCGGCTGCTGGTAGCTGCTGGGCAGGAAACGTGAAGATGAACAAAGACTGGCAGGTTTCTCCACTCCTCTTTGCCTATTTCCAGTCCGGCCCCCATCACACCTGGTCTCCCAGCTCCCGCCCTTACCCCTCACAGTTTGTTTTCCCCTCGATGGTCAGAAGGAGCCTGGGAACACCCGAAGCAGATCAGCTCCCTCCTCTGCTTAGAATCCTTCATGGCTCCCACCTCATTCAGAGTAAAAGCCAAAGTCCTCACTGTGGCCCACAAGGCCCTGCATGATCTGACCTTGTCACCTCCCTGCCATCCCCTCCTCCCATTGTCTTCCTTAATCACTCCACTCCAGCTGCCCACCTCTTCCATGTGGCTCTAAAGACTAGGGCGCAACTCCACCTCAGGGCCTTTGTACATGCTGTTCTCCTTCCCACGTGTGGGTGCCATCACCATACCCCTTGTACAGATGAGGAAACTGAGGCTCAGGGATGCAGAGTGACTTGTGCCATTTTACCCAACGAATCAGTGTCAGATCTGTCATTCCAGATCTGTGGCCCAGGGAGCCTGACTCCAAAGTGGTTGTCTCTAAATACCAGCTTGGGGACTTCCCTGGTGGTCCACTGTTTAAGAATCTGCCTTCCAATGCAGGGGACGCGAGTTCAATCCCTGGTCGGGGAACTAAGATCCCACATGCTTCAGGGCAACTAAGCCTGTGGGCCACAACTAGAGGGCCCACACGCTGCTACTACTGAGCCCACGTGCTCTGGCGCCCACCCGCCACAGCTAGAGAGAAGCCCGCACGCTGCAATGAAAGATCCCACATGCCACAACAATGATCCTGTGTGCCTTAACTAAGACCCAATGCAGCCAAATAAATAAATAAATAAATATTTTTAAATAAATAAATAAATAAATAAATACTAGTTGGGAGACTTCCCTGGCGGTCTAGTGGTTAAGACTCTGCGCTTCCAATGCAGGGGGCACTGGTTCGATCCCTGGCCGGGGAATTAAGATCCCAAGTGACACTCAGGAATGGCCAAAAATAAAAAATAAAATAATAAAATAAATACCACTTGGATCCCAATCCAGACCAGGCTGTGTGACCCAGGGTAAATCTCTCAACCTCTCTGAGTCTCTGTTTCCTCATCTGCTCAGTGAGGGGTGTGGTCAGCACTAAGCTCCAGGCCCTTGTGGGAGCTGATTCCACACAGGATCCAGTGGGGCTATGAGCCCTGTCTTAGTGGAAAAACTTCTTCAAGGAACCCTCCAAATAAAGGTCCTGCTCCAGCTACCTGCCCACCCTGGTGCCCGCCAGACTTGATTAACAAGGCAGTTCCTCTCCAGGATACGACCAGGCCTGACTCAGCCAGGCGGGGCTGGGGTGACCCCAGCAGCTGCTCAAACAGAGGCTGAGCTTGGTGGGGACTTTGGCCTCCTCTGGCTGGTGTGGGAGAACAGCCTGTGGGGTCTGATGGCAGCAGCTTGCGGACCTAGGAGGAGGGACTGCACAGGTCCAGGTGGTGAGTTCAGAGTAGGAATGATCACAGGCAGGGCTTGGAGTCCAAAAAGACCTGGATTCCAATGCTGGCTTGGCCACAGCCAGGCTAAGTGCCTGGATGGGGTGGGGGTGGGGCTCTCTGGACCTCAGTTTCCTCACCTGTGAAATGGGGATGTTACCTTCAGAGCCGACCCTGTGGGCCCATGTTCGGTGCCCATGAGATGTTGTCAGGAGAGCACAGAACCCGGGAGATGCTGCCTTTGTCCTATTGTTTTTCCTGCCGCTTCCGGAGCGGGGGGAGGAAGCTGGGAGCCAGCTCAGGGTGTCCAGGACTGCCTTTGGGAGTTTAAGTCACAAAGACAAAGGCTGGGCCCAGAGAGGCCAGAGGGGCAGGCCACAGGCTTCCTGTTTTTCTTTGAACAGATGGCCAAGCCTCCAGACACTTCTCTGTGTGGATGCTAATCCACGTCCCTGGTAATCACTTCTTATCCCTCCTGGTGACACTTCTGTCCAGTTTGCTCATTTCCAGTGCTCTTGTCACATTCCAAAGTCTGGGAATTTTTCTCCAGGGGTCCCAGATACCCAAGGGGTCCACAAATAGAAGTTGGGGGGGGTCCATGAATTTGGAGGGGAAAAACTTGCATCACTCACGCCTGCCCCTGCTTCTAACATTAACAGTCATTAGAGCTGCTACCAGGCCTCAGTATTTAAGTGTGAGGAAAGATGTACAAATTCCATCACAATTAAAGCATATTTTGATAACTGCATCGCATGTAATGGGTTTGTAATGGGTTTCCTTTACCATCTGAGGTGTTTTATTTTAGGCACTTACAAACTTCCACTGATGAGGGCCCACAGCACAAAAAGGTCCCCCTACAACACGCCTTTCCCTGCCTAAAGCCTGCTGTGGCTCCCCATTGCTGCAGGAAGGAGCCAAGCTCCTCCCTGTGGCCTACAGACTCCCTCATCTGCTCCATAAGACTGCTCCCCCTTCCTTTCCCCACCTCATTCATTCACGCCAGCAACATTTATTGAGCACCTGCTGTATGCCAGGCATGGGAAGGAGGTAATGTCAGTGCTGAGACCTGAAGTTCAGGCTGAGTTGGGGAGGCAGGGAGTTCTAGGCAGACGGACCAGCAAGGCAAAGATGGAGAGGAGAAGTAGAAGTCACCCGTGTGGAGGGCAGGGAGGAGAGGATGAGACTCAAGGGTGGTGAGTTTGTGGGATCAGGTCCGGCAGGACCTCCCAGTGGGGGCCTGGGCATAGCCCAGCGGGCAGTGGGGAGCCCTGGAGGGGTGCATAGCAAGACAGGGGCACCCTCTGGTTTGTTTCAGGAAGATCTGATTCTCCTGTCCGGACTGGCCCCTACAGTGACCTTTTCTCCTCTCGAGTTCCCTGTGTCACCTGTCCCACCATTGAAGCACAAGTGTGAGTTGGCTGTAAGGAACTGGGGCACACGTTGCAAGAACTTTCTCACCGACCGACCAGGGCTCCGGGGGACACCTTGGCTCTGTGAGATGGAACCTCTGAGGCACATTCACCAGATGAGCCAACTAGGCTCAGAAAGACTCTGGCGACCCAGCTGAGAAGTGGTGGAGTTAGGACTTGAACCCAGAGCCACCTCTTGCATGAAAGCCCTGCCCTCCATCCTGTGGCATTTCCTCCTTAGCACAACTTTTTGGAGCAGGCGGCAATGACTTCCACAAAACTCTATCTTCTAGGTGGAACAAGTTTTCTCAGGCCAGCAACTTCCTGTATCTTTACCACGGCACCTTGCAGTGGTTACGGGCTCCGATGCTCGGGTTCAAGTCCTGCACCTTGGCTATGATGCCAGCCTTAAAAGACTCGTTTCACGCTTATTAGAATGGCTAAACTAAAAATACCGACAATACCAAGTGTAGATGAGGATGCAGAGAAACTGGGCCTCTCAGATGCTGCTGGTGGTGAGACAGGCCGGGACCTGGGACCCTTTGCTACCGTGCTTGCACCTGGACAAACGCCTCCTCCAGCAACAAAATACAAAGAAACGATAAGGGACTAAAAATAACTGCATGCATGGGCAGTTGGGGCAAATTATGGACAAGATACAAAAAGGCCAAAAACCCACACAGCACCACCATGGGGGTGGACAGACCGCCTAAGCCACCCCTCCAGGGAACCTGTTACTTGTTTTTGCTCCCTCCTGCTACAACAGGGGCCCCAATAAAGCCTTGCCTGAATTTCTTGTCTGGCCTCTTATCAATTTCTATCGATTAAGGAGGCCAAGAACCCTGGCTGGGAATAGTGGGAATGCAAAATGGTGAGCCACTCTGGAAAACAGTTTGGTGGTTCTTAAAGCACTAAACATGCAATCACTGTACGGCCCAGCAATCCCACTGCTGTGAATTTAGAAATGAAAATTTATGTTCACATAAAAACCTGTGCGTCATTATTTACAATAGTTTTATTCATAATCACCAATAGCTGGAAACACTCAATTGTCCTTCAATGATGGGTGAATATAAAACAAACTTGGGTCCATTCGTACAATGGAATATTCTTCAGCAACAAAAAGGAACAAACTACTGATACAGGCAGCAAAGCTTTACGCCCAAATGTTTTATGTTGCAGTGAAAGAGGCCAGGCTCAAAAGGCTGCATGCCGTACGATTCCAAATATATAGCATTCTCAGAGAACAGATCTCTAGCATGAGAGAGCAGGTCAGTATTTTGCCTGGGGCTGACTACAAAAGACCAGCATGAGGGAATCTGAGGGATTGTTTCGGAGTTTTGGAGCTCACTGGCAGGACAGCGGATAATGATGACCCAGTAATCAGAGCTGTCGTGGGGGGAATGCCAGGCACTGAGGCACTGAGGGGGCCCTGATGCAATGTTTGAC
The DNA here is from genome assembly GCF_003031525.2 of Neophocaena asiaeorientalis asiaeorientalis. Taxonomy (NCBI): domain Eukaryota; kingdom Metazoa; phylum Chordata; class Mammalia; order Artiodactyla; family Phocoenidae; genus Neophocaena; species Neophocaena asiaeorientalis. The sequence goes on along the minus strand of NW_020173270.1, from coordinate 293,443 downwards.
CCAGCCGGAGGGCTTCTCAGAGGAGGGGGCATCTGAGCTGAGACTTAACAGGCTGTGCTGGAGTCTGGCAGGTGAAGGGCCTTCCAGGCCATGGGAACAGCATGAACAGAGGCCCAGAGGAGAGACATTCAGGAAACCGGGTGGCGTTTATTTGACTGAGTATAGAGACTTTTTTTTTTTTCCTTTGAGATTCATCCTTTTTTTCTCTTTTTTCTTTTGGCTGCTCAGCATGACTGGTGGGATCTTAGCTCCCCAACCAGGGATTGAACTGGCAGCCTCAGCAGTGAAAGTGCAGAGTCCTAACCACTGGACCACCAGGGAATTCCCTCCAAAATTCATATGTTGAAGCCCTACTTCCCAGGACCTCAGAATGGGACTGTATTTGGAGACAGGGTGTTTGTTTGTTTTTTAAAATTAATTTTTATTGGAATATAGTTGATTTACAATGTTGTGTTAGTTTTGTGCTGTACAGCAAGCTGAATCAGTTACACATATACATACATCCACTCTTTTTTAGATTCTATTTCCATGTAGGTCATTACAGAGTATTGAGCAGAGTTCCCTGTGCTATACAGAAGGTTCTTATTAATTATCTATTTTATATATAGTAGTGTGTATGTGTCAATCAGAGATAGGGTCTTTAAAGAAGTCGTTAAGTTAAAAAGAGGTCCAGGGCTTCCCTGGTGGCGCAGTGGTTGAGAATCTGCCTGCCGATGCAGGGGTTAGAGCCCTGGTGTGGGAAGATCCCACATGCCACGGAGCAACTAGGCCCATGAGCCACAACTACTGAGCCTGCGCGTCTGGAGCCTGTGCCCCGCAACAAGAGAGGCTGCAACAGTGAGAGACCCGTGATGAAGAGTGGCCCCCGCTTGCTGCAACTAGAGAAAGCCCTCACACAGAAATGAAGACCCAACACAGACAAAAAATAAATTAATAAAAAAAAAAAAAAAGAGGTCCAGTTAAGACAAAGCCACCCCAGGGTACAGAGGTGCCATGGGTAAAGAAGAGAATCTCAGAGGACCTGGGATTACCAGGCCACCTGGAGCGATGCAGACAGGAGAGGGGGTCGTGTCCAGGGGGGCAGGGCCAGACCTCAGAGCAACAGAAGCCACTGTGCTTCCTCCAAAAACCCATGAGGAAAAACTTCCAACGTTGCAGGGAAGGGTCCATGACAAGAACCTGCTCCAAGGGTTCAAGCCACAAAGCAAGGTCTCAGCCTGTATTCTTTAAGGCCACAGAGGAAATAGTTACTAGTTCAGGGATGGGCTGACCTGACCTCAGCCTTTCGGGCTGAGCTGTGGGTATCTTCTCTCCACAGCTTCTCTCTGCACTCCTGTGGATGGACAGCTGACCTCGGGCTACCCTCAGCCTGCAGTTTCTCCTTACCTCCAGCTCAGAAGCAAAAACTATACTTTAAAAAAAAAATAGCTTTGGGACTTCCCTGGTGGTCCAGTGGTCAAGACTCCATGCTCCCAATGCAGGGGGCCTGGGTTTGATCCCTGGTCAGGGAACTAGTACCTGCATGCCGCAACTAAGACCTGGAGAAGATAAGTAAGTAAGTAAATAAATAAATAAATAGCTTTACTGTGGGGGAGGGATAAATTAGGAGTTTGGGATTAACATATACACACTACTGAGTAGATATATGTGTATGTATAACTGATTCACTTTGCTGTACACCTGAAACTAACACAACATTGTAAATCAACTATACACCAATAAAAATTAAAAAAAAAAAACAAATTCGCTACCGTATATAAAACAGATAACCAGTAAGGAGCTACTGTATAGCACAGGGAGCTATACTCAATATTTTGTAATACGCTATAAGGGAAAAGAATCTGAAAAAGAATATATATATAACTGAATCACTTTGCTGTATACCTGAAGCTAACACAACATTGTAAATCAATTATACTTCAATAAATTAAATTAATTTAAAAGTAGCTTTATTGAGATATAATTCACATACCACACAATGCCCCATGTAAAGTGTACTCCAGTGGTTTTTAGTATTTTCACAGATAGGTACAAACTTCATCATGGTCAGTTGTAAAATATTTTCATTACTCAGAAACTCCCGTACCCTTAGCTCTCACCCTCTTGTCTCCTGTCCCCTGTGCCCATCCCCTGAGCCCTGTGTAACCACTAACCTACTACCCTGGACTTCCTATGACTGGAATAAAATAACATGTGGTCTTTTGCATCTGGTTTCTTTCACTTAGCATAGTTTTCAAGGTCCATCCTTGTTGTAGCGTGTGTCAGAACTTCATTCCTTATGTGGCTGAATAATAAGTATTTCATTGTTTAGATATACCCCAATTTGTTCATCCATTCATCAGTGGATGAACTTTTGGGTTGTTTCCACCATTTGGCTATCGTGAATAACGAGTGCTTCTCTGAACATCTGAGTACAAGGTACTTGTGTGTGGTTAGGACTCCGAGCTCACTGCCGAGGACCCAGGTTCGATCCCTGGTCCGGGGAACTAAAATCCCACAAGTTGCGAGAAGTACCCCACCCTCCCAAAAAGGAAAAGTCAGCAAAGTACTCGAGTGGATGTATGTTTTCATGTCTCTTGGGTGCATATCTAAATGGGTCAGATGGTAATTCTATGTTTAACCTTTTGAGGAACTGCCAGACTGTTTTCCAAGGTGGCTGTGCCATTGTACATTCCCACCAGCAGTGTATAAGGGCATCTATTCCTGCACATCCTCACGTGGAAACTCTCCTTGAGCCCATTTTGCAGATAAGATTCAGGTATACTGAGGCCAAGCATGGATCAGGATCCCACAGTCAGTGAGGGGCAGTGCCAGGTCTGGCACCCAGATCTTTAGACCCCAGACACAAGCGTTTTCTCATTTCACTGAATCTTGAATAAAGAGTTGATGGGTCTTTATTGAGCTCCTACTGTGTACCAGGCACTGAAGACATCCAGTGAACAAAGCAGACAGGAATCCTTGCAACTGTGAGGAGTAGGGGCATGGAGAGGACCTAGATTATTTAAAATAATGTTACTAAGTTTAATATAAGGTAGAAAAATTTGGAGGAATATATGGGATTAAAAGGAACTCTTTTGGGACTTCCCTGGCAGTCCAGTGATTAGAAGCAGTTTCACTACCAAAAAAATAAGTTGGGGGGACTCTCTTTTTCTAGGTGGCTATCAATTTTTACAGTGTTTTGATGTTTTTACACTAAGGATAGGTTATTTTTTTACGCTCTTTTTAAATTGTGGTAGGATATATATAACACAAAATTTGCCATTTTAACTATTTTCAAGTGTACAGTTCAGTGGTATTAATTACATTCACAATGTCATGCGACCATCACCACTATTTAATTCCAAAATTTTTTATCGCCCCAAACAGACATTCTGCACCCATTAGGAATAACTTCCCTGATACCACCCCTGGTAACTTTTATTCTCTCTTCTGTCTCTGTCAGTTTGCCTATTCTAGGTATTTCTCTTTTTTTAAAAAAAAATTTATTGGAGTATAATTGATTTATAATTTTGTGTTAGTTTCAGGTGTACAGCAAAATGAATCAGCTATATGTATACATATATCCCCTCTTTTTTCAGATTCTTTTCCCATAAAGGCCATTACAAAGTACTGAGTAGAGTTCCCTGTGCTATATAGCAGGTCCTTATTAGTTTCTTTCTTTCTTTTTTTAAAATTTATTTTATTCAAGTGTAGTTGATTTACAATGCTGCGTTAATTTCTGGTATACAGCAAAACGATTCAGTTATACACATGTACACATCCCTTTTCATGTTCTTTTCCATTACAGTTTATCACAGGATATTGACTACAGTTCCCTGTGCTGTACAGTGGGACCTTGTTGTTTATCCATCCTATATATAATAGTTTGCACCTGCTAATCCCAAACTCCCAGTCCATCCCTCCCCCACCCCAGATATTTCATATAAATGGCATCATAAGCACAGATTATTTTTGTGATGAAAAATGGCCAGACTTCATTTTATTTTTAAATACTTGGTGCCAGCAGTCACACCTGCCCATATTCAACACACGAACGGTGTCAAGGGATGCCTGTTGGGTCTTCGGGTGTTAGAAAGGCTGCAGATGAGGGGCCAGAGGCTACCCCTGGCAGACTCTGAAAGCCAGGCCCGGGAACAGGAGGTGAGGATGCAGATGTAAGGCTGGACTTCCAAAGGAGACAGCTGTGGGCTCAGAGTCTCCTTTGTCTCATGGAAGCCTGAGAGCTCCCTGGCCCAAGGAATAAGGGGGTCAGACCGGAGTTCACCAATAACTGACCAAGTTACTTTGTCAGGTAGTGATATCCCCGTCACCCGATGTTCTCAGAAAGAAGCCAGGTCCAGGGAATTCCCTGGTGATCCAGTGGTTAGGGACTCTGTGCTTCCACTGCTGGGGGCCCAGGTTTGAGCCGCGCAGCGTGGCCAAAAAAAAAAAAAAAAAAAGAAGCCAGATTCAATGTTGTAATTGTCTGTTTACACATCTGGGTCCCCAAAATATCTGAGTTTGGGATGATAGGGACCACGTCTGTATTGTTTGGCACAATGTTGGGCATATACTGGGTGCTCAATGGATGCTCTTTGAATAAAAAATTGAATGAATTAGAGAGTGGGGAGATGCCACCCATCAGAAAGGAGACTTGACTTTGGACTCAGGAGACAGGCCTTCACATCTCATCTGTGTGGGCTGGGGCACAGGGCTTCTGCCACCGTGCCTCTAGTTTCTTATCTGTAAAATGGGTGTAGTCAGAGCACCTACCTCCAAGGAGGGGAGGGAAGAATCCAGACCATTTGTCAAGCACCTGACATGGAGTAAGGGCTATGGGAAATGTCTACACCAACTCTCTCAGGTCTTTTAAGAGAGAACCACAGAAAACAGTCTGAACCCAGACTGAAAAGGAAATTCCTGTGCTGGGTGGGACTGTTTTCCATGACCCCTGAGGTCCTGGCTAAGTTTCGGGTCAGAGCTGTTTTTTTTGTTTCTGCAGATCATCTCTCTCTCGCATGGTCCAAGATGAAGTCGTGGTTTCCAACATCCCTGCCAGGCTCAGCAAGGAGCATCCGCTGAGATGGTGAGAAAACCCTCCCAGGAATGCAGAGGCCTCGGCCGAAGAGGCCGCCTGTCCTCCAGTGCCACTGTCCCACCCCCAGGCACCTTTTACAAACAATCAAAACATCCCTCCATTTTCTGAACAATTTCTTCTGCGTGCCAAAGGAATCCGTGTTCACTCTAGACAATTTGGGAACATTTTTCAGAAAAGACTACATAAGAAAAAAAAAAGTTGCCCAAAATCCCACCAATGCAGGCATTTTTGTGAATTTCCTCCTGGTCATTTTTCTCTACAGAACAGTCATCTGTGCGAATTTTTCAAAAGTTGGGATTGTTCTGAATGCACGACTTTGGAAACTGCTGTGTCCTCTTGGCAACATGACGGGATTTTTCTATGTGGGTTTTCCCCACCATTGACCCTCCAAGGCCATGGTGGATTCTGTACTTTAAGATAAGAAAGACTGGGGACTTCCCTGGTGGTCCAGTGGTTAAGACTCCATGCTTCCATTGCAGGGGACCCGGGTTCGATCCCTGGTCAGGGAACTAAGATCCCACATGCCATGCATGGTGTGGCCAAAAAAAAAAAAAAGATAAGAAAGACTGTATATTTGTGGGCAGATGGGTGGACAGCAAAACATCTATGTGGTGGTTAAGACTGAGGCCCTGGGGTCAAATTCTGGCTCCCGCCACTTTCGGACTCTGTGGGACAGTTTTAAGCTTTGTGCCTCAGTTTCCTCATCTGTAAAATGGGGATATATTACTCCACTTAATCTCACAACAACCCTGGCCCCCACAGTGAGTCAACAGCAGAGAAAGGATGTTCTTAAGGATGACACCGCACTGCCTTCCCAGCAAGTTATAAAAATCACACCTTCAGTGCTACGTTATTTATATAAAATCACAAAACACGCATTCAACGTTGTCTGCTTTGCCATGATTCATTATATCCAGCATACATGCTTTATGGAGCTTTCTGTATTTGTGTCCTATGTCCTCATTAAAAAAAAATTGTTTAAATAAATTAAATGTCAAACAGCACAAATGAGTTTGGTGCAAAAAACAGATGCCATTACCAGATTTCTTTTTTTTTTTTTGCGCGGGCCTCTCACTGCTGTGGCCTCTCCCAGACTGGGGCACGAACCCGTGTCCCCCACATTGGCAGGCGGACTCTCAACCACTGCGCCACCAGGGAAGCCCATCAGACATTTTTAAAAATTAATTAATTTTATTTATTTTTTTGACTGCATTGGGTCTTCATTGCCATACGATAATTTAATTTAATTAATTTAATTTAATTTATTTGGCTGCGTCAGGTCTTAGTTGCGGCAGGCAGGATCTTCATTGCAATATGTGGGATCTTTCATTACAGTTCTTGGGCTCTTCATTGTGGCACACGGGCTTCTCTAGTTGTGGCGTGTGGGCTCAGTAGTTGTGGTGTGTGGGCTTAGTTGCCCCGTGGCATGTGGGATCTTGGTCCCCCAACCAGGGATCAAACCCACGTCCCCTGCATTGGAAGGCAGATTCTTAACCTCTGGACCACAAGGGAAGTCCCAGTATTTCTTTTCTTATTGAAGTATAGTTGACTTACAATATTATATTAGTTTCAGGTGTATGACATAGTGATTCAATATTTTTATAGGTTATACTCCATTTAAAGTGATTACCAAATAATGAACTTTTTTTAATTAATAGAATTTAGTTTTTCAAAGTTTTAGGCTTACAGAAAAATTAAATAGAAAGTACAATTCTCACATATCTCCTCTGTCCCTGCTCACAGTTTGCTTTATTATTAACATCTAGCATTAGTGTGGTAAATTTGTTAAAACCGATGAACCAATATTGATACATTATTATCAACTAAAGTCCATAGTTCACATTAAGTTCGCTCTTGGCGTTTTACATTCAATGGGTTTTGACAAAGGCACAATGTCTTGTACAGCGTCGTCGTGCAGAACAGTTTCACTGCCTTAAAAATCCTCTGTGCTCCCTGTAT
>NW_020173270.1:245943-286261 GCF_003031525.2 Neophocaena asiaeorientalis asiaeorientalis | reverse complement strand
AGCCTTGGAAGAGGCAGGATCTTAGTTCTCCCACCAGGGATCGAACCCCTACAGTGGAAGTATGGAGTCCTAACCGCTGGACCTCCAGGGAAGTTCCCCAATTATTATTTTTTTAATTTTTAAAAATATTTATTTATTTATTGGGTTGGTTGCACCAGGTCTTAGTTGTGGCTCGCTGGCTCCTTAGTTGCAGCACGCGGGATCTTTAGTTGTGGCATGTGAACTCTTAGTTGCAGCATGCACGTGGGATCTAGTTCCCTGACCAGGGATCAAACCCAGGCCCTCTGCATGGGAGTTTGGAGTCTTATCCACCACGCCACCAGGGAAGTCCCTCACGCAATGATTTTTACAGTTTGTATAGTTTTGCCTTTTCCAGAATGTCACATGGTTGGAATTACACCGTACATAGCCTTTTCAGACTGGCTTCTTTCACTTAGCAATATGCATTTAAGCTTCCTCTTCAATCAATTCTGTTCCGCAGAAATATTGTCTGAATTAACATATAGCCTCTTTCTTTAACCACCAGTCACAACCAATCCCCTGTTGATGGAATTTAGGTTGCTTCTCCTTTTCACATTTATAAATAATGGCGTGGTGAACATCTCTAGAGCCACAGTTTTGGGCTTCCTTAGGAGAGATGGAATTCGGAAGGTGAATTCCTGGCAGCTGCTGATTTCAATACCTAGTGCCAAACTACCCTTCTGCTAGATGTACCAATTTACACCCTGCTTGACCTTATATTTTAATTGGATAGGTTTCCAGGGACTTATTTGGCCCGGAGTGCTTCCCAAATCTGATATAAAATGACCAAGGTTTTTGGATAGGTTTCCAGGGACTTATGTGGCCTGGAGTGCTTCCCAAATCTGATGTAAAATGACCAAGATTTTATTTATTTATTTATATTGGGGTATAGTTGTTTTACAATATGGTGTTAGTTCCTACTGTACAGTGAAGTGGAGTTCCCTGTGTTACACAGCAGGTTCTCATTAGTTATCTATTTTATACATATTACTGTATATATGTCAATCCCAATCTCCCAATTCATCTCACCCCTCTCCTTAGCCCCTTGGTGTCCATATGTTTGTTCTCTACATCTGTGTCTCTATTTCTGCCTTGTGAACAGGTTCATCTGTACCACTTTTCTAGATTCCACATATATGCGTTAATATACAATATTTGTTTTTCACTTTCTGACTTACTTCACTGTGTATGACAGTCTCTAGGTCCATCCACGTCTCTACAAATGACCCAATTTCGTTTCTTTTTATGGCTGAGTAATATTCCATTGTATATATGTACCACATCTCCTTTATCCATTCATCTGTCGATGGGCATTTAGGTTGCTTCCATGACCTGGCTATTGTAAACAGTGCTGCAGTGAACATTGGAGTACATGTGTCTTTTTGAATTATGGTTTTCTCTGGGTATATGCCCAGCAGTGGGATTGCTGGGTCATATGGTAATTCCATTTTTAGTTTTTTAAAGAACCTCCATACTGTTCTCCACAGTGACTGTATCAATTTACATTCCACCCCACGCAGCTTGTGAGACTTTAATTCCCTGAACAGGGATGGAAACCGGGCCCTTGGCAGTGAAAGCGAGGAGTCCCAGCCACTAGGCCGCCAGGGAATTCCTGTGAGATGTGTTCTCCTGGGGGGTTCTTTAAGCTTTGTGGCTTGTTTCCTTCGCAGTAAGAAGAGGTAGCCGCACCCACTGCCATGAGAGGGCAGTGTCCGGGGGAAGGCCTGGCACAGACAGAAGGAATGGTACGTATCCCTAAGATGGGAACTGCTGTGCTAGAAAGCTCTAGGAGGTGCCATTTATATGCTTTTAACGGGAGCAGTGGCTCCTAGAGTTGTGCAAGGAGGCAGCTCCAGAATCGACACCATCAGCTGCTGAATCATTCCAGGGCAACTTGGCAGTTCAAGTTCACAAGTAAATCTTCCTCCATTTTAGACGAAATTCAACAGCTATGCTGATCATGACTTTGCATTCTTCACAGAAGGTACAAACATATCCCTTGGCCTGTACAGGCTAGAGCAGGGTCCTGCAAGGTCTCAGAGACTGATGATAAAAAGAAGTGGAGTGAGTGTGCCGTGTCGCTGCCTAACTTCCCTGCCTGGTTGACGAATGACCCTCAGTCTTGAATCTCAGCACGCTGGCTTGGCTGTGGGTCTGTCTCCTGGCTTGCTAGAACCAACAACACAATGACAGGTGGATAGAACCCAGCAAAACCACGAGGAGACGTGTGTCAGACAATGAATGATAGCCTGGAAGGCGTGTCAGCAAATCTACCTGAGGAATTCAAATTATAACCGAAGTGAAATGATGAGAAAGAGACACACTTGGTTCAAATCCCAGCTCTGCCATTTGTTCCCTGGATGAGCTTGTGGAGGTCAGGCACCCTCCTCTGGCCTCAGGTTTCACCTCTATAAAATGGGCATAAAAGTAATTCCAGCCTCACAGTTGAATGTCCAATAGCTTGGCTGGGCAATGATTTCTCATCGTGAGGCAGAAGGTTTGCCATAATAATCAGATGATGTGGAAGGCTGGTCACTGCATTAGTTTGCTAGCTCAAGAAGCATTTATTGAGCACCTACTGTGTGCTAGGCACTTTTCTGGGCTCTGAGGACACAGCAGCGCTTTGCAGGGCATGAGGAAGACTTGGCTTTGCTCTGAGTAAAGTGGGAGCCGCGGGGGAGTGGTTCTAAACAGCGGATGAACCCAAACGACTCAGGTGCTCACAGGCGCCCTCTGGCGGCCGTCGGGGAAAGACACTGTGGGGGGAGGGGAGGAGCCCGGAGACGAAGGAGGAGGCTACTGTACTGGTCCAGGTGAGCGAGGTCAGGGGATGGACCCGGAAAGTGGTGGAAAGCGGTCGCGTTTCGAAGGATCTTAATGGTGGGTGGACCCCGCCCTCCATTTCCTCTCGAGGAAGAGGAATTCCAGACACTTAGATATCTAAGCATCGTCCTCTCTGAACCTTTCTTTCTACCAGCGGCTGCAGCCGGGTCCTACCTGCGGGGACATCCTTTGGATATCTCAGTCAGGTGGCTGTCTTGGCTGAGGGGCCACAGCTGAGATGCCTACCTGACCGGCAGGTTGCTGGAGGGAGGTGGAGGCACGCCGGCAAACTGGAAGTTGACCCTATGCCCCACCCAGGAGGGGAAGAGCAGGTACTCAGTTCAGCCGCAAGTAGCCACGGGGCGGGGCGTGGAGGAATGGAGGAGGGCAGTTCCAGCATGGTCACATCTCTGGATTTTCCAAGAGAAACTCCAAATCGAGATGTTCAATTGAAAATGTTTTAATTTTTTTTTAAAGCCCAGGCCACCAGCAAGATCTGAACAGCATCCCTATTCTTAGAAAAGGACCCCTCCCTGGACCCTGGACGAGGACCCTTTTCCCAAACCTTTTGCTTCTCACACGCAAAGGCAGCTGAAATACATGCTGTCGCCTACCCACTGTTTTCTGCTTCTGTTAGTTTCCTATGGCTGCCATAAATTAACATAAGCTTGGTGGTTTAAAACAATAAAAGGTATTCTCGCACCTTTCTGGAGGCCAGAAGTGTGAAATCAAGGTATCAGCAGGGCCGTACTCCCTCCCGGGACTGAGTCTTTTCTTACCTCCTCCAGCTTCTGGTGGCTCCTGGCATTCCAAGCTTGTCTTCATGTGGCGTTCTCCTCTCTGTGTCTGTGTCTAAATCTCCCTCTTTTTTTTCTTTTTTATTAAATTAGGACACAATAACCCTAAGCCATTGGGTTTAGGGCCCAAACCCACCCTAAATCCAGAATGATTTTATCTCGAGATCCCTAACTAGTTACATCTGCGATGATCCTCAAATAAGGTCACATTCGAGGCTCCAGGTGGTATAAATTGAATTCGGGGTTGGGGGGAGGTCACTATCCCACCCACTACATTGTCCAAAGTGATCAGAAAGGGATGAAATTCCACAGGAGCTGCAGGAAATGTGTGTTGACATCATTCACTTCCCTCTTTCCCACGCGGAGGCCTCTATCCCCTCTCCATTTATTCATTTTATTATTATTTGTTACTATGGTAAAATACGACAAGAAATTTATCATTTCTAACCATTTTAAAATGTCCAGTTCAGGGGCATGAAGTACGTCCCCATTGTTGTGCAACCATCCCCAACACCCATCTCCAGAACTTTTTCATCACCCCAAACTGAAACTCTGTCCCCATGAAACACTAACTCCCCATTCTCCCCTCCCCCCAGCCTCTGACACCCACCATCCTACTTTCTATGTCTAGGAATTTGCTTACTCTAGGGACACCCTGTGAGTAGAATCACATAGTATTTGTCTTTTTGTGACTGGCTGAGTTGTGTCTTCAAATTCTTATGTTGAAGTTTGAATGCCCAGCATCTTAGAATGTGACTTTATTTGGAGATAGAGGCTGTAAAGAGATAATTAAGATGAAATGAGGTCACTGGGGTGGGCCCTGATCCAGTATGACTGATGTCCTTATAAGAAGAGGACACACACAGAGGGAAGACTGTATGAGGACACAGGAAGAAGACAGGCAGCCGCAGCCAAGGAGAGAGGCTTCAGAAGAAATCAGCCCTGCCAACACCTTGATCTCAGACTTTTAGCCTCCAGAATTGGGAGAAAATAAAAGGGTGTTGGTACTTTGCTAAGGCAGTCCTGGCTGACTAATGCACTTGCTTATTTCACCCAGCAAATTTCCAAAGTTCACCTATGCTGTGGCATGTGTCAGAATTTCCTTCCTTTTTAAGGCTGAGTAATACTCCACTGTATACATACACATTCTGACATTCATTCATCCACTGATGGACACTTGGATTGTGGCTACCTTTTGGCTATTGTGAATAGTGCTGCTATGAACATGGGTGTACAAATATCTGAAACCCTGCTTCCAATTCTTTTGGGTGTATATACCCTAGGAGTGGAATGGCTGGATCATATAGTAATTCTACATTTAACTTTTCTATTTTTATTTTTTAAATTTTATTTATTTATTTATTTTGGCTACACCGTGTGGCATTCAGGATCCTGATTCCCCAACCAGGGATCGAACCTGTGCCCCCTGCAGTGGAAGGGTGGAGACTTAACCACTGGACTCCCAGGGAAGTCCCACGTTTGACTTTTTATTTATTTATTTATTCATCGCTGTGCGTGGGCTTTCTCTAGTTGCGCCAGCAGGGGCTACTCTTCGTTGCGGTACACGGGCTTCTCATTCTGGTGGCTTCTCTTGTTGCGGAGCATGGGCTCTAGGTGCACGGGCTCAGTAGTTTGGCATGTGGCTCAGTAGTTGTGGCTTGCGGGCTCTAGAGCCTGCGTTCTAGAGCCCACGCTCTGCAACAAGAGAAGCCACCACAATGAGAAGCCCTCGCACTTTAACGAAGAGTAGCCCTGGCTCCCCGCAACTAGAGAAAGCCTGCACGCAGCAACGAAGACCCCATGCAGCCAAAAAGAAATTAATTAATTTAAAAAATTTCATATTGGAGTATAGTTGATTTACAATGTTGTGTTAGTTTCAGGTGTGCAGCAAAGTGATTCAGTTATATATATACATATATCCATTCTTTTTCAGATTCTTTTCCCATACAGGTTATTACAGAATATTGATTAGAGGGACTTCCCTGGCGGTCCACTGGTTAAGACTCCACACTCCCAATGCAGGGGGCCCGGGTTTGATCCCTGGTCAGGAAACTAGATCCTGCATGCTGCAACTAAAAAGATCCCGCATGCCACAACTAAAGATCCCACATGCCGGAACCTTAAAAAAAAAAAAGAAAAGATCCTGCAGGCTGTCTTGAAGATCCTGCATGCAGCAACCAAGATCCCGCATTCTGCAACTAGGTCCTGGTGCATCCAAATAAATAAACAAATATTAAAAAAAAAAGAATATTGAGTAGAATTCCCTGTGCTATACAGTCCATCCTTGTTGATTATCTTTTGTGTGTGTGTACATGTTAATCCCAAACTCCTAATTTATCCCTCCTCCCACCCTTCCCCTTTGGTAGCCATAAGTTTGTTTTCTATGTCTGTGAGTCTGTTTCTGTTTTGTAAATAAGTTCATATGTATCATTTCTTTAGCTACATATAAGTGATATCATATATTTGTCTTTCTCTGTCTGACTTCACTTAGTATGATAATCTCTAGGTCCATCCATGTTGCTGCAAATGGCATTATTTCATTCCTTTTTATGGCTGAGTAATATTCCATTGTATACATGTACCACATTTGTTTATCCATCCATCTGTTGATGGACATTTAGGTTGCTTCCATGTCTTGGCCATTGTATATGTTTGACTTTTTTTTTTTTTTGCGGTACGCAGGTCCGCCACCGCTGCGGCCTCTTCCGCCGCGGAGCACAGGCTCTGGACGCGCGGGCCCAGTGGCCATGGCCCACGGGCCCAGCCGCCCTGTGGCATGTGGGACCCTCCCAGACTGGGGCACGAACCCGCGTCCCCCACATCAGTAGGCGGACCCCCAACCACTGCACCACCAGGGAAGCCCATGTTTGACTTTTTTGAGGATCTGTTTCTTTCTAAGTCCGGAGCTAAACCTGTGGCTAGAACGGGGCTTGAAAGGATATTCACAATTTTCAAAAGATGACAATTCTGTGCCTGAGGGCTTGCCCATTGCATGGAAAGCTTTACAATGACTCTGGGCAGCAGACGTTATCATTATCACTGTTTGGCAGGTGAGGAAACCGAGACCTGGTCATGTGAGTGCCAAGCCTTAAGTCATTTGGCCAATGAGGGGGGATTCTAGGATCTGAACAAACCAAATGTTAGGGCCCAATCCCCTGACCATAAGGCCTCCCTCAAGATTTCCCAACAAGTTCCAGCTATCTGTCATTGTTTGGGGAAGATCAAAATGTTTCTGCTTTAATCCCACTCTTGGGCATATACCCAGAGAAAACCATAATTCGAAAAGATACATGCACCCCAATGTTCATTGCAGCACTATTCACGATAGCTAGGACACGGAAGCAACCTAAATGTCCATTGACAGATGAATGGCTGAAGAAGATGCCGTACATATATACAACAGAATATTACTCAGCCATAAAAAAGAGTGAACTAATGCCATTTGCAGCAACATGGATGGATCTAGAGATTGTCATACTGAGTGAAGTAAGTCAGACATAGAAAGACAGATATGATATCGCTTGTATGTGGAATCTAAAAAAAATGGTACACATGAGCTTATTAACTTATTATAAGAAATAGAGTCACAGATGTAGAAGACATCTACAAACATATTCTTATGGCGGGAGGGAGGTGGGGAGAAGCATAAATTGGGAGATTGGGATTGCCATATACACACTACTACATATAAAATAGATAACTAATAAGGACCTACTGTATAGCACAGGGAACTCTACTCAGTACTCTGTAATGACCTATATGGGAAAAGAATCTAAAAAAGAGTGGATATATGTATATGTATAACTGATTCACTTTGCTGTACACCTGAAACTAACACCACATTGTAAATCAACTATATCCCAATAAAAATTATATAAGAAACCTGTTTCTGCTTTTATGGAGCTCAGTGGCTGATTTCTTTTTTTTTAAATTAGGGTGAAATGCACATAACATCAAATTAACCACTTTAAAGTGTACAATTCTCTGCCATTTAGGACATTCACCATGCTGGGCAACCCCAACCCTATCTAGTTCCAAAATATTTTCATCACCCAAAAGGAAACCCTGTCCCCAGAAAGTGCTCAGTCCCATTCCCTCCTCCCCCAGCTCCCAGCAATGACAAATCTGCTTGTCTCTTTGGATTTGCCTATTCTAGACATTTCATATAAACAGTATCAGATAATATGTGGCCTTTTGGGTCTGGTTTCTTTCATTCAGCATGAGGTTTTGAAGGTTTATCCATGTTGTAGCATGTATCACAGCCTCATTCCTTTTACGACTGAGTAATATTACATTGTATGGCTAGATCACTGTCTGTTTAAATATTCATTCGGTCCATACACACGGCTCTGTACTTTATTTCTTCACTTAAGAGACCATCACTTGGAGCTCTTCTCATTTTGATCCCAAGTTACCTTTGGTACTTCTGCCTTCATTTTCTCAGCTGTAGAATATTCCTTTATCTTAGCTCAGGCTACCATAATGAAATAGCACAGTCTGGGTGGCTTAAAACAATTGACGTTTATTTTCTCACAGTTCTAGAGGCTGGAATCCAAAAATCAACCTGCCAGGGTTGGTTTCTGGTGAGGTCTCTCTCTCCCTGGATTGTAGATCAATATGAATTTCCGGGGGCGGGGGGTGGCACAGCACAATTCACTCTGTCACACCTTCCTATGGTTGGACCATGTCATATTTAACCAGTCCCCCTGGGAAGGGCATTTAGGTTATTTCTAATCATTCGCCAACTCAAACTAGGCTTTAGAGCAAGTGCTGGCAAAACTACAGCCTACTACCTGTTTTTGTAAGTAACATTTTGGCGATGTGGTCACGCCCATTCGTTTACATATATTTACATGTTTCTCATTTACATACTGTGTATGCTACAACAGCAGAGTGATGACTGAGAAATATTTATTCTCTGGCCCTTTCCAGAAAAGGTTTGTTAACTCCTGGTCTTTATGTGTTTGAATACATCTGTAGTAGATATTCCTAGAGGGGGAAATCTCCCCCATCAACCTGTATACTTTAAAAAGTCCCATTTGCAGTTGTTACAGTCTCCCCTTGAGACATTACACAAAATGTCTGAAAGCTATTTATGAACTTTTCAGTAGAATGGGAACAACAGTCTTGGCCACCATGCTGGGACCAGCCACCAGGTTAAGAAAGGAAATTATAACCCAAGAGCCATATACTAAAAGTAGGAGGCCCTTGAGTGCTGCCTGCACCCACTGGCCTGGTGGTCATTTGTGCCTGAACTCTCACCAGGACCCCCAGTCCTCCCAGTCTTATGGGGTCAACATTCCTGACACACTCTGCTCTGTCTGGATCATTGCTTCCTGGGTGGTACTTTCTGGCTGAGTATTTTGAATATCAGCCAGAATCTTTTGGTGCTCCTTCATTTACTCCTCTCCTTTCAAGAAGCTAAGACTTTGCTGGGCTGAAGGAGTAGAAATTCCAGATTTTTAAGTAGAGAGGAAGAGAACCTGGGAGAGCAGTGAGTCTCCCCTGTAGGATGGAGGCCTACCTGTCACATCCCAACCCACAGGGCCTCAGCATTCAGAGTGAGCACAAAGGCTCAAAAAATAAATCAGAATGTGAAAAAGATGAAACAAATGGAATTATAAAAACGACTAAGCCAAACAAAAAAATCTCTAACAGTGAAACTGCTGTCTGCTTCCTTTTCAGTTGGCAGCAATGATTGTCACTATGATCCTCTACTGTCTTGTCAAAGACTTCACCCCATGATGCTATAACCTGGTGACACCCATACACCCATCCCTGTTGAGGGATGAGGTCCATGGACTGACTGGGAGGCCCAGAGCAAGGGAATGATGTCAAGGAAGTCGACCAGCCTCAGCATGAACAGGCACCTTTCCTTACTGTGCTCCAGATATTTCTGTTGGATGGTGGATTCTGATTTGTCACCTCCTCCCTCAATGATTGTTACTAAAATAACTTAAACCATAAAATGCCTCTTTGTCAGGGGTGGATCCAGGTTTTGTAGGGCCTACACATAAAAATATATCAGTGCTACAAATTTTACATGAACAATAGACCTGCTGAAACTATCTCCTGAGTCCCTTGTTGTTGCTATTGATGACAAATACATCATTTTAGGGACAGTTCATAGACAAATATGGGCCATTGGTATAAATATTGTGTGTGTGTTTAAGACTCTGTTTTCCTTTTATTTTTTTAGATTTTAAATTTTATTTTTTATTTTTTTTTTATTTGACACTCCGTTTTCTTGGAGATCGTGCTTTTAAAAAACTTCTCCTGGGGCTTCCCTGGTGGTGCAGTGGTTGAGAATCTGCCTGCCAATGCAGGCGACACGGGTTCGAGCCCTGGTCTCGGAAGATCCCACATGGCGTGGAGCAACTAGGCCCGTGAGCCACAACTACTGAGCCTGCGCGTCTGGAGCTTGTGCCCCGCAACAAGAGAGGCCGCGACAGTGAGAGGCCTGCGCACCGCGATGAAGAGTGGCCCCCGCTTGCCACAACTAGAGAAAGCCCTCGCACAGAAACGAAGACCCAACACAGCCAAAAATAATAAATAAATAAATAAATAAATGAATAAATAAAACTTCTCCTAAAACACACGGAAGGAGACCAAGCATGTGGAGAAATACATTAGGACTCTCGACACACCTTAAGCCTTGTAATTAAGGAAATACTGGAGTGAGGCTTCTTTTATTCTACAATGGTATTCCTTTTCTTAAAAAAATTATTTTATTTTATTATTTTTTGGCTGTATTGGGTCTTCGTTGCTGCGCGCGGGCTTTCTCTCTAGTTGCGGCGAGTGGGGGCTACTCTTCGTTGCGGTGCGCGGGCTTCTCACTGTGGTGGCCTCTTTTGTTGGGAAGCACGGGCTTCAGCAGTTGTAGCACGTGGGCTCAGTAGTTGTGGCTTGAGGGCTCTAGAGCGCAGGCTCAGTAGTTGTGGCACACGGGCTTAGTTGCTCCATGGCATGTGGGATCCTCCCAGACCAGGGCTCAAACTCGTGTCCCCTGCATTGGCAGGCGGATTCTTAACCACTGCACCACCAGGGAAGCCCTACAATGGTATTTCAATGTCCTCCTAATCACTCTGTGGAGCCCCTTCGAGAGGTATTTTTCACTGTTTTCTAGAACCTTTGAACAGTTACTGATAAATGGCACTGGTTTTCTGCATGCTTTTTTTTTTTTGGCCAAATGTCTTGAATTTGCCATACGCCAGATCCCTGCACTATTCTGTCTCTCCGCATCAATTCAATGGGTGCGTATTGGGGGGGCTGGGGGTGGTTCTTGCCCCTCCATTTCCCCACACGCGAGGGCTGACCGGCGGCTCCGAGGAACGGAGACACATTTGGGTGTGTCTGACTGGGAGACGCCAGGGTCTGGGTGCACGTGCTTCCGCTGATGGCCGCCAGGGGGCGCGAGAGGCCGGGACCTGGGCCTCTGCCTTGCCTCGAAGCCGAGACGAGGCGGCCGCGGGGCGGGGCTGCCGCGGAGGCGGGGCTTCCGCGGAGGTGGGGCTTCGGAGGGGCTCCTGACGCCTCCGTCATTGGGTCCTTCTTTTCACAGTTCCGCAATGGCTGTTAACCTTTGATGGCAGGCGCTTCACCGCGCCCCTACGTCCACATCACTCTCTGCCTCCCACTCTCCCCGCCCTTATCCGTCCTTCATTTTCCCGCCCTCCTTTATGCCACCCCTCCTGTCCTGCTTTGCTCCCGTTTTCTCGAATCCTTTGCGCCCCCGTTTTCGGGCCCTCAGCCTCTATCTCTGAGGCTCCTTATTTCAAGTGACCTTTTAGAGAAAGATGTGGAAGGACATACTCCTAGCTGTGAACGTGACCTGTGGTCACGTTCAAATGAGACAGCCACACCTCCATGAACATCTTGCTTAGTTCTACATGTTCCAAGAAGCAGGCAGTTTTACAAACATTCATTAAATTAATTCAAGTGGAAAGTAAAATTTTTTCTTTGAGTTGTTCCCTGGGGATCACAGAAGATCGGGAAAACCCTGAGCCCTCCAGGACCTGGCCACAGACATGCTCCAGCCTGGGGCTGGACAGAGGAGCCCAGAGTTGGACCTGGGCGGGTGGGGGCAGGGAGACAATGAGGGCTAGTGGCTGCAGAAGTTGGGCCTGGGGACCCTCAGTGCCCACATGCATATTTTTTTTGCCCTGAAATGCCCTCTGTGCCTCTGTTATCATCAAGAAAGGCCCGGTGATCAATGACACATGAGCTTAAGGACTATATCTTCATCAGCTGTGGCCAAGCAAGCCTCAGATGCAGAAAGTACAGGCTTTCAGGTGGGAAGGGGTTGGAGGTTCCTACCTCTGTGTCACTCCTGGAGCTCCAAAGGCCAACCTTGGCCCTGCTTCCTGTGTGGCGTTGGGCAGTTACTTTGGCCTCTCTGAGCCCTGTGAGAAGGATGAGTCAAGTGAACTAACGTGTAGGCAGGGACTTGGGGAACATGATGGCTTGTAGCCAGATCCCTGCGTCATGGAACCTCTTCATTCACTCCACAGCGGTTTCTTGAGCACCACTGTGTACAAGGCTTTGGGAACAAAGCCATGAGTAGGACAGTCCAGGCTCCTGTCCACGGAGCCTCCAATCTAACGGTTGCATCAACCACACTAGTAGCCAGTGCTGAGCACTGTGCCCACAGGGCCCGGGTGGCATCTGGAGGGGTACCAGGGTGGCACACTGTGCCCCTTCTCCACCCCTGGTGTGGCTTATTTGGAGGATGGAGGATGAGGAACCAGCAGGGCGCAGTTTGGGGCACCTGCTTCCCTGGCACTGGGAACCTTGCTCCAGCACCTGATTGTGATATGATAAAGGCTGTGACAGAAGAGGGGCAGCCGCTGGGACCCCTCCCCGGCAGAGGACCCTGCAGCCAGGAGAGAGAGGGGTAGAGCAAGGCAGCTTTGGTGCCCCCGACCCCAGACCTCTACCATCTTGGGAAGCAGTATCCCAGAGGTTTGGGAAGATGCTGACTTAAATGGGCTCCCCAGTCTGGCCGACATGGCTGAAAAGGCACGCTCCGTATTATTCCTTGATGAAACTTATCTTTCTTCAACGGTGTTATGGCTGTAAGTATGTCACAACCTGGGCCCTGGGGATTTGCAACCCTTCCTCCACAACTGGCTCGTTCAAAGACAGAAATAAGTTGATCCAAATTCACTGGCATCCGGATCTGTGGTTCCCCAGGGAAGCAGGAGGGATGTAGGGCAGACTGACAAGGAGGAGGACGCACTGGGAACAGGCGTAGCCTCCATCGACCCAGAAATCAAGCAGCAGAGCGTGGTCTGGGGGACCTGGGGTCCATGGCGGAAGAACCTGGCTCTAAAGAAAATCCTGCAGAAAGCTAAGCTGTTAAGGAAGGCGGGAGGGAGTGGTTCTTCTCTTGGTCCTTTACAGTTTTCAAACCATTTTTTTCTTACTATAAAAGTAACCCCAAATATGCACTGCTAAAGAAGTAATTGCTTTTAATAGTAAAACAGTAGGAGGAAAGGCCGCCAGGAAAGAGAAGGAAATTAACTATCACTCCTTACCTGTGGCTGTATCATTTTGATGGGAATTAAACAAGATAACGCATTTAAAGGGCTGATACTTGTCATCAGAACATGGCTCAATAAATATCGTCATTATATCCTTCCAGACTTTTCTATGTAACTTTGAAAAACAGCAAAACAAACATGGGATGCTAATGCTTTACAATCCTCATTTTTTTCTCTTTTAAAAAATTGTAAGTGTTTCATCCTTTTAAATAGACTTTTTTAAGAGCAGTTTTAGGTTCACAGCAATATTGAGCAGAAGGTACAGAGATGTCCCATATAAGCCCTGCCCCTGCACACAGCCTCCCCTACTGTCAGCATTCCCCATCAGAGTGGTACATTTGTTATAATGAACCTACACTGATATCATTAGAACCTAAAGTCTATAGTTTATATGAAGGTTCACTCTTGTTGTACTTATTTATTCATTTTTTTGGCTGGGGCGAGCGGCATGCGGGATCTTAGTTCCCTGACCAGGGATTGAACTCGTGTCCCCCGCAATGGAAGAGTGGAGTCCTAACCACTGGACGGCCAGGAAATTCCTGGTGTTGTACATTCCATGGTTTTGACTAGCGTATCCACCGTGTCAGCATCGCATGAATAGTTTCACTGCCCTAAAAATCCTCCGTGCTCCACCCATCAGCCCTCTTTCCCCACTAAGCCCTGGCAACCACTGATCCTTCTTCTGTCTCCATCGTTTTGCCTTTTCCAGAATGTCATATACTTGGAATCATACACCATGTAGCCTTTTCACATTGGCTTCTTCCACTCAGCAATATGCCTGTAAGTTTCCTCTATGTTTTTTTCCTGGCTTGATAGCTCATTTCTTTTTAGTGCCAGTATTCCATCGTCTGGATGTACCACAGTTTATTTATCCATTCATATGCTGAAGCCCATCTTGGTGGCTTCCAAGTTTTGGCAATTATGGAGAAAATTGCTAGAAACATCCATGTGCAGGTTTTTATGTGAACATGAGTTTTCAACTCCGTTAGATTAATACCCAAGGATGGTGACTGTTGACAATCTACTTTTTTTTTTTTTTTTTTCAGTACGCGGGCCTCTCACTATTGTGGCCTCTCCCGTTGTGGAGCACAGGCTCCAGATGCGCAGGCTCAGCGGCCATGGCTCACGGGCCCAGCCGCTCCGCGGCATGTGGGATCTTCCCGGACCAGGGCGCGAACCCGTGTCCCCTGCATCGGCAGGCGGACTCTCAACCACTGCACCACCAGGGAAGCCCGACAATCTACTTTTTAAAAAAAAAAATTAGGCCTTAAAAACATTTTTCTGTATCAATAAACATTCTCCTACCACAGAAGTCAGCAAAGTACAGTCTTGTAAATAGATAGATAAAATTTATTTGTAAATAAAATAAATTTGTTTATAGATTTTGTACAGCTGCTTTTCCGCTACACCGGCTGTTTCATTTCAACCGAGACTGTATGGCCTGCGAAGCTCACAGTATCGGGTGCTTTTGCAAAAAAATTTGCCACCCCCTGTCTTACAAGCATCATTTAACATAACCGTCTAGGAACTTACCTGGTGGTGCAGTGGTTAAGAATCTGCCTGCCAATATAGGGGACACGGGTTTGATCCCTGGTCCGGGGAGATCCCATGTGCTGTGGAGCAACAAAGCCCGTGCGCCACAACTACTGGGCCTGCTCTCTAGAGCCCACGAGCCACAACTACTGAGCCCGCGTGCCGCAGCTACTGAAGTCCATGCACCTAGAGCCCGTGCTTCGCAACAAGAAAAGCCATCGCAATGAGAAGCCCACTCACTGCAACGAAGAGTAGCTCCTGCTCGCCGCAACTAGAGAAAGCCCGCGTGCAGCAACGAAGACCCAACAGAACTAAAAAATAAATAAATTTATAAAATAAAAAGAACTCTCTAGGATTCCATTGCATGGCTGTACCATGATTTACCTACCCAATCTGTGTTGTTGGTTACTTCAGTTACTTCCAACATTTTGTCCTTAATGAACATCCCTGTGCATCCTGGTTTTGAGGCACACATGTGACTATTTTCCCTAGGTTTAATGTCTAGAAATGGAATTTCTAAGTAAAAGATTTTACCATAAAACCTTTAAGGTTTTAAATATAAATTGCAAAATGTCCTCCTGCCACGACTAAGATGACCAAGAAAAGAAGGAATAATGGTCGTGCCAAAAAGGGCCGCGGCCACGTGCGGCCTTTTCACTGCACCAACTGTGCCCGATGCGTGCCCAAGGATAAGGCCATTAAGAATTTGTCATTTGGAACATCGTAGAGGCCGCAGCCATCAGGGACATTCCTGAAGCGAGTGTTTTTGACGCCTATGTGCTTCCCAAGCTGTATGTGAAACTGCATTACTGCGTGAGTTGTGCCATTCACAGCAAGGGAGTCGGGAATCGTTCTCGGGAAGCCCGGAAGGACCGAACACCTCCAGCCCTATTTAGACCTGCTGCCCCACGACTTCCACAAAAGCCCACGTAAGGAGTTAAATCCTTAAAGGCTAAAGAAATACTGTTCCCTGGAAAGACAATACATTGGAAATTATACTTTAAAAAAAAAAGATATTGTGAGCTCACTCTTAGCTCGTTAGCCTTTTGTCGTGTTTTTTCACGTGTGTGGTGTGAGGTAGGGGTCTGATTTGATTTTTTTTTTTTCCATTTGGTGACATACTGTTGCACTTACCAACTGGTCCATCCAGTCCTCCTCTGTCTATGCTAGTTTCCATTACGCTAAAGTCTGTTCTGTGTACACTGCTTTGCTCCATTGGCCCGTGTGTATATCCCCCACTAACACAACACTATTGTAATTGCCATGCAGCACAAGTACATGTTCAGATACATGGGGTATGAATATTTCAAGCGTGGTCATGCAAATAGCATGTCACAGATTTTGCACGTCTTACTCATTCTCACATATAGCCTTGGCCAAATGTCTCCCCAGAGTCCAGCTCCGAGAGCCCCCATTCCCACTTCCCTTAAAATCTTGTCTGAGCTCATCATCCCACCCAAAGTTGAATCTGTATCCAGCATCTTTTGTTTTCCTTCCTCCACTGTGTTGCTGCAAAACGACAGGAATTTCAGTTTGGGGGTTTCAGGGAGATCCTTGCTCTAGCCATCTCACAGAGCATAAACAGCCCCGACTGTTAAAGCACCCACCCTCACTTTCCTCCTCCCTGAATCTCCATCATCTCTCATTTTCTTTCTTTCTTATAAATTTATTAATTAATTTATTTTTGGCGGCTTTGGGTCTTCGTTGCTGCGCGTGGGCTTTCTCTAGTTGCAGCGAGTGGGGGCTACTCTTCATTGCAGCGCTTGGGCTTCTTATTGTGTTGGCTTCTCTTGTTGCGGAGCACGGGCTCTAGGCTTGTGGGCTTCAGTAGTTGTGGCTCGCAGGCTCTAGAACTCAGGCTCAGTAGTTGTGGTGAATGGACTTAGTTGCTCTGCAACATGTGGGAATCTTCCCGGACTGGGGATTGAACCCTTGTTCCCTGTATTGGCAGGCGGACGCTTAACCACTGAGCCACCAGGGAAGTCCTCGTTTTCTTTCTTAATTACTTCAGCAAAGATTTATTGAATAGGTGCTGTGTCTGCAAGATTTCGTTTTCTCTTCAGTAGAATGTGGACACTATTTTATCCATGTTTTAACTCGGAGGAATCAAAGAGTACTCTCTCTCACACCTCACGTCCAACCCACTGGCAAATCCGATCGACTTTGGTCCATCCTCAGCGTCTGGTCCATCCAAAGCTGATGGCGTTGGGAGCCACGAAGGGTTCAGAGCAGAATCATGCCCTGACTCAGGTGCTCACAGGCGCCCTCTGGCGGCTATGGAGGGAACAGAGTGTAGGGGGGACCAGGGTGGAGGGACTGTATTGGTCCAGATGCGAGATGGTGGGGCGCTGGACTCGGTGGGGCCAGAAGGGGGTGAGAAGTGGGCAGATTCTGGATAGACTCTGAAGATGGAGCCAATAGGACTTGCCAACACCTGGATATCTGTCCTCTGGACGCTTCACTCACCCAGAGGTTGGGAAATATTATTTTTCTTTTTAAAAAATATTTATTGAGCTTCTCTGGTGGCGCAGTGGTTGAGAGTCCACCTACTGATGCAGGGGACACGGGTTCGTGCCCCTGTCCGGGAAGATCCCACATGCCGCGGAGCGGCTGGGCCCGTGAGCCATGGCCACTGAGGCTGCCCGTCCGGAGCCTGTGCTCCGCAACAGGAGAGGCCACAAGAGTGAGAGGCCCGCATACCGCTAAAAAAAAGAAAATTATTTACTTGGTTGCGCCAGGTCTTAGTTGCGGCTGGTGGGCTCTCCTTTTTTTTTTTTTTGGTGGGCTCTTTAGTTGTGGCAGGCAGGCTCCTTAGTTGTGGCATACAAACTCTAAGTTGTGGCATGCATGTGGGATCTAGTTCCCTGACCAGGGATGAACCCAGGCCCCCTGCATTGGGAGTGCGGAGTCTTAACCACTGAACCACCAGGGAAGTCCCGGGAAATATTATTTTTAAATTATTTTTTATTTTTGGTCACGCAGGGGCAGTGTGCAAGATCTTAGTTCCCCGAACAGGGATCGAACCCAGGCCCCCAGCAGTGGAAGCACGGATTCCTAAACACTGGACTGCCAGGGAATTCCCAGGAAATACTAATATGAACAGGAATTCTCAGAATCTGATACAGGAGCCACATGTCTGCGGTCTCACAACTGCCTTCATGTTTCTCCCTGTTGACTGTGGGGACCCCTGACGTGTATCCACTGTGCTTTCCTGCCTCTCTGTGTCAAGGCCAGATAAGCCCAGCCATCGGCTGGTCTGGCAACTCAAAGCCTCAATTATCAAAGAGATTTTAATGATAATAATAATAGGTATAGATAGACATAGATGAAAGGGGAGACAGGAGCTGACCTTCCTTTGACCCCCCCCCAATCTGGTCTCTAGAAGCTCCACAGAACCCACTGAGATCCCCCTGAGCTGGTCCCACCCCTCCGTTGTGCAGATGGGGAAACTGAGGCTCAGGAGGGAAGCAGCTTTTCCTCGGTGGATAACTTGAAGTCCCCCCACCCGCGCTTACAGCATTTCCCACTGTTTGCCACCAGGCATGTGAATTTCATCGGAAACATGAGGCATTCTCCCCTGGCACCCACCGTCCTGTCATCCGGTATCTCCCCTTCAGTCTGGTCACCCCTCCCCGCAATTTGTATTTCTGAGGTTTCTTGGCCCTTCCTCTGTTTTTCGTTTTGCTTTGTTTTGTTTTTCTTGACCTGGCAGCGCGGCTTTAGGGATCTTAGTGCCCCGACCAGGGATCGAACCGGGCCCTCGTCAGTGAAAGCACTGAGTTCTAACCACTGGACCACCAGGGAATTCCCTCCTGCCTCTGTTTGGTGCCCCGCACTGTCCCTCCTGCCCTTCCGTCGGCTGCTGCTGTCTGCACACACCGCTGGAAGTCGCCTCTTAAGCCTCCCAGACTTTCAGAAAGTGGTGGCCGTGAAATGGGGTTCCAGCTATTTTTTTTTTAATGAATTCATTTATTCGTTTTTTGGCTGCGTTGGGTCTTCGTTGCTGCATGCGGGCTTTGTCTAGTTGCGGCGAGCAAGGGCTACTGTTCGTTGCGGTGCGCGGGCTTCTCACTGCGGTGGCTTCTCTTGTTCCAGAGCACGGGCTCTAAGCACGTGGGCTTCAGTCCTTGGGGCACGCAGGCTCAGTAGTTGTGGTGCACAGGCTTAGTTACTCCGTGGCACGTGGGATCCTCCTGGACCAGGGCTCGAACCCGTGTTCCCTGAATTAGCAGGCGGATTCTTAACCACTGCGCCACCGGGGAAGTCCCTCCAGCTATGACTGATAGCTCCTAAGAATATCCCACTGCCAGCATCCTGGACAACATTCAGGAATGCGACACCTGGAAGAAATAAAATAACACCCCCCACCCCCCTCCCCCCGGCGTGTGTTCTTTCAAAATGGAGAGGCCACGGTGGCCTGGGGATGGGGTGGAAGGACTCCCAGCAGGCTCCCACCCCCCAACCGACTCCCCACCCTGTGTCCTCCAGTGTTTCTCGGTCATGGTCATCATTCTCATCGTGGAAATCACTGTCGCCACAGTGGTCCTTGCCTTCTTCCCGATTGTTAAGTACAGCTCGGCTTCTCTCACTCTGCATTAGAAATAAACAGAATCAATAGAAGCCCCGCCCCTCCCCCCGGGAGGCTCCCACGCTCGCCAGGATCCGGTGATGGTGGGAGACCGAGTCTCCAGAGATAGGGCGAAAAGCCGGAAACCTCAGCCCTGCCTTCAAAGGCTCCCATCAAGAAACTGCGGAGTGAATTGGACCACCTCTCATTTGGGGGAGTAATGGGAAGTAATTGCTGGGGGAGGAATGGGAAAAGCTGTGAAGTTTCTTGGGGTTTTGAAATGAGTTCAAAATAGAGGGCTATTTAGCAATATCCATCAAAATGAAAAAGCACGGACACTTTGACCCAACCATCTGGTCCCTAGGTATTATCCAAGGATATGCTTGGGGCGGGGGGAGTTTATAATGTATAATAATCCACACAAGGGAGTCTGATGCAGCTGGAAAGAAGGAAGGAGGAGCCTCTATGTGCAGGAGATGGTACATTCTCCAGGACATAGTGCTGTCCCCGTTTGCGTCCCCCCAGAGGCTCACGCTGAGAAAAGAATTTGAAGGCTCATTGTTTGAGAGGTGATCCCAAGAAACACCTGTTGGGGACAGGGGCAGTGAGGCAGGGAAGGGAATGTAGCCCCTAAAAGCTGACACTGTGGGGCTTCCCTGGTGGCGCAGTGGTTGAGAGTCCGCCTGCCGATGCAGGGGACACGGGTTCGTGCCCCGGTCCGGGAAGATCCCACGTGCCGCGGAGCGGCTGGGCCCGTGAGCCATGGCCGCTGAGCCTGCGCGTCCGGAGCCTGTGCTCCGCAACGGGAGAGGCCACAGCAGTGAGAGGTCCGCGTACCGCAAAAAAAAAAAAAAAAAATAGCTGACACTGTGCAACTGGGCTGTCCTGGTGGGGTATGTCGGGGACGCAGCAAGGAGCACGCCATCTATTTTCTCCACCCAAGCGACTAGGGAGCTGCAGTATTAATCCAACACCTCCCATCAGTCATTGCTTAAGGTCTGCTCCCAGGGCGCATGCGTGCGGAGAGGCCATTGCAAGAACCTCGGTTGCTGGGGGCTTCCCTGGGGGTCCAGAGGTTAAGACTCGGAGCTTCGACTGCAGGGGGCGCGGGTTCCATTAGTGCTCAGGGAACGAAGATCTTGAATGCCGCAAGGCGCGGCCAAAAAGTAAAAAAAAAAAAATAGAACCTCGGTTGCTGGCAGCGGGAAGCCGGGCTCCGCGGCACAGAAATAAGAGAAGCCACCGGGATTTGAGCAGGGCACCGAGAGCCACTGCTACTCGTGTTGCGAACAGCCGGATGCAGAACAATGAGAATAGAATAAAGCAAGGGGGACAATAATGAGGATATACTTTGCTTTGACACACATAGCATACGTCTTTGGAGACGCTGGAAACCATGACAGTCGAGGTGGTGAAGCGGAAGAAACTTGTCGGCTGGGAGAAAAAAGTGGGAGGGAGACTTTTCATGGTTTACCCTCCTGTGATTTGTGAATTTTGAGCCGTGTGACTATTTCACCTCTTTGGGGGGAAAATGGTTTTAATTTAGACCTCTATTTAAAAAGTAGAAAATTAAAGTTGCCCCTTTTGTGCAGAGAGAAATTCAGTTGTTGAAGACGATATTCAAGTCCCTCCTCGAGTTGCAGCCATGACGGGGGCGTAGGAGGCGTGTGGGCGATTCAAAAGAGCAGATGATTCAAAGCCGTTTGTGAGTTTTGGATACAACCAGATGTGCTGGGCTCGAGACCCACGCTCTTCCCTGTGTCCCGCTCTCGGGGGCGATGGTAGCCTGAGTTCGTCCTCCTCCAGCGCAGACCCATGGCTGGGGGAGGGGCCATGAAGGAAGCAGAAGGGAAGCCCCTACCTCCCTCCTGAGTCCCCAAGAAACCTCACCAAATGGGGCACCTTGCTGTTTTCTGTGCTCACCTCTCCCTGTTTCATCTCTGAGGTTAGAGAAGTGGCCTTGGAGCACAACTTTGTGACCCTGAGAATTACAGAGGTTACCACAGCCGGATGACTATTCCCTGGAATGGCATTTGGTCATGGAGAAGATGAGATTCACATCCTTTTGTTTTGTTTGTTTAATTTATTTTTATTGTAGTAAAAGATATATAACATAAGTTTATCATCTTACCATTTTTAAGTGTCCAGTTCAGTGGCATTAAGCACTTTCCTATGGTTATGCAACCATCACCACCCTGCATCCCCAGAACTGAAGCTCTGTCCCCATTAAACACTAAGGCTCCTTCCCCCAACCCCCGTACCCACCATCCTACATTCTACCATTCTCTAGGAATTTGACTCCTCTAGGGACCTCATATAAGTGGAATCATACAGTATTTGTCTTTTTGTGTCTGGCTTATTTCACTTAGCATCCTCAAGGTTCATTCATGTTGTAGCACGAATTTCCTTCCTTTTTAGGGCCGAATAATATTCCATTGTATGGATGGACCACATTTTATTTATCCCTTCCTCTGTCAATGGATACTTGGGTTGCTTCCACCTTTTGGCTATTGTGAACCATGCTGCTGTGAACGTGGGTGTACAGATATCTCTTCGAGTCCCTGTTTTCAGTTCTTTTCGGTATATACCCAGAAATGGAACTGCTGGATAATCTGATAATTCTATGTTTAATTTTGGGGGGAATTTTCATACTGTTTTCCCCAGCAGCTGCACCGTTTTACATTCCCATCAGCAATAAAGGCACAAGGGTTCCAGTTTCTCCACCTTATCACCTTCTCCACCTTCTCCACCTTATCTCCAACCTTATCACCACTTGTTTTTGTTTTTTGATAGTAGCCATTCTCATGGGTGTGAGGTGGTGAGACTTATATCTTGAGTCTTGGTGTTTAAGGAGCAAGACTGGCCTCCATGTGTCATCTAAGCTCTTGAGGCAGATGGTTGAGAAGGATCTTTGAGGCGAGGGAGGGTGTGGAATGGAAAAGCCATTGCCTGTTTCTAGGAGTGTTTTCCATCTCAGTCTGGGGCCCAAGAACTGCTATGGGGTCAAGTTCAGGCTTGGGAGGGGGCACACGATGGGTAGGGGACTTGCCTGCATCTCCGTTTTGGCTTCTGAAGCTTGAGGTGGTAGAAAGTACTTCTCATTCATTCATATAGTCCTTCCACTAATCTTTTTTTTTAATTTAAATATAGTTTCTTAAAATATTTTTAAAATATTTATTTGGTTGCGCTGGGTCTTAGTTGCAGCAGGCAGGCTCCTTCGTTGCGGCTTGCCGGCTCCTTAGTTGCGGCACGTGGGCTCCTTAGTTGTGGCATGCGAACTCTTAGTTGCGGCATGCATGTGGGATCTAGTTCCCTGACCAGGGATCAAAACCAGACCCCCTGCATTGGGAGTGTGGAGTCCTAACCACTGTGCCACCAGGGAAGTCCCTATACCACAGCTTCTTTATCCATTCCTCTGTTGATGGACCTTTAGGTTGCTGTCCTTCCACGAGTCTTTATTGAACACCTACTATGTGCTGGGCACTGTTCAGGGGTCTGGGGACAAAGCAGGGCACAAAACAAAATCCTTGCCCTGTGTTGCTGACGCTCGAGTAGGGAGATGGAGAAAAAACCTCTAAGTAAACATTGGTGGCAGGGATGGTAAGTGCCATGAAAAAGAAAGCAAGGCAGGGAAAGGGCAGAGAGAGTCAGGATTTTGTTTACTTGTAGGTGCTATTAGTCACCTACTTTCAGCACACAGTGGGATGGCCTGTCCTAGCCTTTTTGTAGTTAGTTGGGGATCATGTGATGAGTTCTGGCCAATGAGCTGGGAGGAGAAGTGATGTGAGTCACTTCCTGGCCAAATTATTTAATTATCAGTGTAGGGCCCTCTGGACCTTTCTTTTTTTTTTCCACAATAGTGGAATCATCTGGATGGTGGCTGCTTCACAAGCCTGAGTCTCTGAAAGACTTTGATAAATGGAGTTCCCCTGCCAGGTTGGTATGAGCATGTAGTGTGAGACAAACTGCTGAAATTGAAGGGCTGTTTGTTACGCAGCATCACTTAGCCTGGCCTGACTGATACAGGGCTGGTGGCTAACTTAGAAAGAGGGGTCAGGGCAGGCCTTCCTGAGGAAGAACACTTGAACAGAGACCTGAATGAAGTGAGAGAGGGAGCTGTGCAGGCATCTGATAGAACAGCATTCCAAAAAGAGGTAACAGCCATCTAAAGGCAGCAAGGCTGATGCTTACTAAGTGTGTTTAAGAAACAGAGAGGAGATCGGTGTGGAGCTGAGTGAGTTCAAGAGAGAGCAGGGAGATGAGGACCTGAAGGTGACAGGGCAGATCATGCAGGGCCTTGTGGGCCATGGTGAGGAGTTCAGCTTTTACTCCCAAGTAAGATGACAGCCATGGAGGGTGCTAAGCCATGATGGGGTGGGGAGAGGGAGGCATTTAGCACAGGCATTGGAATATTGTGACTACTCTAAACAGTAGCCATGGTGACCATGATTTCTAGTGTTTTTATTATTTTGAAATTTGAAAGGGAGTCTTCAAGTGTTTATTCTCTTCTCTGCAGCTAAAGTGCTGTGGCATGAAGGACTACACAGATTTTCCATCCTTCGAAAGGATGACTGGCCACACCTACCCCAGGGGCTGCTATAAATCCATCAGGACCGTGGCCTGCAACGGGCACAACGTGTCTGCAGATGTCATCCACCAGGAGGTAACTTGACATTTTGTTAGGTGTCTAGGTAGACCCCAAGGGCTGGGGACTTCTATAAAAATTGCATTTTTGCAGGAATCCCAGCGATTTTGACCACAATTTCAGCTCATTTCGACCACACAGCCTAGAGTTACCATCCCCATTTCACAGATGGGGAAACTGAGGCTGGGGAGGAGAGTGGTTCAAGGTCACATGGCTTTGGTGGAACCGGGATTTGATCCATGTTCGCCTGTGTCCATTGCCTGGGTCACACTGCCTGCCTCACAGAGAAATCAAATTGCAGCAGTAATGGTGGGAAATGATTGTTCTGTAGATAGTGATGGCTGCCACATGACTGGGGACTCATTCAGTGAATTCAGTCTCCATCGCACCCCTTGAGGTGGGGACTGCCCTTCTCCCATTTTACAGACGAGGAGACTGAGGCACAGAGAGGTTCCCATAGCCAGGGAGAGGTGGAGCTGAGCTTCAAAGCCCAGCCCTAGCTTCCCCACCCCTAACTTCTGCTGCAGGGGAATAAACACATGGGTCTTCCTTGAGAAATCAGTCATTCCTTAATTCATCCCTTCACGCTGAATGTCTCTTGCTGGGTGAATTGGCCAGAGTGAGTCCCAGGCTAGGGCCTCAGAGAGGGGCGTGGCACCACACAGTGACCCGCTGTGCCCTGTACAACCTGCCTGTCAACGTCCCACCCATCCCCTCACTCATTCCACTCTAGCCACACTGACCTCCTCGCTGCTGCACAAATACAACGGGCACATGCTTGCCTCAGGGCCTTTGCATAGGCTGTATTTTTTTTTTTTTTTTGGCCTTGCAGCTTGGCTTGCAGGATCTTAGCTCCCTGACCCAAGACTGAACCTGAGCCCCTCGGCAATGAAATCACCAAGTCCTAGCTACTGGACTGCCAGGGAATTCCCATGTTCTTTCAGCCTGGAATGCTCTTCCCCTAAGTGTTTTCCTACCTCATCTCTTTCAAGTCTGTGCACAGTTGTCACTTCCTCAGTGAGGCTGTTCCTGAGCCCCTATCTATAAAAGGATGCCCCCCACTCACCATCACACTCCATCTCCTTACCCTGCGTTAGTGTGCCTAGCGCTTAATCACCACCTGACAAAGTCATTGCTGTACCTGCTTATTTTATTACTTGTTTTTCCCACTCAACTGTTAGCCCCACCAAGGCAGAAACGTTTTCTCTTTTGTACATTGCTGGGTTCCCAGTGCCCGTTTCAGTGCCCAGCACACAGTGGACACTTAAAAAAAGCCTATTAAATGAAAGGGGGCACTGAGCCCTTTGTTTTTTTTTTTTTTTTTTTTTTTTTTGTGCGCGCCCCCCCTTTGCACGGGCCCAGCCGCTCTGCGGCATGTGGGATCTTCCCTGACTGGGGCACGAACCCGTGTCCCCTGCATTGGCAGGCGGACTCTCAACCACTGCGCCACCAGGGAAGCCCGGCACTGAGCCCTTTGAATTCAAGACAACTCCAGCTTCCAGAAGAAAGGGGAGTATCTCAGTGGCTGCAGGAAGGGAAGTGAAGGTCCCATCACCTGCAGGTGACCGTTCTGTTCATTTACTGTGCTTGTTCTCTTAATCTCTCTGAGCTTCAGTTCCTTCACCTATAAAACAGAGGAAAGACTAGTACCCACTTTATGGGATTAGAGTGAGAAAATACATGAAAATGGCTGAGAAGGTGCTGGATACATGTTAGCCCTTTTGTTCATATGTAAAGAGGACTTAGATATAACTAATGGTTACTGAATGCTGGTTATGTATCAGGCCCCTGCTGTGTACTTCGTGTAGATTCTTTCTTTTAATCCTCACAAAAATCTTGTGAGGCAGATCCTATTGGTCCCATTTACAGCTGGGGAAACTGAGGCACAGAGAGGTGTAGTGACTTCTCCAAGGTCACACAGCTAGCAATAACTGGGGACATCTGATCATATTCTTTTTTTAAAATATATTTTTTAAATTTATTTACTTGTTTAAGTTTTGGCTGCGTTGGGTCTTAGTTGCAGCACGCAGGCTTAGTTGCCCCTTGGCATGTGGGATCTTAGTGTTGATGGGGACTTGGAATCCAGGAGTCCCTAACCAGGTTCCGCCTGCTTTGATGTTTGTATCTGCAGGGCTGTTTCCCTAAGCTCCTGAAAATAACCAAGACTCAGAGCATCAACCTGAGTGGAGGCTCTCTGGGGGCGGCAGTGATACAGGTAAGGTCCAGCTCCTCTGGGACACACCAGGCTCTTTTGTTGAGCACCTACTGTGTGCCAAGCACTGTTAGGGACACTGGGGACAGAGCAGCGAGAAAAGACAAAATCCCTTTTGGGACTTCCTTGGCGGTCCAGTGGTTAAGACTCCGTGCTCCCAATGCAGGGGGCACGGATTTGATCCTTGGTCAGGGAATTAAGATCCTGTATGCTGCAGGGCATGGCCAAAAAATATATATATATATATATATATATATAATAATAAAGACAAAATCCCTACCATGGTGGAGCTGACATTCAGTGGGGGGGATGGATGATCATTTCAGTTTAAGATACCAGCTGGGAAGGAAGTAAAAGAGGGTGACAGGATAGGGAAGGGAATCAGGAATGGCCTCCCTGGTGACATTTGACCAGTGACTGGAGGAGGTGAGGAAAAGCCATGTGTGTATATGGGAGTTGACAGAGGGAAGAGCTGGTGCAAAAGCACTGAGGCAGCAATAAGCATGGCTTTCTCAAGGACCAGCAGAGAGGCCCCTGTGGCTGGGCAGGGTGACTGAGGAGGATGGTAGGGGGAGATGAGGGCAAGGCCTTGTGGGCTACAGAGGGGTGTGGCTTTTATTCTGAGTATGATAGAAAGCCATTAGAAGGGTGTTAGCATTCACTTTTTCACTCTAGAAACCTTACTGAGCACCTACCGAGTTCAGGCACTGCTGTAGGCACTGGGGATACAACAATAAACTAAACAGACAAAAATCCCTGCTCTCATGGGGATGACATTCTAATCAGCAGGGAGAAACAAAAAATATGATTTTTTTTTTTTTTTTTTTTGGCTGTGCCGGGTGGCTTACAGGATCTCAGTTCCCCAACCAGGGATTGAACCTGGGTCACAGCAGTGAAAGTGCTGAATCATAACCACTAGACCACCAGGGAACTCCCAAAATATGGTCTTTTTAAATTAGAAAATGTATTGCATGATAGTGATAAGAGTTAAGGAGAAATATGAAACTGGGAAGAAGACAGAGGAGGTAATTTTAAGCAGGGTGATTTCATTACTGTTTACCTATAAAGGGGGCAAGGCATGAAGGTGCTGGGGGCCTCCGACCTAATCCAGGTGAAGAAAAACTTACTCCAGGGATATGCCCTGTCCACCCAGCTAATGAGTCTGGCTTACACTTATGTGGTAGGAGGCCTGTGTGGGAAAGTGCTGGGGCTCTGAACTCCAGCCCTGGTCATGTCACTCACTAGCTCTCTGACAGAGCATCAGGACCATGGCCTCCTTCATTTGTAAAATGGACTGCCCAATTGTTGTGAGTCATTCATGAGGTACAGTATGTCAGAGGCTTTGCACAATGCCCTACCCACAGAAAGCATGAAGTGATTGTGGGAAGTTATTGTCATTAAGTCTAGGGAGGTCCTGCCCAAAGCAAGGATCACAGGAAGGCAGTGGCTGAAAGGTGATAAGGTCTCATGCACCAGTAGAGATACTCAAAGACTACTCATTATAGCAACACTATTCTCATTCCTGAGCCTTGTCCGAGGGGGAATCTTTGCTCAGAGCCCAGCCCAGATAGGCCCCAGGGAGAAAAGAATGAACATAAACTTGGGAAGTAAACGGAAGTTGTTTTCAATTCAACTGGTCTTGATTTTTTACACCATCCAGATTGTAAAAACAGAATGAAATATGATTTGTAATACACAGAACGGATAGAGCAATAAATAATGGCAGAATATTGCTCAACTTTAAAAAGCCACGTTTCCCTTTTTTTTTTTTTAAAAAAAAGAAGATGTTGAGGGTAGGAGTTTATTAATTAATTAATTTATTTTTGGCTGTGTTCGGTCTTCGTTTCCGTGCGAGGGCTTTCTCTAGTTGCGGCGAGCAGGGCCCACTCTTAATCGCGGTGCGCAGGCCTCTCACTGTCGCGGCCTCTCTCGTTGCGGAGCACAGGCTCCAGACGCGCAGGCTCAGTAGTTGTGGCTCACGGGCCTAGTTGCTCCGCGGCATGTGGGATCCTCCCAGACCGGGGCTCGAACCTGTGTCCCTGCATTAGCAGGCAGATTCTCAACCACTGCGCCACCAGGGAAGCCCCCAGGTTTTCCTTTTGAAAAAGAGAAAATTCTCATCCCAAACACTAGCCTAAGCCAGCAGGGGCTTCGGTGGCTGCACACAACAAAGACTGTGTGGAACTAGTTCCAGAGAGTCACTGAACAAGCAAACAGCAGCAGCAACAAGCACAACCAGCAACACAGAAAACCCCGGAGAATAGGGGGAAGGGAGATCTGATTTTCAAAGTTACCACATTATATTTTGTAAATGTTCAGTTTTCAACAAAAAAATTACAAAGAAACAAAATGCAAAGAAACAAAAAAAGTGTGGCCAGTGTACAGGAAAAACACCATCAGTCAATAGAAACTGTCCTTGAGAAAACCCAGATGTTGGATTTACTAGACAAATACTTTAAATTAGGTATTATATATATGGTCAAAGAATTAAAGGAGACTCTCTAAAGAGCTAAAGAAAAGTATGAGAATGATGTTTCATCAAATAGAAAAGATTAACAGAGACAGAAATGAGTTTTTAAAAGGAATCAAATAGAGAGCTTCCCTGGTGGCGCAGTGGTTAAGAATCCACCTGCCAATCCAGGGGACACGGGTTCAAGCCCTGGTCTGGGAAGACCCCACATGCCACGGAGCAACTAAGCCCGTGCACCACAACTACTGAAGCCCATGCACCTAGAGCCCGTGCTCTGCAACAAGAGAAGCCACAGCAATGAGAAGCCACTGCAATGAGAAGCCCACGCACCACAACAAAGAGTGGCCGCTGCTCACGGCAACTGGAGAAAGCCTGCGTGCAGCAATGAAGACCCAACACAGCCAAAAATAAATAAATAAAATAAATAAATTTATATATAAAAAAAGGAAGCAAATAGAAATTCTGGAGTTGAAGTGTACAAAAATTGAAATGGAAAATTTGGTAGTGTGGCCCAGCAACTGATTTTAGCTGGCAGGAGAAAGAATCAGTGAACTTGAAGATGAGTCAATTGAGATTATTCAGTTGAGGAACAGAAAGAAAAAAGAATGAAGAAAAATGAACAGAGCCTCAGAGACATGTGTGACACATAAATCATACGTACATATGTGCAATGGGATTCCAGAACAGGAGGCGGGAAAGAAAAAGACAAAAAGGATACTTGAAGAAATAATGGCCCCAAACTCCCCAAATTTGATGCAAAACATGGATCTATGCATCCAAGAAGCTCAATGAACTCCAAGCAGTATAAACTCAAAGAGATCCATGTCTCAACATAGTATAATCAAACTGCAAAAAGAAAAAGATGAAGAGAGACTCTTGAAAGCATCAAGATGGAAGCAACTCATCATGTACAACAGTGGTCCCCAACCTTTTTGGCACCAGGGACTGGTTTCATGGAAGACAATTTTTCCACGGACTGGGGGCAGGGATGTTTCAGGCAGTAATGTGAGCGATGGGGGTGATGGTTCAGGCGGTAACGCAAGTGATGGTTCAGGCGATAATGCGAGCTATGGTTCAGGTGGTAATGCGAGCGATGGGGAGTGGCAGATAAAGCTTTGCTTGCTCTACTGCTACTCACCTCCTGCTGTGCAGCCTGGTT
This sequence comes from Neophocaena asiaeorientalis asiaeorientalis, assembly GCF_003031525.2. Lineage (NCBI taxonomy): Eukaryota > Metazoa > Chordata > Mammalia > Artiodactyla > Phocoenidae > Neophocaena > Neophocaena asiaeorientalis. The sequence continues at coordinate 256,492 of NW_020173270.1, read as the reverse complement.
CCTAACAGGTCCGCAGCCTGGGGGTTGGGGACCCCAATATACAAGGTATCTTCAATAAAATTAATAGCTATTATCTCATCAGAAATCATGGATGCCAAAAGCAATGGGATGACATATTCAGAGGCTGAAAGAAAAAAAAAGTGTCAACTAAGAATTCTGTATCCAGCAAAACTATCCATCACTAATGAAGGAGAAATTAAGATATTCCCAGGTAAACAAAAACCAAGAGAATGAATTACAAACAGACCTGTAAGACCTACAAGAAACACTAAAAGGAGTTGTTCAGATTCAAATGAGAGGACAGAAAACACCAATTTGAATCCACGTGAAGGAATAAAGAGCACTGATAAAGGTTACATAGATAAATATAAAAAACAGTAAAAAAAAAACAAAAAAAAAAAAACAGTATACATTTAAAATTTTTTTAAAAACTAGACTTCCCTGGTGACACAGTGTTTAAATATCTGCCTGCCAATGCAGGAGACATGGATTCAAGCCCTGGTCCAGGAAGATCCCACATACTGCAGAGCCTCTGTGCCACAACTACTGAGCCTGCACTCTAGAGCTCACGCTCTGCAACAGGAGAAGCCACCATGATGAGAAGCCCGTGCACCAAAACAAAGAGTAGCCCCCACTCACCGCAACTAGAGAAAGCCTGTGTGCAGCAACCAAGACCCAACACAGCCAAAAATAAATAAATAAAATAATAAATAAATTTATATAAAAAAGCTATTCTTCTCCTGCCTCATTTACAAGACAATTGTATAAGGCAATAGCCATAAAACTGTGTTGACAGGGCTTCCCTAGTGGCACAATGGTTAGGAATCTTCCTGCTAATGCAGGGGACATGGGTTCGAGCCCCGGTCTGGGAAGATCCCACATGCCGCGGAGCAACTAAGCCCGTGCACCACAGCTACTGAGCCTGTGCTCTGGAGCCCACAAGCCACAACTACTGAAGCCCGCATGCCTAGAGCCCGTGCTCTGCAACAAAGAGAAGCCACTGCAATGAGAAGCCCATGCACCGCAGCGAGAAGTAGCCCCCACTCGCTGCAACGAGAGAAAGCCTGCATGCGCAGCAACGAAGACACAACGCAGCCAAGATAGATAGATAAATAAATAAATAAATTTATTTTAAACAAAAAAGAAATGTCTGTTGCTTGTAAACCACCCAGTCTATTCTGTTACAGACGCCCCAATGGACTAAGACACCCAAGACAATTAACAGTCATTCCTTGGCATCACTCAAAACCCAAGCCATTGTCAGCATGTCTTTTTACACTCGGTTTCTTTGAATTGGGTCCAACAATGTCCACACAACACGTTTTTCATGTATCCTAAATTCCTTTTATCCTAATCCAGTAGTCACAGTATTAGAAAATGCATTAGAATACTCCAGACGTTCCGTTAAAGCACAGGTGTCTGAACCTTACCCCCAGAGCTTCTGACTCAGGAGGTCTGGCAGGGGGCCCAGGAATCTGCATTTCTAACAAGTTCCCAGGCCATGCTGCTGGAATGGGGGACACACTTTGAGACCACTGCTCTAGATTCCTCCTCTTCTTCTCCAACCCCACCTACCATAGATTTGTTGCAGAAAAGGTATGGAATGTTGGGTAATGCAGTACCGTCTGGATGGAATGTTGGGTAATGCAGTACCGTCTGGATTTGGTGCTTGCTTTTCTGTGGTCCCTTTATCTTGTTCCTCTCATCCCCATATTTCCTTTTCATCTCTTGTTCTCAGCTTTGGCTGTACATTAGAATCCCGTGGGAGCTTTAACAAAATATCAGAGCCTGCACTGCATCTCCCATCTCCTGATTTAATCGGACTGTGTTGTGGCCTGGGCATGGAGACTCTTACATTTACCCAGGTGGTTGCAAGGGGTGGCCATGATCACGGCTGAGAATCAATAAACAAAGAGCTTCATCCAAAGATCATAGCGGGCTGAATCAGTTCTTTCACTGGAGATTGCAAAATGGTGGTTTATCTAATTCTTCCATCTTTCTTTTGGAGGGATTTTTAAAGAGGATAAAATGGGCACATGTCAAAATTGCTATGCTGCAATCATCTCCCAAGTCTGGCAGGAACACACCTAGTTTTCTTTGGAACCAGCCCGCCTCTCAGATTTCCGTCTGTAAACCAGGGGCAGGCATGTGATCCCAGCAGGCCAGTTGGCATGTTCCATCTGTCCGACCACAGTCATTGGTTCAGGCATGGGCATGGGGCCCAAACTGGCCAATGGGACTTGGTTTTGGGACTTTGGATACGGTGACAGGGAGAGAACAGTTCTGCCAGATCTCAGCTGGTTCAGAAGGGACTGCCTCATGGGGGCAAGGCTGCAAAGAGAAGGCATGGAGAATCCTGGGACAGTACACAAGTCCTAGCTGACTCTTGGACTCTGCAGTTCATGCAGTCACTCAACAAATATCTTTCAATGCCTGCTCTATGTCAGAAATAAACTATTTTTAAAATAGAACAGAGGGACTTCCCTGGTGATGCAGTGGTTAAGAATCCGCCTGCCAATGCAGGGAACACGGGTTCGATCTCTGGTCCAGGAAGATCCCACATGCCGCAGAGCAACTAAGCCCGTGCGCCACAACTACTGAGCCTGCGCTCTAGAACCCTCGAGCCACAACTACTGAGCCCACGCGCTGCAACTACTGCAGCCTGCGTGCTTAGAGCCCGTGCTCCACAACAAGAGAAGCCACCGCAATGAGAAGCCCACGCACAGCAACGAAGAGTACCTCCCGCTCGCTGCAACTAGAGAAAGCCCGCGCGCAGCAACGAAGACGTGACGCAGCCAAAAAAAGAACAGAAACAGTGTCATAGATACAGAGAACAAACAGGTTGTTGCCAGAGGGGAGGGGGGTGGTGGGAGGAGAGGAATAGGTGAGGGAGATTAAGAAGTACAAATTTAAAGTTGCAAAATAAATGAGTCAGGGGTATGAAATGTACAGTGGGAGGAATATAGTCAATAATTGTGTAACTTCTTTGTATTGTGACAGATGGTAACTAGGCTTATTGTGGTGATTATTTTGGAACGTATAGAAATATCAAACCTATCAAACCGCTATGTTGTGTAACGGGAACTAACATAGTGCTATAGGTCAATTACACTTCAAAAACAGGGAATTCCCTGGCAGTCTGGTGGTTAGGACTTGGCATTTTCACCGCCAAGGGACCGGGTTCAATCCCAGGTTGGGGAACTAAGATCCCACAAGCTGCTGGCGCGGCAAAAACAAACAAAATCATAGAAAGAGATGAGATTTGTGGTTACCAAAGGCAGGGCATGGGGGAGGGGGAATTGGATAAAGGCAGTCAAAAAGTACAAACTCTCAGTTATAAGATAAAAAGCACTAGGGATAGACTTCCCTGGTGGTGCAGTGGTTAAGAATCCGCCTGCCAATGCTGGGGACACGGGTTCGAGTACTGCTCCGGGAAGATCCCACATGCCGCGGAGCAACTAAGCCCGGGCACCACAACTACTGAGCCTGCGCTCTAGAGCCCGCAAGCCACAACTACTGAGCCCGAGTGCCACAACTACTGAAGCCCACATGCCTAGAGCCCGTGCTTCGCAACAAGAGAAGCCACCGCAATGAGAAGCCCGTGCACCTCAACAAAGAGTAGCCCCCGCTCGCCGCAACTAGAGAAAGCCCGCATGCAGCAACGAAGACCCAACGCAGCCAAAAATGAATGATAAAAAAAAAGTACTAGGGATGCAATGGACAACACAATAAATATAATGAACACTGCTCTGTGTTATATATGAAAGTTGTTGAGAGTTAAGAGTTCACATCACGAGGAAAAATTTTTTTTCTATTTCTTTAATTTTGTATCTATATGAGATGATGGACGTTCACTAAACTTAGTTGATCGTCATTTCATGATGTACATAAGTCAAATCATTATGTTATACACCTTAAATTTAAATAACTGGAAGAAAAAGAAGAAATGAACGGTTTTTCCTGTTTCTGACACCAAACGTGTGGGGATTTTCCACACCAAACAATTCTCTGGGGGCACCAACAGAGAGCCGTACAGTTCAATTCAATTCTGACACTACCCCGAGTTAGTGCAGACCCCACAGTTTAAGGGCTCAGTCCCGCAAGACCGGCCCCACCTCAGATGCCGGTCACCAGTATTAGGTCCCCAGGGCACCCATACTTCTGTCTGACGTGGCTACAAAATCAGGGGGTTCCCGCAATCTCCCCTCCCTTTCAGGTTTGATCATTCGAATAACTCACAGAACGCAGAAAATCCTTTACTTACTGTTACCAAGGATATAGCTCAGATGGGAGTGACAATGTTTTTAAACCATATTTATTTATTTGGCTATGCCAGGTCTTAGTTGCAGCCCACGGGATCTTCGCTGCGGCGTGCAGGATCTTTAGTTGCAGCATGGGGGCTCTTCATTGCGGCACGCATGTGGGATCTAGTTCCCTGACCAGGGATTAAACCCGGCCCCCCTGCATCGGGAGCTCGGAGTCTTAACCACTGCACCACCAGGGAAGTCCCGACAATTTATTATTAACTCAATCTCCAGCCCCTCTTTCCTCCCTGGAGCTCCATCCCAGGGGTTGGGGCTGATGGTCTCAACCCTCTAATCATGGTTTGGTCTTTCTGGCAATCAGCCCCATCCTGAAGCTACCTAGGGGTCTCCAGCCTAGCTTGTCTTCTCATTAGTATACAAAAGATGCTCTTATCACTCTGGATATTACAAGGGTTTTAGGAGCTGTTTGCCAAGAACCAGGGGCAAAGACCAAATATTTCTTTCTTTCTTTCTTTCTTTTTTTTTTTGTAGCAGACAGGAAAGAGCTGGGTGCGGTAGTAAAAAATTTTAAAATCCCTGCTTTTGAGGTGCAGATATTACAGTGAAGGAGACACTTGTTTAAGTTAAATTAGTAAATTATAAAGTATTTTGGATTCTAGGGGCTGTAGGGAGGAGGACACCAGGAAAGGGGCAACAGAAATGCTATGGCAGGGTTTGCAGTCCTAAGCCCAGTGTTGGGGAGGAAGGTGGGTCAACAAGAAGGTGAGATTTGTGCAAAGACCTGAAAGAGGGTGTGAATGAGGGGAGCCATGTGACTCCAGGCAGAGGGAACAGCCAGTGCAAAGGCCCTGAGGCAGGGGCCTAGTGCGTTCAAATAGCAGCAAGGAGGGGCAGAGCAAGTTTGGGGGGCAAGTGGGAAGAGTGACAGGGCAGGTGACAGGGAAAAGTGAGGTGACAGGTCAGATCACGCAGGGCCTCGTGGACCCCGTGAGGACTTAGTCATTTACTCTGAGTCAGGTGGGAGCCATGGAAGGCTCCTACCAGAGAGACGTGACCTGACTCAGGTACTCACTGGCGCCCTCTGGCTGCTATGGGGAGGACAGACCTTCTTACTAGAATTAGTTGAGGCAACATCATCCTCTGCCCTTCATGCAGTGGAACTTTCCAGGGCCAAGGCGGTGACCACAAGTCCCAGCTAGAGGCAGCCCTAGACCTGAGCCTCCCTGTCCTGATTCGGGTTCTGCAGCATCACACATGGCCCTCGCCCAACTATCTACTTGACTGTGATTTAACTGTCCTCTTCCTGGAGGACATTTCACTAATGGCAATAAAAGAACAACTGCATCTGGGCGTAACAACTTTAATTTTTTTTTTCTTGTGGAGAAAAGAGCACATCTTTATAACTGGACATCCAAGAATGGCTTACACAGGAGAACCACACCCAGAATGTAAATGATCAGGTCCAGAGCTTTCTCTATAGTGTGTTTCGGGATCATTGGGGAGAAGCCAGTTAGGGGAATCAGCACTTCAACACTGAGATCAAATTTCACCACGTACTTTTTTTTTTTTTTTTTTCCAGTGGGGTAGGAGAGAAAGATACAAGAACATGATCCCCAGAGAAGCCAAAGAAAGAAAAAGAAAAAAAGCATAACCCCAGATGGCAGTCATGGCAATTTCCCACTGAAATTGCCTGTGGAAGGACAAGCTGCTGAAAGCAAATGGTGAGAAGGCACAGCACAGATGCAGGATACAGTCTCAAGTGACCTCCCCAGATGCCAGCCTCCCTGGAGTTGGGAAGCTGTTTTCCCACAGCCTTTGGCTTAATTTTTGTTTGTAAACTCAGCAAACTCCCATTCTCTCCTAGTGATCTTTGAGGACATCAGTTTCAGTTCCTCAGAGACCACCAGGAGTTAAAGCTCCCCCCTAAAACCTCACAAAATAAAAACTTACGTTATTTTTAGAAGAAGCAAGAAAAATTCTCCTACGTCATTCCCAGTCTTAAGAGAACCCAGAGGCAGCTGTCTCAGTTACTACTTGAAGCTGAACTGTTGAAAAATCTTGTGTAAACAGAAAGCTTAGGCCAGGTCAGGTACAAGATACAGCCAGAGCTGTTTTTTTATCACACGGGAGATGACAAGTCAGCTTGTCCCTCAGATAGTGACACCCTGAACCACCATTTTTTTCTGGCAGCTGTTTAAGGAAAATGAACTGACCAACAGGGTCTTGACAGGCCATGGTGCATCTTAAGAAGCCTTTTTCTAGCTGCTTTACTTTCTCTTTTATGTTAAAGCAATTAACTTTTTTTTTTTTTTAGCAATTAACATTTTTGACTCCCACCCCAAACCTTCAGATACTCTCTCATGGTGCATTTCCAAGAACTTGTCCTTTTCATCACACTACAGTTGTTGGTATACAAAGATATCCCCACTTTTAAGCTCTAAGGACAGCCCATGGTTTGGGGTGAACAGGGCCCTCTAGAAATAAATTCAATCTCCAGCTTCTATAAAAGTAAGAACTACATTAAACTTGAACCACATCTTCCCCACTCTTGGAAGGAAGCAGCAGAGATCCTTAAGATTACAGGAAGTCGTTTTGGCGCCAGGGGCTGGGAGACTGGACAAACCATATGCTTGGCCATTCTCACAGTGTCTGTCAAGTTCTGGAGTGTCAGTATTCCAGGGTAGAAGGTGGTCTCATGTCACCAGGTTTGGACTCTGGTGGGCAGGAAGGGCCACTGAGCTGAGGATGGGGCTGGGGGGTGTATGTGTCAAGATGTAGATCCCCAAACTGCATATTATCTCTCAGCAGGAGCCCCTGGTAGCTGGGGACCCCAAGCTGATGGGCTCCCCACTAGTGCCTCAACCAGGGAGCCTGGTTCCCCGCCCATCCCCCATCAGCCTGCCACTCCCAAGCTGCACCTGTGAAATGCAAGCGGCCACAGCAGTTACCCAACCCTGCCTTCTCGCCCCTCCAGCCCAACCCCAAAGCATTCTTTCGAGTGACTCTTCCATTAGCAGAGAACATCACTGGACCCTAGCGATGACATGGCTCGGGAAGCCAACACTGCGTCTTCAAGCTTTTTCAAGTGGAAGGGGCCAAAGTCCTTACATGGAGAGCAACCAGCCAGCACAGGAAAACAGGAACATTGCTCAATTTCCTTTTCTAGCAGGATGTCGGATGTGGAAAGAACCTTGCTTAAACCATTACCAGCCAAACAGGGCCCAGAGGAGGCAGGTCTGGGCAGGAGAGCCCAGGCTCCTGACTCTGAGTTAACTTCTGGTAAAAGGTCCCCAGCAGGAACGCCAAGGGTTGGGTGATTCTCTGCCTGGCCCCATGCGGCCCATAGTTCCAGAATTCAATTCTGGATCAGGGATGAAGTGGATAAGCTCAAACAGTGGCAGGGTCGTGGGTGATGTGGAATTCTGGGGAAGCTCAGAAGGCACTTCTGGGGTCCCTGAAGCCAGGCTGGGGAATGGGGTGTGTGGGGGGGGTCTGAGTCCCTCTTCTCCTGCAACGGGAAAAGCTGCTTTAATACTGCTTTCACAGGCAGAGGATGTGCAGGCCTGAAAGGAGGGTTCTGGGAGGACTAAATCACCACCCTGCCTTGGAGCCTCGAGGTCTGAGAAGGTTCACAAGCAGACTGGGTGACCCTGAGAAAGGAGCCGCCTTCCACATCTCCAGGGACGAAGCATGAGAATCCCCACTGCACGAGGGAGAAGAACCATCTTTGGCCAGCACATGACTCCAAACAATGCCCGACAAAGAAACAGATGTGGATAAGTGGTTCTAACCCAGAAGGCACTGTGGATGCCCCTCCACCAGGCGGGATGGGACACGCTGCCCGCACTACCCCCCATGAAGACGCGTGAAAGCAGCAAGCTCGTGAACGCCCCATCCCCAGACTCTGCCTGCAGTGCGGAGTCTCCAGGGTCTAGAGCCTGCGAAAGGGGCCGCTGGGGCAGGCTGGTGGCCATGGCCAGAGAATGCGCCATGCGGGAGTTGGCAGGGGGCGGGGGGATGCGGCTGATGGGAGGGGAGGGGGCGCCCTGAGCTTGGAAACAGCCCTTGTGGCTCATGCCTCAGTCACTGTCCCTGCCGAGGCAGGAGGGGGTGGGCGGGGGTGAGGGATCATCTCTAGCAGGGGCAGCTGCTGGTATGTGGGAGCGGGGTGTCCCCCAAGGCTGGGCCTTTCCCATTGCTGCCGGGGCTGGAGCTGGGTTCCAGGGACTCATTCATCTTCTCGCAGATGACATCCACCAGGCGCTCGAAGACCTGCTTCACGTTGATGTTCTCCTTGGCGCTGGCCTCAAAGAACTTGAAACCTGCAGGGACATAAGATGGGAAGAGCTGTGAGACCCTGCGGGGCAGAGCCTGGACTGTAGCATCACCCGAACCTGGGTTCCAAGCCCAGTTCTGCCCTTAGGGCAGCCGTGGGACCTTGACTGAGGGCCTTAGTCTCTCTGAGGCTCAGTTTGCTCTTCGGTAAAGTGAGCACGGTAACGCTGCTGCTGCTGGTAGAAATCTGTGACAGCAGCCCTTGCCTGTACTACCCTGCGTATCTGTCTGTCACAAGGCAGTGGCAGCAGGAGTCCAGGCAGTAACATTCTGGTGTCCAGCGGATACGGGGGTGCCCCTGTGTAAGTGGGGCTCATCTCCTATTCAATTTCTGCTGCATAGGAAGGCACAGCCAGGGCGCCCACAGAGCCGGATATTTATGTGGACCTTTTAAACGGAGCCAAGTGTTTCACATGTTCTGGAACATATGTTCTAGGTCCAATAAAACAGAAGGACTGAGCACCGGCTGAGGACTGGCTTCAGCCCAGGGGCTACCGGTTTGCAACCTCTGTCACCCAGCTAACGGCAGGTTTCAAAGAGTTTGTAGAGAGCCTACTGTGCGCACGGTTCCTGGCCTACGGAATGCACTAAAAATGATAATAACGATAATAATAGGCAGTGCTTACATCATGCTTACTAAGCGGCAGGCAATTCTTCCAAGCGCTTTACGTAAATTAACTCGTTTAAGGATGCTCTAAGATTTATACTTTCTGTTTTGGCCACACCGCACAGCTTGCAGGATCTTAGTTCCCCAACCAGGGACTGAACCCATGCTCCCCGTAGTGGAAGCGTGGAATGCTAACCACTGGACTGCCAGGGAAGTACCTATACTATCATAGCCCATTTTACAGATGGGAAAACTGGGGCACACAGAAGGAAAGTCACTCGTGTAAATTCATACAGGGAACACAACCAGGCTGCCTGGTTGGAATACTAATAGATTAAACATTTCTAGTGTATCACCTTGGGCCTCGGGAGGGAGGGCAGGCTGGCTGATTCCCTTTGGGGAAGGGGATGCCGAGGTAGCTTTGAATATATTCTTAGCATCATAGTGACCATCGTAACTTTTTCTCATTAAAAAAATGTTATCCCTCCTGGAAAAGGTGAGAGGTGGTACAAATGCTTTGGGGACTTGCCCAGGGTCCCTAGGCTATAAGAAGTGGCCCACCAACCTGCAAATAAGGGAATAAATGACAGACCTTCCTGCACCCTTAAAAGGTTGGTTCAAGCTCTGCTTGCTGGGAGCTGTCCCTGAATGGTCCCCAATGTGTTCCCATCTGCCATCCCCAAGGTAGGCCAGAACTTCAGACAAACGTCCACCGTATTACACACATCACAGGGTAAACAGTCCTCTCTCCCAGCACTTGTCATTATCATGCAGCACTATAAAATGTCATTGCAATTAGTTACGTGTGTAATTATCCATCTACTGTGTCTCTGCTACTGGCACACCAGCGCCAAGAGGACAGGATTTCTGTCTGCCTTGTCCACAACTGCAGCCCAGTGCCTGGCATAGAGCAGATGCTTGGAAACCACTGACTGAATGATTGATTGAACAGATGGATGTATGTATGTACAGATGGATGGATGGATGAATGGATGTGTAGATGGATGGATGAATGAATGGATGTGTAGATGGATGGATGGATGGGTAGCTGGATGGACAGATGAATGACAGAGGCAGGGCACAAAAACAGATCTCTAGTCTCAGTCTGGCGATCATCAATGTCACCCCTCTGTCTTCCTAGGCAAATTTGGCATTTCCTTAACTGTGTCTGGCTCTGCCTCAAATAATCTGAAGTTTTTTTCTATTTGAACACTTTTTTTCTGGTTATAAATACTCATTCACTGGAGAAACTAGAAACTACTGAAAAATATCAAGAAATATAGAAAAGCTGTGTGTAACCTCATCACCCAGAAACAATTACTATTGGTGTTTTGATATTTAG
>NW_020173270.1:245679-245887 GCF_003031525.2 Neophocaena asiaeorientalis asiaeorientalis | reverse complement strand
ATACATAATCGTTGGGGTTCGGTTTGTAGGGGTTATGTTTGTGTGTACACACGTATGTGCCTTTTTTCTTACAAAATTGGGCTCGAATTCTATCTCCCACTTTGTCCTCTAATGTTTTAAATTTAATGCCCGAGTGGGAATCTCCCCTCACACCAGGCACTAGATGTTTTCTGCAAGAAGGTGTGGGCAGGGGACTTCTCTGGCAGTC
>NW_020173270.1:240823-245667 GCF_003031525.2 Neophocaena asiaeorientalis asiaeorientalis | reverse complement strand
AAAAAAAAAGGAAGGTGTGAGCAGCATCCTCAAGTATTCTAGCCCACGGCTGGCCACCAAAAGCTGACTCCCCAGCACACCTGTTAATGAGACCCAGAATGAGGTTCCCAGAAGACACAGGGGACAAGGGAGCAGGTTAAATGGCACCACGAGGGAGCAGAGTCAAACCCCAAACGGAGACATTCCACAGAACAAAGACCCAGTTTCTCCAACAAATGATGGCAAGAAAAAAAAAAAAGAGAAAGAGGACCGTTATGGTCCAGGGGTCTGCAAACTTTTTCTGTAAAGGGTCAGATAGTAAATCTCTTAGGTTTTATGTACAAGCACAGCAATAGTTCACAATCATGCTAGCTAATGCTTAGATGCAACCTACACATATGCCAGACTCTGTTAGAACTGCTTCACACGTCATAACTCATTTAACCCTCCTGACAACCTGATGAGGTGGGGCTGTTATTATCTGCATTTCACACATGAGGAAGGGCAAGCCTAGAGAGCTGAAGTCACCGGTGCAAGATCACAAAGCAATCGAGAAATAACAGGAGTTAATGTTCAATCATGGCCAGCATTTGCTTAATCTTTCTAACAGCCCTATGAAGTAGATGTGGTTTTCACCTGCTTCCTAGATGGAGAAATGGAAGCACAGAGAGGGTAGGTGAGGTGTCCAAGGTCACACAGCTAGTAGGTTGCAGAAGGGGATTCTAGCTCCAGAGTCTGGGTCCTTAACCTGCCCTTCCCCAGAGAGGTTACAATGCCTCCCACAGGGAAAGTCCTGGGGAGGGCCTAGAATACTAGAATACTCCAAGATAAGATTTTCTTTTAGCTTAAACTTTGAATTGATAATCCATTTACCTGATTCAGAAAGGTAGACTGAAAAGTCCCCCTCCCACTCTGGTGCCCTGGCCTGCCAGGTCTGAGACACCCAGGTCACCACTGTTACTAGATCCTTCTGTATCCTTCCAGAGTTCCTTTAAGCAAACATAAGTATAATATCCTTATTCTCAGCCTTTTTATACACTAATGCAGGGGTTGGCAAACTTTGAGCTGCAGGCCATTTTTTTTTTTTTTTTTTTACTGAAATACAGTTGATTTACAATATCATGTTATCAAGTTAGTTTCAGGTGCTGTTGCCTATTTTTGTAAATAAAGTTTTATTGGCAGACAGTCATGCTCATTCATTGATGTATTATCTATGGCTGCTTTCAGGCAGAGCTGAGTGGTTGTGACACAGACCCTAGGACTGAAAACATTTCCTATTTAGCCCTTTAAGAAATGTTTGCTGGGGAATTCCCTGGTGGTCCAGTGGTTAGGGCTCCACACGTCCACTGAAGGGGGCACGGGTTCAATCCCTGGTTGGGGAATTAAGATCCCACAATGTGTAAAAAAAAAAAAAAAAAAAAGAGAAGAAAAGAAAAGAAAAAGTTTGCTGACCACTGGACTAAAGGAAGAAGCCATACTCACCTTTCTGCAGTTTGCTTTTTCCACTTAACCATATACCCGGAGACCCCAGAACATAAAGAAGGTCCTCATCCTTTCTTACAGCTGTGTAGTATTCCACCATGTGACTATAGTTTATGTGTAGCTGCTTCCCCCACCGTGAAACACTTGGGAGGTTGCCAAGGTTTCCCTCCACTAACGGTGCTGCAATTTGATATACCTGCCACTTCCCGCATGGGAAGTGGATGTCTGTAGGATAAATTCCCAGAAATGGTTTTGCTGAGTCTGGGTTCCCAGGGCAGTGGGGCAGTAAAGGGTATCTGTGGTGAATCCTCTGAAATGAAATGCAGCAGGTGGTATACAAGTGGGTATTTTTCTGGGCAGATCTTCAAAGGGCAAAGGGTTGGTGACAGTGGTTGGACCTGGGACTCAAGCACAGGGTTGGAGGTTTGGTTCTGGGAGGTCCCAGGCCTGTGGCCCAGGCTGGGCACTAACCAAGGTCGTCAGCGAGCCTTTGGCCTTCCTCAGTGGGCACGACACGCTCGTCCTCCAGGTCACACTTGTTCCCCACGAGGATGACTTGAGCATTGTCCCAGGAGTAGGTCTTGATCTGCGTGGCCCTGTGGAGTTTGAGGGGCTGTGTTAGGCCAGACATTAGGGTCAGGGGGAGAGGGTGAAGGTCAGGGGGTCAGTGGTCAGCAAGCACTCACCAGTCCTGCACGGCGGCAAAGGACTCCTGGTTGGCGACGTCATACATGAGCAGGAAGCCCATGGCTCCGCGGTAGTAGGCTGTGGTGATTGTACGGTAGCGCTCCTGGCCTGCCGTGTCCTGGGCACACAGTGGGGTCAGGCGTCTAGAAGCCACTCTATTCCCCACCCCACCCCTGCAGGCCCCTGTCTGAGGCTCCAGTCTCCCAGCCTTATAGCCCCAGTTTGATGAGCAAGACATGGATCTGCCCTCACAGCCCCCCGGTCTAATGGGAGAAACATGGGCCTGCCCGTGTAATCTCTAGTCTATTGGTGGAGACATGTCCCCTGTCCTTGAGGGGTTCCCAGTCTGAGGGGTCAGTGGCCTTTCAAAGACTTGTAAGCCCTTCTGACCTCATCTCCAAGAACCAGCTTCATGACCACAAATAAGAACCACGTGAAAAAAGAAAGAAAAAAAAAAAAAAGAACCACATGGGCCAGAGGCTACCACCTTGATGCAGAGAGCCTGATACTCGTTACCATGACAATCATTACCAGCAGGCGCTTTGGGAAAAAGAGCATGGCTCTGAAGAGGCTCAGTGGGGGCCTCTGGGCTTGCCCCGAGAGGGTACCCAAACCTCTTCTCCATTGGTCACCAGGTCTTCTAACCCAACTTGGGTTAGTACTGTCTCCCCCTCAGACCCTACAGGGCAGGGCACATCCCCCTCATTCTGATGAATTCACCTCATAGATAATAACCCCTGCTACTCTTCACACCTACTCCAAGCCCCCTCCTCGACTCTGGACACTTGTCCTCACCCAGACCCTCCCCACAGCCCTACACCCTCTCCCGGAATTCCCTGGAGGAACCCCAGCCCCTGCCTGGCCAGCAGACCCCCAGACAGCCGCCTGGCCCACCCAGATCTGCAGCTTGATCCTCTTGTCGTGGCGGTAGACGGTCTTGACCTTGAAGTCGATGCCCACAGTGCTGACAAAAGCGGGCGTGAAGGAGTCGTCGGCGTATCGGAACAGAAAGGACGTCTTGCCCACGCTGCTATTACCGATGAGCAGCAGCTTGAACATGTAGTCGAAGTTCTGGTCTGCTGCATCCCGCTGGCCCGTGGGGGGATCTCCAGCTGACGCCATCTTGGCACGGAGCCTCCTGGGAGGGGAGGGCTGGAGCCCTGTAGGGAAAAAAACCCACCAGGAATGGCTCCAGTGTCTACACCAGACCTGGACTCAAATCCCCGCTCTGCCACTTGGAAGCCGACAGACCCTGGATGCGTCACTGGCCCTCTCTGGGCCTCAGTGTCCTCTTCTGGAAAATGGGGATGTTTGCCAAATGCAAGGGCCCAGGTTGGGGATGCCCCATCTGGCCACGGAGGAACCAGACCCTGCGGAAGGTGCAGGTGTGGACTTTGCCCCAGGGTGAGCAGCTGGTGTGGCCCAGGTGTGAGCTGGGGGGAGGGGGGGTTGCCAGCTGGATAAAGTCCCCCTCAGGGCCTGGGTGTTGACTTTGGCAGGTGTTGGCCACCTGCCTGCCCCCACCCAAGCCAACTTTAACTCCTTCCCTGATCCCCATGGGGAGGGGGCTTTCAGTGGATACACTGCAGGTTTAAAGCCCAGCTCTACCACCACATGGGTACTGCCACCTTCTGTTTGTCAAAGGGGCCGGGCCCATCTCCCTCCCAGTAGGGCTGACTCACCCCAGCCCCGGCTTCAGCCCACGGAGGCCAGAATGACAGTCCTCAAATGCAAGACCACCCTCAGCCACCACCACGACCACCTGGTCCTGCCTTTCCTGGCAATCTGTCCCCACGGCTGGGCTGCTTCATTTGGATCCAGCTCACCCCCTCAGCCCTTATGGCCTCAGTTTCCCCAGCTGTTTATGGCTGCTCCCTGAGCCTCACAGGGAGGCTCCAGAAGGCCTGGGTGGATGGGAACAACCAGCATAGGAACCCCTGGCAAAGCCATTTCTCAACTGCCCCGCGGGGCTTTTTTCCACTTTAAAGGAGGACCCAACTAGCCCCTCTTTCCTGCCCAGCCCTCCGCCCCACCCCGTGTTCCGGGAGAACGAGTTTGAGGAGGGGAAGAGAAAGGCAGGAAGCCTTTCCCCATGCAGGGCAGGGCCGCCAGTATGGGGGCCCCCGCCCCGCCCCATCCCCCAGCCTCAGCCCACCTGTCAGCCGGTCCCACCTCTTTCTGACAATCTGCCGACTCTCCCTCAAGCCTGCCACTAGGTAAGGGACCCCGGAGGGCTCGGTACTGTCCCCCATCACTAGATGTGGGGCGCCCCAGCAGGTGCAGGGGAGCTCAGGAGCTTCTTCCCATCACCATATGGTCCCATCTCTTGTCCCCGGCTGGGCTGTCTGCTCCGCCCGCGCCCCATTAACGCTCCCCGATGAGCCCAGCTGGGTGGGGGCGAGGGAGGAGGCGTCCCCCGCTGCCTGCCTTTGTTCCCCAGGCCCCGGGCCTCCCCCTAAGCCCCTGTCCCCCCCAAGACCTGCTGGGACGCGGAGGCGCGGGTTGGGGTGCGCTCCCTCCGACGGGGTCACCTCGCGTGGGGACGCCGCCCTCAGACGTTCCGCCTCCGAACTCGCTGCGACCTGGCCCTGGCTGCGACCCGGACCCCGCAGCCGCAGCCGCCACCGCTGCCCGCAGCCACCCGGATCCCGCGCCGGCCCCGCCCAGGCGTGGGAGGAGGGGCCCCTCTGGGGGAA
>NW_020173270.1:236433-240785 GCF_003031525.2 Neophocaena asiaeorientalis asiaeorientalis | reverse complement strand
TAACCATACGTGGAGTTCCTACTACGTGCACAGCATCTAAGCTAAGGAGCTCCTACTACGTGCACAGCAGCTAAGCAGCACGGACTCTGGAGCCGGGTTCGAATCTCAGCTCCACCACTTTCTAGCGTTGTCGCTTTGGACATGTTAACCTCCCTGGGTCTCATTTTCCCCATCCGTCACGTGGCCGATAACGAGGGTACCCACCTCACAGGGTTGTGTAAGGGTTCTGATCTGAGTTAGTGTTTGTAACATGCAGCGCCTGACCTAAACTGGGCTAGAGCCTTTCCCAAATACCCTTAAGGGCCCTTAGAATTAACCACCACCACCACCCCCCCGCCCCCCCACCACCACCGCCTTTTACAGATAAAGAAACTGGAGATCAGAGAGGGACAGACACTTGCCTGAGGCCACACAATTTGGCAACCAGGCCCAGCTGAGGTCCCAGACTTTTCTTCAAGCCAACAGAAGAGAATCTGCAGTTATAACAGTTCAGGCTTGGGACTTCCCTGGCGGTCCAGTGGTTACGATTCTGTAATTCCACTGCAGGGGGCACAGGTTCTATCCCCTGGTTGGGGAACTAAGATCCCACATGCCATGAAGCGTGGCCAAAAATTTAACACAAAACAAAACACAGTTCAGGCTTTGTTGGGCTTCAAATCCCAACAACTGCGCCTGAAGCCACTTGCTGAATTTTTCTGAGCTCCCATTGCTTCATGGAACAATGTTAGCCACCTCTAAGGGCTGTTGTGGACAAACTGAGATGATGTGTATCAGTCAGGAAGGGATGGCATATGCTCAGTAACAAGCTGCCCTATAGTCATCATGGCATCTAACATCCAAGGTTTGTTTCTCTCACACCGGTCATTGCAATGAGGGGAAGATGTGGCGAATCACATACTGGCTTGTATACTTCTCTTTGGAAATGACTTTGCTCACATTTCACTGGCCAAAGCAAGTCTCATGGCCACCCCCGATGTCAATGGGGTGAAAAATATGATTGTCCTCTAGGGATCAGAACCAGCTGTTGTTACAATAATACATGATCTGTGCAGTGGTTAGCGCCACACCTGGCACACAGTGGGTGCTCAACAAATGGGCACCATTATAGGAAGAGCTTAAGGGCTGCAACAACTAACTCTCCAAATCATCATGCCACATGAATGGGGAAACGGAATCCCTCAGCTCTCCCCTTGCCTGCCCCTCCCACTGCTTCCCAGTTGGAGAAAAGTGACAGCAGTCATTTCCAAAGAAGTGTTTATTGACATTTGGGGCCCCAGCAGAGACAGAGAGTCAGTGGGGGCTAGAGGCTCCTGAGGCCCAGGGCGAGGCCTACAAGATGAAGCCCATTGCTCAGGAGGCAGCCCAGATTGCAAATGGAAGATAGGCCATGGTAGCGGAAGAAGATCTGGCGGAGGGCACTGTACTTGGGGTCCTGCTCCCGCAGCTGACGATAGGGGTCTGAGCCCTGGTGGCTGCCCAGCACCTCCCCGCCCAGGCCCCGCTCCTTCTCCATGGTCTGCAGGGCCCACATGGCGGCCGTGGTGCGGGGTTCCAGCCAGCGGGCGTTGATGGTGGCCAGCATGAGGCTCAGAAGCAGCAAGCAGAGCTGGTAGGGCAGCAGGAGGACAAGGTGAGCCATGCCTGGGAGACAGCAGGGGCCCTAGGGAGGGTCCTTCTGCATCCTCAAAGCCCAGAGGGGAATGGGGGACAGGATTGGGTCAAAGCCAGGCCTCCCCACTCCAACCTCAAACCCAAACAGAGCTCCAGCTCTCATACCCTGAAACATGCAGCTCCTAAGTAAAGGCTCTGCCACTATCTCCTCTCTCTACCACTGTCTCCTCTCTCTCCCCCAAACCTCCTAAGCCTCCTCTCCTCTGATACCCTGACTGGAACTTTCCAGAATACAGCCTGTCTCCTACCTTCCTCTGTTCCCCTAAACTGAGGGTATCTCAGGGCAGAGCCTCTCTTCCCTGAATTGGGACAGAGCACCATAACTGTCCCCTCATTTCCCCAAAATAGAGAGCCTAAGAGAGGGCCCATCTCCTTTGTGGCCCCAGCCTAGACCCTAGAAGCTGACACTGGGTCCAGAGGGAGTGAATTAAAAGTCCTCGAAGTTCCAATTACCCATAATCCCTCCTGTGTCTGTGGGATTATTGAAACCCCTGTCAGGTCTCACCTGCCCACATCTGAGGGACATAATGGGGGCAGGGGGAGGGCAAGATAGAGAAATATGAGATGCACAGATAGTTCCTTGCCTTGTGGCTGGGAAAAATGTGTGGATGAGGGTGGGGGACTGTAAATTCCCAGTCAGGCTGGTTTTTAAACACTGAGCTGGGGTCAGTGCCCCAGCCCAGCTGAGTCACCACAGCTTGGCTGCAGGCCCAGCCAGGGGGAGGAGAGGGAGCAACAGCCAGCAGAGAGACACTGCGGAATAGTCAGGGCTGCCGGGGATGGTTGTACAGGCTGTGCACTGCTCAAGGGTATCCAGAACCCAGCTTTGTATACACCAGGAAGAAGGGGCAGTTTGGGGGGTTTCATTTTACTTCTCACAAAGGTGTAGCCATAGGTGCTCAGTGTGGTCCTGGGAATGAATCTCCAGAGGGTAGTGGAGCTCAAGCTGTCATACCTGGCTGGCCTCCCAGAATGTGAGCTGAGCCCCGGCACGCTGTGAGGCCAAGATGCAGAGGTTGACGAAGGCACAGCCCATGGAGATGTGAAAGTAGAAAGGGAAGAGTTTGCTCTGCACCAGGCCGAAGGTATGCCGGGGAAGGCCTCGGAAAAGCAGGAAGCCTGTGGGGTGCAGGGGACAACATGTCTGTTAGGACACTTCCAAGTCCCCCTCTCATCCCTGTCCCCACCTTAGGCACTCATGATATCCAGGCCGAGGGTCCCTACCTGAGACGAAGGTCACCCACATTTGCATGCCCCAGGCCCCTGACAAGACCAGTAGATGAACCACCTTAGTCAGGCTTTCCGGGTTCCCACCTTCCTCCATCTTGCGGGCCTGGGAAGGAGGCACCAGGTGGTCAGAGTTTTACCTTTGCCCTGTGGCCTTCAGACCCTGTGAGCCTGCACAAGGCCAGGGTCATGGTCTATCCAGCAGAGATCCAGGGATGGTAGCCCAGGAATGGCGGTGCGGAAGACCCATAGCACTTCTGTGATGTCCCCCGACTCCATCTCTCCAAATGTCAGCCCTCAAGATCTTAGGCTCTCTGGACCCCAACATCCATGCCACCTCTGAGACCCCCAAATTTCAGCCCCAGCAGCTCAAGCTCGAAGCCCTAGATCCTCAGAGATCACCCCAGTGACTCCCAAACATCACCCCAGGGACTGAGTTCTGATATCAAAGACTACTCTTTTCATGACAGGATCCCAGGTATCACTATGAAGATTCCCAAAGCACCTCCTGGAGACGCCATCTAATCCTGAGAAACCCTAAATCTCATCCCGAGGACACCGACCCCACCATTGGACCCGGACATCGACCTGCAGCACCCAAGAGTCCGGGGCCGGATCTAAGGGGGTCAGGCAGGCCCGAGGACACCGACCCCACCACTGGACCCGGGCCTCGACCTGCAGCACTCAAGAGTCCGGGGCCGGATCTAAGGGGGTCAGGCGGGCCCGAAGACACCGACCCCACCACTGGACCCGGGCCTCGACCTGCAGCACTCAAGAGTCCGGGGCCGGATCTAAGGGGGTCAGGCGGGCCCGAAGACACCGACCCCACCACTGGACCCGGGCCTCGACCTGCAGCACTCAAGAGTCCGGGGCCGGATCTAAGGGGGTCAGGCGGTCTGGGCTTGGTACCTCACTCTCGCGCTCCGCGGTGGCCGCGGACCTCCTCGGCCACCTCCCCTCGTGGGACCAAGAATTGTCCCGCCTCCCAGCTAAGCCAGAAGCCAATCGGATCGGAGATCTGTACCTCCTGTACCGCCCTCTTAGATATTGACTAATCGATGAACGGAATCCCGTCCACTCCTCGGGATTTCACCCAATTACACCGCGGCTCCTAAGATCTGCGGAAGCGGAAAGGCGCCAATGAGGTCTTCGGCTGCATCGGCGGGGGCGGAGCTAAAATGCCAGCCACACCCCTCTCTGTGACTGTACTTTTGGGCTCCGCGCGTTTTAATAGGATGGTGTCTCCACGGGATCAAATTTCAGCGTCACAGCTGGGGACTGGCTTCGCGGTCCCTGATGGGAGAGCAGGAGCAGGTGGTGTGTGGTAGGTGGGGGTGGAAGGGGATCGGGAGCTTGGCGAGCGCAGGATTTAAGGCCCCGGCGGGCGGGGCGCAGGACTCAAGGCCCCGGCGGGCGGGGCCCAGGCAAATGACCCCGCCCCGTTCCTTCAAGAA
>NW_020173270.1:169932-236277 GCF_003031525.2 Neophocaena asiaeorientalis asiaeorientalis | reverse complement strand
GGGGGGGGCTCGACTGGGGGCCTGCCTGCAACTGACAGAAATGCATCTTGCCTTTCCCCTCCAAGTCTCCCAGGGCTCCTATGAGTCCCAAGTACCAAGTCCTCAGTGTGATGTTCAAGGACAGACACTGAGCTTCCCACTACTGCATATCAGGCACTGGCATGGATTAATTTACTTAATCACAACAACCCAGTAAGGTGGATAGTATGACATCCCATTTTTATAGTTGGGGACAATGAGGCATGGAGAGGTTTAGTAACTCCTCCAACATCGCACAGCTGGGAAGGGGCAAAGCTAGGATTTGAACCTGGGCCATCTAGCTGGAGGGTCTCCTTGCTTAATCATCATGCTGTACTGCCTCTGGAAGTGAGGACCTCCCTGAGGCGGTGACTTTTGAAGTGGTAGCTTAGAACAGTTCAGGCAGAATAATAACTCCTACATCACAGGGTGGGTGTGAACACCCAATGAGGGCTTAGGGTGGTGCTCAGCACTCAGCAAGATGCTCAGAAAATATGAGCTTAAAAAGGGATTAAGGAAGATTTTACAGAGGCAATGCTGAGTAGGGTTTTGAAGGGTATGTAGGAGTCTTCCAGGAGGACTGGGTTAGGGGAAAGATACCAGAGATACAAAAGAACAGAAAGGCGTATACTGTGGCCTTTCTGGCTGACTGTGACCCATGGCAAGTTGCCCTTCACCTGGAAGTTTTTCCAGACAGACCTCCCCCAGGTTTCTCCAGCTGTGCCAGCCCTGACTACACTGGAAGGACAGGGGGTGTGGCTGTGAGACCCAGAACTGAGTTCTTTCCTGTTTCCAGCCTCACCTAGTACAGGCCTGGGACCCCATTCAGCTACCATTTATTAAATAGATATGCTCTGCCTCTCCTGCTCACATTCTATGTCTCCCATTTACTTGGGGAGCCAGTTCCCTGGCTTGGCTTGCCCTGCCTTGCTTGAACGGCCCTGCTAACCTCCTGCTGCTTCCTTTTGGACCCTGCCTCCAGCCACCCTGACTTGACCTGCAAAGAGCACCTGGTTGCAGACTTCCAAGTTTTTGCACACGCTGTTTCCTGCCAGGGATGTCCTTCCTTTAGGGCCCAATGTTAAGATCTTTTTTTCTTTTCGGCTCGTCTCAGACCTCACTGACTCCTGTGGGATCTTCTAGGTCCTTCTCACTGCCCATCCTAACCCCTGGGGCTGGGATCATCTTTCACCCAGCTTTGGCTCCTATCATAAATAAGAGGCCTGTGTTCAGGGCTGAGGCCTCTCTGGGGTGTCAGAGGGGGCATGAGAGTGTCAGGACCTGGGAGCTGGTCTCAGTGCAGCCCTCTGTCCCCCCTACTCTAAGCAACCCTCTTCTGGCCCGCCTACCCCTGGACCCTGACTACTCCGTGCCTTGCTATTGCTCACCTCCGGTCACCCTCCAACGTGTGTTTGCCTGCTAACGAGAAGTGTGACAAGTGCTGCGGTTCGCTGAGCGGCTGCCCTGGGGCTGGAGAGCAGGAGGGGCTGGAGTACTCTGGGCTGGCTCTCAGGAAACCTTCACCACACACCCCACTCCCAGGCCCTTCCTCAGAAAAGGCCTTGGAATATACATTTCACTGGTCCAGGACCCCAGAGCCAGAGATCTTGCAGCTGGCTGCACCCGAAAACACAGTGACAATTGGAACCTGGAGGCCAGGGAGAGACTCGGGGCTTCAGTCTCATGGGTCCCTCCCCAACTCAGACTCACAGAATCACTGTAATGACCAGGACCCTCCAAAGAGGCATCACAGCAACACTAAGGTCATCCGCACCCGGGAAACCCCTTCCTGCCGCACCGCTATCTACCGCTGCAGGGCTTAGGGAGGGAGCTGTGGGGGCAGAGTCCTCCTCGAGACCCCTCACACCCTCTGTCTTCAGCACCCCGAACAGCGCCCAGTGCTCAGCAGGCCTGCGCTAAAAATGTCTTGAATGAATGGAACGGATGTGCGATTGTGTGTCTTAATGAGGTCCTGTTTGTGATCGTCTCTGGATGTGACGGCCTGTGTGTCTGTGGTTGTGTGTCTGAGATGGGCATGAGTGCATGCCCTGGGTCTTATGACTTAGTGTGCACGGCTCTGTCTGAGGCTGCGCGTCTGTGGTCGTGTTTTGATGACCATGTGTGGTTGTGCGTCAGTGGCTACTGGTGCTCCTTGCAGACGTTGTTGATGCCCCTAAGGAGGAGGGCCATTCCCTGAGCGCAACCAGAGACGTGGCTCTGAAGGTGCATGCTCTCAGGGGCAGCCCATGGGCCTGCCACACAAATCCACTTCTGAGTGTTTTCAGGCTGGGGCAGAGGTGGGGGTGGGGGTGGCGGTGGGGTGCATGCGTATGCCTGGAGGCAGCTTTGCCTGCACTTGGGGGTCTAGGACACCCAGAACTCAGCAGACCCAAATCATGTCTGGCCCCCACACACTGGGTTGGGGTGAGCAAGGAGGCAGACCAGGGATAGATTATTACTGCTCTCATGCCCACCTTTCATAGAACCCCTGGGAGACTAGCTCTTCCAAAACCCAAGGTGAGAACCTTCCCACTCAACAAGACTGTGGGTGGGAGACATGCCAGCTCCTACCTCCACCCTCTGCCCCAGCCTCAGCGGACCCCCACCGTTGCTACCCACTCATCCCTGCCCCATTGTCAGCTGACCCTTACCCCTGACCTCGCCCACCATCCCTGTCCCTGACCTTGACCCCCTACTCCTGCCTCTGCCTCCGCCTCAGCCTACCGCAGCTTCTTGCCCTGTCCCCCCTCAACCAGACCCTGAGCCTCTACTGACCTCTGCCCTGACCTTGCCCCTGCCCCCAACCCCTCCCAGCCTCGGCTGACCCTCACCTATACTCACAATTAAGTCCACCGTGATGATTCCCGAATCCCAGAAGCTTCTGAGATGTGAACTGGAGTCACTCAGGTGTCAGCTACAGGCCCAGACCAAGGTGAGCCACCTCAGCTCCGCCCCCAGCAGTTGTTTCCCCCCCCCTACTCCACCCCTGCTCTCACCCCCAGGCCTGGCCTCTTCCTCCAGGCTTTCGAGTTCCTAAACCACTCAGTGACCATGTTGAAGGACAGCTGCCTGCAGCAAATCAAGATCCAACAGCTTGAAGGTGAGAACTGGCCAAAGGTCAAGGTAAGGCTGGAGGCTGCTCCTATCAGGGTCAGCTGAGTCAGGCCAGGGTGAGAGAAGTTGGCTGTGTCTGGGTTCAGGACCAGAGTCTGGTCAGGGTGGGGGCAAGCTGGGTTCAAAGCTGGGCTCAGAGTGTGGGTGGGGCTCAGCCAAGGTCCCACCATCTCTCTAGAGATGCTGAGCCCCACGAGCCGCCAGGCAGACAAGGAGAGACACAAGTGGGACGTGGAGAAGGGACGGCAGGAGCTATATGAGGCCCTGGCTAAAGGCCTGCAGGGGCTGCAGAAGACCCTGTATGACAACGAGGAGGTACAGCGGGCCCATACCACCTGCTGTCTACAGCTGTTGGCTCAGGAGATCCGGGACAGGTGGGTATTGCCAGGAGGGAGGGAAGGGAGGGAAGGGAGGCCAGGGAGAGGGAACCACAGGTGGGATGGGGGAAATGGGATGCAGAAGGTGGGGAGCTGGGAGCCAGGCAATGGGGGGGCTGAGGGAATGGGAGGCTGGAGGTCAGAAGGAGAGGACACGGGGCTAGGGAGGGGTAGGGGGTGGGGGAATAGTAGTAGGAGCGGACAGGTGGGTAGGCAGGTATGGGGAGGGGACAGAGCCTGGGAGATGGTAGTTGAACAGATAGAAACATGGGAGGTGGAGGAGGCTTTGGGGAGGCAGGTGGGCAAATGGGAAGCCAGGAGGTCAGGAATCGGGAGGCCAGAGGCTGCACTGTCCCCTCAGCAAGAAGTTCTTGTGGGAGGAGCTGGAGCTGGTGCGGGACGAGGTGACCTTCATTTATCAAAAGCTATGTGAGTGCCCAAAGCCCATGACCAGGAGGGCAGGGGGTCCTTCTGCAGCTCTGGCCCACCTGAGTCCCCTCCCCCTACAGAGGCGCAGGAAGAGTAGATTACGGAGAACCTGGTGAACATCCAGAAGATGCAAAAGACACAGGTGAAGTGCTGCAAGGTGAGCAGAGAGCACGGGGACCTTGCGTGAGTTGGGGTTATGGGGATCTCTGCCAGCCTCCACCATCAGACTGGAGCCAGAAGGCCTGGGTTCAAATCTCAGCTCTGCTTCTTAATGCTGTGTAACTGTGGGCAAGTCACTTCCCCTCTCTGGGCCTCAGTTTCCTCATCTGAATAATGGGTGTAACAATAGAGCCCTACCTGACCAAGTAGCTGCATTAACTGAGTGATAAGCACTTTGAAGGCAGCCTGGAATGTGATAAATGCTATATTACACGTTTCACCATCATCATCATCATTATTATTATCCTCCCATCTCCCCCGGCCTCAGGTCCTGACCAAAATGAAGCAGCATGGGTATGAGACATCCAACTGGCTAGAGACTGAGGAGTTGCCACCAGGAGGCAGTGGCTCCTGGAGGGATGACCTCCAGAAGGAGCTGGGTGACATATGGTGATGCCCAGCTCCCACTCTAACCTCTGACCCCTGACCCTCATCTGCCCTGTGCTCCTCCCAATCAGATCAAGCAGCAACCACCGGAACCTGGAACGCACCTGAGTCCACATCTCCCTCTCCTCCCAGGACTCATCTCCGCCCCTGCCCCCACCATGGCCTCTGCCCCAGCTCTGAGCAGTCCAGAGTCCCCCCCCGGGGCCCCCAGATCCCCATCTCCCCACAGGTCCGCTGTGCACCTGCTGCAGGACTCCTTTGGTGGCCTCGCCATATACTCAGGGGGCCGGCCCAGGGCTGCGAGCCTCGGGGGTGAGTGGGGTTGAGCAGCACTCCAGGGGTGGGGGAGGTTCATTCTCCAGCTTCACACATGGAGGTCATGTTCAGAGGCCATAGTTGGGGGTGGTTGGGTCTATTGGGTCTTATTCTGGGGTCACATTAAATAATGTTCTGGGGTGACATTAAAGAGTCCCTGGAGGTTTCATCCAGGGGTCACTCAGGGTCACTGTGATCTTTTTTAAGGGTCAGTGGTGTAAAATTCAGGTGTCATCGAGGTCATACTTTGGTGTCATGTTGGGTCATATTCAAGGGACATAATCAAGGATCACATAATATCAAGGGTACCATATTCAAAGGCCACTCGAGGGTCACATTCAGGGTTTGTGCCAGGATTGCACCTGTCCCTCCTGCTGGCTATAAGGGGCACCGATGCCTGAGCCCGCCACGCCCCTCCTGGGACTCGGACTCAGACTCAGACCAGGACCCTTCCCAGCCACCACTCAGCAAGAGCTGCTCCTTCCCACCTGGTGTGGATACTCCCCTGCCCCAACCTACCCTTCCCCTCCTGGCCTGCCCTGGAATCCCCAAGTACACGCCCTTCCAACTCCCAGCCTGGGCATCTGCTCCCTGACCTCCAGCCCTGGGGTCACCTGGACCAGGCCAGCCTCTGACCCACCCTCTTTCTCCACAGCCTGAGCAGCTGGGACTGCTCTCCCTGAAGACCCCTCCATAGAGAAAATAAACTAGCTGAGACCCTCCTCCACCTGTGGACTGCTGCTCCTGGCTGCTTCCTGTGCCTCAGAGTGACCCCCACAGTTTACTACCCAGTCTTGGGGAGGGACTGTTCGGGATATGTGGGCCTAGGATCAGGGGACAGTGTGAGGCTGGATTTAGTATATGACAAGGTCAGGGGTAAGTCTGTCTAGATACGAGTGGCCAGATAGGCCCTTGGCGATCTGGCCTGCTGTCCCTACTGCCCAAACGGGGAAATTGAGGCCCCTGACCTTCATCTGCCCTGCGTTCCTCCTAATAAGATCAAGCAGCGACCACCGGAACCTGGAACCCACCTGAGTCCCTCTCCTCCCAGGACTCATCTCCGCCCCTGCCCCCACCATGGCCTCCCTGCCCCAGCTCTGAGCAGTCCAGAGTCCCCCGGGACCCCAAGATCCCCATCTCCCCCCAGGTCGGCTGTGCACCTGCTGCAGAACTCCTTTGACGGCCTCGCCATATCCTCAGGGCGCCACCCTAGGGCCCCGAGCCTCAGGGGTGAGGGGGGTTGAGCAGCACTCCAGGGTGTGTGGGGGGAGATCATTCTCATCTCCGCCCAGGGTTTCGGCCCGGGGTCACGCTCTGACACCCCACCCTCCTCTTCCTCTCAGCACCCACCAGGGTCCTCCCTCCCAACCTCCAACCTTTGTTCCCTCCCGAATCTATTCTAAAACGCCCTGCCCCAAAGAGCAACAGAGGCCCCGCCCCGGATCACGCTAATGAGACTCCGCGAGGCCCCGCCTCACGGGTTATGCAAATAATGCTCCCGGAGGCCCCGCCCCTCTCCCCGCCGCGGAGTCTGCGCTGCGCGGCGCGGCGCGGCCCGGCCGGCCGACGGCGTCTCCATCTCTGCGTTCGCTCTCTGGCCGGCCGTCTGTCTGTCAGTCCCGCCGCGTCGGGGCCGTCTAGGTGGATCCGGGGCTCAGGCGGCGGCAGTCTAGACCCGGTGAGGGGGAGGGCCTTGGGGAGCCCCCCGTACCCCTTCTCGCCTGCTTCCGACCCTCGGTCTGTCTGGCCAGGGTTCGGTTCCTGTGGGTCGGGTCCCCTGCGGGTCCAGCACGGGGAGGGGGAGGGGAGGCTGCGAGCTGAGGCTTGGGGACCGGGCTGGGGGAGGGGAAGATGGGGAGGCGACCCTGGTGAGGCTGACGGTGATTGTGTGGTTGTCGTTATGTGTCAGTGTGTGGCTGTATGAGAGATTGTGTGGCTTCAGGGGTGTCTGTGTGGTGTCTCTGTGACTGTGTCTCCTGTGGCTGTCATTTGCGGCTGTCGCCATGGGTATCACTCTGATGGTGAGTGTGTGGTGGCTGTGTTGTCGGGGTCGCCTTTGAGTGGCCGTGTGACTGCTGTCACAGTGATTGTGTGGCTGGCTCAGTGTCTGTATGGTTGTGTGCATGTGACTGTCACTGTGTGGCTGCTGTTGTGTGTTCCTTCTGATGGTGGTGGTGGGGCCGTTATTGTGTTCCAGTGTGTGGCTGTGATCACGTGCCTTTCCTGTGTGGCTCTGTGTGTGAGTCTGTGCCATGGTCCATGTCTGTGCCCTCGTGTGGCCATGTGGCTGTGGTTGTGGATGGCACAGGGCGCTCCTAGGACTGTCAGTGTGGATGAGAGACTGTTAATGTGTGTCATCCTGTGCCTTGTAATTGGGGGTGTGACGCTGTGACCAGTTCTGTGACCCCCCCCCACACACACACACACACTGTGTGTGGTGACTCTCTTTTTTTTGATGTGGCTCTTAAGTGTGTTGGCAGCCTCGAGTCTGTCCCTGACGGTGGTGGAGTGAGGGCTGGGTGTGAGGCTGTGAGGTGTGTGAAGGACCTCCTGTTGTGTCCCAGTGACTGTGTGTGGGGGACATTTGTTTGATCTGTGTGGGTGTCTGTGCCAGGCCGTGTGCACACTGTGGTGTGTGTGTGTGTGCAGCTATGTGTGTAGTGGGTGTTGGGCACCTGTCTGAATGAGCGAGCCTGTCTTGTTCACCACAAGGCTGGCACCCAGCACAGGGCCTGGAACCCAGCAGGCCCTTGATCCTTGTTGGTGGGATGAATGAGTGCTGTGCGATGGTGTGTGTGTGTGTGCGTGTGTGTGTGTGTGTGGTGTTTGGGATGGAAGCTCTGGCTGACTTGTGTACTCTGGGGGTGCCGGTGTGTGTTTGTGTCTCTAAGAAGGTGAGGGGGCCATGGCCAGGTGGGCATCTTGGGCATCTGGGCTCTCTGGTGACCCTCACCCCCACATGTCACATTGCAGAGCAAGCCACGTGGATGGGGCACTGGACCCAGAGTGCCTACCCTTACCTGCCTGGGCCTCAGTTTCCAAATCTGTGCAATGGGGGTGACCATCCCTGCCCTGCTGGCCGCCAGGAGTGGCTGTGAGTCTGTGGGCGTGGCAGCGGCCTGCAGGAAGTCATAGGGCCCTTTCACAGGTGAGGTTAGGCTGGGAGAATGGGTCAAGCAGGTGTGACTGCGTTGGCCTCTCAGTGCTGGGGACTGAGGTTAGACTGTGGGGAGGGGAGAGCACATTGAGGGGGAGATAGCCCTCTCTTGATACAGGAAAGCAGACGGGCTGGGAGGAGGGGGAAGGAGGGAGAGAGGGAGAGGCAGCTGGGAGAGAAGGAGGGCCTGGCCATCAGCCCGAACCAGTCAGGCACAGCCCGTGGGGACAGGAGAGGGAGGCCCCTAAGGGCCATGGGGGAAGTGGTATAGGGTGAGGGGCTTGGTGGGGGTGGGTGACAGGGAACATGGGGTCTCCTGTAAAGCATGTGGGGAAAGAGTATGGGGTCTCCTAAAAACTAGTGGGGGTGAGGACCCTTCTTTGTGGGGGAGGGGTCCACATTAGCTGGAGAAGTCTCTGCTAAAGGCCAAGGGCATGGGTCCCACATGCTAAGGAGGCCAGGACCTCCTAAAAGGTATGGGGTCAGAATCTCCTGTGTAGGCTGTTGGGGGAGAAGACCACTATACAATCTGTGGGGACCCCAGCAGAGGCTGAGCTGAGCAGGTTGTGTCAGGGGAGGCTGGTGCCTCCAATGGGCAGGGGCAGGGGCAGGTGCAGGGCAAGACCTGCATATGCAGAGGCGTGGCCAGAAGGCTCAGGGGGCGGAGCCAGGGCTCCTTGGCTGTAGTCCGAGGGGCCAGGGATGGGGGCCAGGTTGTGGCCAGAAGACTCCACAAGCAGGTGACCTGAACCTCCCCTTAGGCCCCACCCTGGCAGTGCCACTCCCTCCCCTTCTCCACAGGCCCGGCCTTCACCATGGCGGGAGGGAGACCTCAGCTGAAGAGGAGTTTCTCCATCATTCCCTGCTTTGTCTTTGTGGAGGTGAGGCGCACGGTACCCCCCCTGCCCAGACCCTCAAGGGGGAGGAGGCACTTTCGGAAGTGGCAATCCGGGATTCAACCCAGCTCTGCCCATCATTACTGTGGGACTCTGGGCACCTCACTTACCCTCCCAAGCCTGTCTCCTCATCTGTCAAATGGGCATAATTGCAGTCCCTCTCTCCTAGGACTGTTATGAAAGTAAAATGGATTAAGTCATGGAAGAGGTTTAGTATAACGCCCTGCCCACAGTAAGAGTTACACCTGTGGTAGCTCTAGTGTTTCCATCAGTAGTAGTTTTTCTTTCTCTGTTGGTTTGTTCCTCCACTACCCACTATCTCTCTCTGAGCTCTGGCCCTGTCCTCTCTCCCTCTTCCCAGTCCCATCTCCTCTCTCCTCTTCATCTCTCTCTCTATCTCTCCCCCTTGTCTCTGTCTCCATCTCTGTGTCTCCATCTCCGTGGCCCAGCTCTGGCCTGACCCTCTCTGTTCTTACTCTGTCTCTCTCCCCACCCTGGCTGGGCGGCAGTCGGTGCTGCTGGGCATCGTGGTCCTGCTTGCTTACCGCCTGGAGTTCACGGACACCTTCCCCGTGCACACCCAGGGCTTCTTCTGCTATGACAGTACCTATGCCAAGCCCTACCCAGGGCCTGAGGCTGCCAGCAGAGCACCCCCGGCCCTCATCTACGCCCTGGTCACCGCTGGGCCCACCCTCACGGTAAGACTGGGGGTAAACTGGCTCAGACTGTGGGAAGGGCCTTCCAGGAGGCAGGAGGGCCAGGTGGAGATGGGTGGAGAGCTGGGCTTGAAGGCCAGGAAGACCACGCCTCGGTCTTGCCCACAGATCCTGCTTGGGGAGCTGGCACGTGCCTTTTTCCCTGCACCACCGTCAGCCATCCCAGTCACTGGGGAGAGAACCATCGTGTCTGGGGCCTGCTGCCGCTTCAGTCCCCCGCTGCGGAGGCTAGTCCGCTTCCTGGGTGAGTGACTCGGTCAGGGGTCAGCCATGCAAAACGGCTATGGGCCAGGCTCAGGTATAATAAGAATTCCAGGGGCGGAAGGCCTAGAATTGCCATGATGGTGACTTCATGGGGAAAGAGGGATGTGGGTCTGAGGTCAGTCATGGTGGAGGTTCTAGAGACATGGGTGGGGCCTAAGTCAACCTTGATGACAACTATAAGAGGAGGGCCCCAAATTGCCCAAGGAGAGTCTCAGGCAGAAAAAGCACGGGACAGACACCAGGGGGCCCTGGGGGCAGAGAGATGAGAACACTGGCTGCACTTTGAATATGGTCCCAGCCATAGTTGGTGGCCCTGGGGTAGGGCAGAGCTCATCCAAAATGGTGGTCCCTGTGGCAGAGGGCTGGAGATCCAGCCCTGGCTGAGTGGTGCTCCAGGAGAAAAGTGCTCAGCTCAGCAATAGCGAGTCCAGGGGCAGGTATAGGAGCCCCAGAAATGCCATCACGGTGGTCCTAGGAGGTCCCTGGCATGGGCCCAATCCTGATGTAGTGCTGTTGAGGGGTCCTAGTCCAGCTATAATGGATTCCAGAGGAGGGCCCACTCCTGGCATATTGGTAATCCCGGAGGGACAGAGGCCAGAGGCCCAGAATGCCATCATGGTGGTCCCAAGGGAAGAGGAACATGGCCCAGCTATTATGGGGTGTGGTGTTAGGGGGAGTCCCAGCTGTGCTTTAATGTCAGTCACAGGAACAAGGAGACAGGGGCCTATGTGAGCCGTAAGAGGGCTCACAGGAGGACGGCTGCTGGGCCCTGGCATGAACCCCCTTTCCTACCCCACCCCAGGGGTCTACTCTTTCGGCCTCTTCACCACGACCATCTTCGCCAACGCAGGGCAGGTGGTGACCGGCAACCCGACGCCGCACTTCCTGTCCGTGTGCCGCCCCAACTATACGGCCCTGGGCTGCCCGCCACCCTCACCGGACCGGCCAGGGCCCAACCGTTTCGTCACTGACCAGGGTGCCTGTGCTGGCAGCCCCAGCCTTGTGGCCGCTGCGCGCCGCGCTTTCCCCTGCAAGGACGCTGCCCTATGCGCCTACGCCGTCGCCTACACAGCGGTGAGCGCCGAAACGGGGGCACGGCAGTAAGGGGGCGGCCAGCGGGCAGGAGACCGTCTGGGCTGGAGCCTCCAATCCCTCCCCGAGTGAGGCCACGCATCACTGTGACACCATCCCTAGGGCGGAGGCTCCCACTCCTCCCCTTGGACCCTGGCCACGCCCCCTTGGACCCTGGCCACGCCTCCCGACCCACTAATGCCACACCCAAAGGAGGCTATTGGCTCAGCACCCTGAAGCCTGGCCAAGTCTCCGCCATGCTACAGGTCCTGGATATTGGCTGGGTGACTCGGTAATGGGCTTTCAACTCCATCCCCTGGAGCCCTTGCCCTCCAGTTTGTCCTCGTCCTTTATTGGCCTGGCCACGCTCCTGACTCGACTTCACTGGAACTTCCTGACTCTTCCCCTGTCTTTCCCTGGTCGCACCCTCTGTTGCTTTGACTCCTTTTTCTGGCACTGGGGACTGTGCTTCTAACCCTGTCAGTGGTCCCCAGGGGTTTGGGGACTCCACCTCCTGGAGCTCCTGGACCTGTCACTTGAGCCCTGACTCCACCCTCTGACTTTGTGGCCACACCCTAAGCCAGCAAGCATCCTTCCCCATCCCACCTGGACCTGGGGCCCAGGTCCCCCAGAGACCTGGGCCCCAGACCCTATCCACTGCTCTTTGGTGCTCAGGCCACACACACCCCCATCCCTGCAAAGGCCCACTGGGGGTCCATGACTCCATCCCCTGAACTCCTGTCCCCCGGGCTCTGTTCCCTGGAGCCCCTGGCTGGTGCCTCCAGTCCCATTGCGGCTTCTCAGGATTCTGGCCACACCCCCTATCCCTGAATGTAGTGTCCGCTTGGGTTTGGGAACTGCTGCTGCCATGTGTCCTCTGACCCATCCGGCTCCTGCAGATGTACGTGACGCTCGTGTTCCGCGTGAAGGGCTCCCGCCTGGTCAAACCCTCACTCTGCCTGGCTCTGCTGTGCCCCGCCTTCCTGGTGGGCGTGGTCCGCGTGGCTGAGTACCGCAACCACTGGTCTGACGTGCTGGCCGGCTTCCTGACAGGGGCGGCGATCGCCACCTTTCTGGTGAGCCCCCTTGCCATCCATCCCTGACTCAAGAGGCAGGACTGCATGATGGTGAAGGGTGTGGACTCTGTACCTTGGGCAAGTCCCTTAACCTTACCTAGCTTGGACATTCTCATCTGTGAACTGGGATAACGGGACTGGGACCAAGGTAAGGCGAGTGAGGCCCTCGCTTTGAGCACAAAATTTAAGGAGGAGCCAAAACACTCAGTAAACAAGATAAATAATATTGTAGTGAAACATTTTTAAAAATCAAAATTAATGCAAAAACCCATAATGTCCAAAATACCAAAGGTTTAAATAAGGACAGGATCAGATCCTCTTACACAACTCGGCCTTACCTGCCTCCCCGTGTGGAATAAGTAATAATAGTACCTATCTCTTAGTAAAGTGGAAAGAGCAGTGTTTGGCACATAGTAAGCACCATAAAAGTGTTAGCTGTTTTTGAAATCCTGGGCCTCAGTATCCTTATCTGAAAAATGGGGATGGTAATTTACTTTATTGGCCTCAGGCCTCAGCGTGCCCCTCCCTCTGTCACAGGTCACCTGTGTCGTGCACAACTTCCAGAGCCGGCCACCCTCTGGCCGAAGGCTCTCCCCTTGGGAGGACCTGGGCCAAACCCCCACCATGGACAGCCGCCTCGAAAAGTTAAGTGTGGCCCAGGTAAGGGGGGCCGGGGGCTGCTCCCGGCTGGAGAGGGTGGTGGGTGGAGGAGGACAAAGGAGGCAGGAAGTCAGGCAGGCAGTGGGGGTCTCAGGGCCATGGAGAGGTAGAGGGATCACTCACCTCTGTGGACCTAGGTCCTGGGGGGACCGTCCCACAGGATGCAAGGGCGGGCCACCCCCTCCCTCCCAAGGGAACATGGTTAATCCTGAAAACTTGTCTTTTCCATTGGGCTCTCTGCCCGATGAGCCCCTTGTGGCTCTGGCCAGTGGGGCCCAGGGGGCCGCTAGCCCCTTCCCTCTGCCTCTTTGTCTCAGGAACCCGAGGCCTGCAGGCCGCATTCGACACCGGCACGGCTCACCCCATCCAGTGAGTGTCGAGGGAGTGGGAGGATAAACGGGGGGACTTCCAGATGGCGATCACTGCCACAGAGGTCTCACCTGTGCTCTCATGACCCCTCCCAAGCTTTCTAACCCCCTGACTTCTGATCCCTAGAGCCGCAGAACTGCGCCCACCGTGGCCACCTGATCCCCAGCTGCGTGTCCTCCAGGGCTCCAGCCATGTGTTCATCACCCCGTGTGCCCCGCCCTCGATTGAGGTCTGAGCCAACACCCTTGCCTCTGCCCCTGCCCCTACCCACACCAACCCCCAGCCAGGGCCCCTCGCCCTCCTCCCCTGGGCCTGGGGGGCCAGGCGGGGGTGGTGGCCGTGGCCGGAAGCTGCTGCTGCCCACACCCCTGCTGCGGGACCTGTACACCCTTAGTGGACTCTATCCCTCCCCCTTCCACCGGGACAACTTCAGCCCTTACCTGTTTGCCAGCCGTGACCACCTGCTGTGAGGCCCAACACCCACCCAGAATCTGCCCAGTCCCCATTTCTTCCCTGCCACGCGTGTGTGTGCGTGTGCTGTGTGAGTGCCAAAGCCCTTGTCCCCAAACCAGCCAAGCCCAGACATCAGAGCATGGCTGGAAGGACATCTAGGGGACCCCCTGCCTCTCTTGCCCTCTGGGACATCCAAGTGGGCATAATTGGGAGATGGGTCCTTGCCTCCTAGGATTGCCCTTTTAAGGGCCAAAGCCTGACTCCACTGGCCATTGCCTAGCCAATGGGAGCCCCCCAGTTCTCAGAATTCTGGCCAAAAGGAGTTTACTCCAGCCAATAGGAGCCTCCCCATCATTTCTTAGAATCCTCAGGCAAGAGGGCAACTCTAGCCAGTGTTCAGCGTCTGAACAATGAATAGGAGTCCTTGGTTCTCAGAATTTCTAGGGTGGGTGGGTATGATTCCAGTCAATGGGGGACCGCCCATGTCTAAGCATGTGCAAAGGAGAGGAGGGAGATGGGGTCATCTTTTGTCATCGGGTCCTCTCTCCTCAGAATCAGAGAGTCCAACTGGAGGGTGGGGGGCAGGCTCCCCCGTGGCAGGGTCCTTGGGGTACCCCTTCCTCTCTCAGCCCCTCCCTCATATGCAGTCTCTCACCCAGTCCCTCCTAACTCCCAACTTATGCAGGGCTTGCCCCACTTCAGAGGCTTTGGGGTTCAGGGTGCTGCATCCTTCCTTGCCTGTGCCCAGGTCACCCCAAACTCTTCTGTTATTTATTAGGGCTGTGGGGAAGGAGTTTTTTTTCTTAGAACCCCCCCGTTCTTCACACTGCCCCCCATGCCTCAGCCTCGTACAGATGTGCCATCATAGGGGCACAGGTGGAGCAAAGACGGCTCCCCACCCCAGGCAGCCAAAGGCAGTGGGCAGGGGAGACACTGCCCCCCTTTTCCTATCCCCTCCTCATCTTTAATAAAGACCTGTTTGTAACAGAAGTTTGGCCACCTGCCTTCCTCCCCCAGGTGGCAGGGTGTGGAGGACTTTAATTTTGGGTCCAGGTGTCAGTGAGGCTGGGTGTGACTGTTGTCACAGGGCGATTGTGGAGAGGCAGCATGGGGCTGTGGGGTCCGTGACTTGGCTTTAAATCCTGGCTCAGCATTTCCTGGCTGTGTGGCCTCAGGAAAGTTAATTAACCTCTCTGTGCCCTTGTTTCTTCATGTCAAATTCGAACAGCCCTACAAGCCGCATGTAAGGCACACAAACACACGGTGAGGGGCCTCATAATGACTGCCTCCCCCAGGCAGCTGGCCT
This sequence comes from Neophocaena asiaeorientalis asiaeorientalis, assembly GCF_003031525.2. Lineage (NCBI taxonomy): Eukaryota > Metazoa > Chordata > Mammalia > Artiodactyla > Phocoenidae > Neophocaena > Neophocaena asiaeorientalis. The sequence continues at coordinate 221,450 of NW_020173270.1, read as the reverse complement.
GTTTCTGACCACGGCCAGGGTGCAGAGGGCACAGGGAATCGGGTGAGGGGACCCTAAGGGTTCTAATAGAAGGGGATGCTGGAGGCTGTAGGAACCTCCAAGCTGAATCCCTGACTACATGGATTTGAGCAGGGGTTCTGATTATGAGGTTCTGCTGAGAACCAATCCCTGAGGACCCAGCAGAGACCAGGGAAGGTAGGAGGGACACGGAGCCACAGACCACCTCCCCCCCACACACGCTGTGGCTCATAGGGACTTCAGACAGGCCATTCAGGGTACGGAGTCATCCAGAAACCAGGAAAGGGGAGTGTGCTTTCCTTTCTTTCTCGCCTATTCATCCATCCATCCATTTATTCATTCAGTGAACACTGTGGAGCACCCCCCACACCTGAGTGCCAGGTGCTGTTTAGTTAGGTACAGGGGCTGTAGCAGTGAGCAGAACAGACACAAAATCCTGCCCTCATGGAGCTCACTTCCTAACACCTGAGAGACAATAAACAAGATGAATAAGCTATACACAAAACCACAATTCCAAATTTCAAGAACGTCTGGAAACCAAAATTTGTTTCTCATTTGTGGCAAAACCTGACCTGAACTGACATAGGTTATTATAGCTTTTCTTTATTTAACTTTATGTGACTATTCTTACGTCTTGCTGCAGATAAAGTGTTCGACTTACAATGTTATCCCAGGTCCAACTAGGAGTGTTATTCAGTGCATAGTATTTACACCGTAGTACCTTTTGAAAATCTGAAAAATTCTGAATTCTAAACTGTAGGATCAAGGATTTAGGTCAGGGATTGAGATCGCTGATATGTTAGAATGATAAGTGACAGAGAAAACTCAAGCTAGAGAAGACAATGGGACAACTCTGGGATGGGGACACAGCTTGCAATTTAAAGAGGGTGGTCAGGGAAGTTCTTTCTGAGGAGTTGGCACTGGAGATGAGGTGTGAAGGAGGGAGGGAAGGGAGCCATGCAAGTATCCACAGTATGGAGCAAGGGGAGCGTTCCAGGCAGAGGGAACAGCAAGAATGAGGACCCTGAAGTGGCAACGTGCCGGCTGCGTTCGGGCAACAGTGAGGACACCTGTGCGGTTGGAGCTGAGAAGGCGACAGGGAGACGGAGGGGGAGGAGGTGGTGGGGTGGATTGAGGGCTGCAGGGAATGAGTTGGACGCATGAGAGGGCTGCAGGCAGAGGAGGAACAGAATCATGGAGCCCCCTGCTTCACCGCCCAGAGCTTCTGTTTCCAGGGCTTGCACCCCTGAGGCCCGTGGTCCCTCCAGACGTACAGCTGCCTCCATGCGGGCAGGAAAGAAGCAAAACTTCAGCACAATGGACAGCGCCCTACCGCAACCCGGTTGGCGCTGTCCGTGGTCCTGATGTTAAGCGGAGGCCAAGAAAGGGTAAAGGCGGGGCTGCCAGACACAAAGAAGTGTCTGGGCCCGCTAGAGAGGTTGGAGACAGCAGCCCTGGCCTTGCACACACCCCCATCCCAGGGGGGTGTTAATTTTAGGTGATAATTTTAGGTAGAAAGTTCAGACTAAGGGACTTCCCTGGTGGTCCAGTGGGTAAGACTCCATGCTCCCAATGCAGGGAGGTCGGGTTCGATCCCTGGTAGGGGAATTAGATCCTGCATGCATGCAGCAACTAAGAAGTCCACATGCCACAACTAAAGATCCCACAAGCCACAACGAAGATCCCGCGTGCTGCAACTAAGACCCAGTACAGCCAAAATAAATAAAAATTTTTTTAAAAAAGAAAGAAAATCCAGACTAAGATCTGCTTGCTTATTCAAAAGGCTTCTTGAGGGCTTCCCCGGTGGTCCAGTGGTTAAGACTCCGTGCTTCCACTGCAGGAGGCGCGGGTTCAAGCCCTGGTCCGGGAAGATCCCACATGCCGCAGAGCAACTAAGCCCGTGTGCCACAACTACTGAGCCTGCGCTCTAGAGCCTGCGAGCCACAACTACTGTGCCCGTGTGCCACAACTACTGAAGCCCGCGCACCTAGAGCCCATGCTCTGCAACAAGAGAAGCCACCACAATGAGAAGCCTGCGAAATGCAACGAAGAGTAGTCCCCGCTCGCCGCAACTAGAGAAAGCCCGTGTGCAGCAACGAAGACCCAATGCAGCCAAAAATAAATAAATAAAATAAATAAATTTATTTTAAAAAATCCTCTAATTAAAAAAAAAAAAGCCTTCTCAACATGCCCCAGTAAGTCTCACAGCCTCTCAAGCTCAACTCGATCAAAACTGAGCTCCGGGCTTCCCTGGTGGCTCACTGGTTAAGAATCCACCTGCCAGTGCAGGGGACATGTATTCAAGCCCTGGTCCAGGAAGATTCCACATGCCGCGGAGCAACTAAGCCCGTTCACCACAACTACGGAGCCTGTACTCTAGAGCCCACGCACTGCAACTACTGACCCCACGTGCCTAGAGCCCATGCTCCGCTACGAGAAGCCACTGCAGTGAGAACCCTACTCACTGCAACAAAGAGTGGCCGCTGCTCGCCTAAGCTAGAGAAAGCCCGCGCACAGCAAAGAAGATCCAATGCAGCCAAAAATAAATAAATAAATTTATTAAAAAACTGAGCTCTGACTTATAATGTAAGTTAGACCATGACCCTCTTGTGCTCAAACCCTCTGTTGGCTCTTCATGGCACTCTATGTAAAAACCACAGTTCTCCCAGTGCCCCCAGGCCTTTGCACTTGAAGGAGCCTCCACCTGGAATGCTCTTCCCCTACATAGCTACACAGTTCCCTCTCTCAACTCCTTCAAGCCTTTCCTCAAGTATTACCTTCTCAGGGAGGCCTGCCCCTACCACCCTATTCAAAATTGCAAAAACCAAACAAACAATTGGCCCTTCCCTTCCCTGTGCAAACTTTTTTTCTTTTTTTGCACACACTTATCATCTGCCCATAGACTATTTAAACTCTTCATTATCTCCTCCCTCGCTAGGATGTCAGTTCCACCAGGACAGAGATTTTGTTGTCTGTTCACCTCTGAACACCTGTGCCTCCTAGGTCAGGGCCGGGCACAAAGTAGGTGCTCAATAAGTGTTTGCCAAACGAATGAACTAATCACTTGAGGATGCTGACAAACCAGGGAGGAACACAGACTGACCCTGAGCTCTCCACCTCCCTGTTCCCTCACCCTGCGGTCCTGCCTCCTCCAGGGAGCCCCTCTAAGGTAAGAGTCCTTCTGTCAGGACATGAAGATGGGATCCTAAGAAGGGAGGGAAAGAAGTACCGTGTGCATGAGAGATACACCTGATGTCTGCATCTCTGACTATATACTCACTCAGCTACATTTAGGAGCACCTACTCTGCGCCAGGTACTGTTCTAGGAGCTGGGGACCCAGTAGTGAAAGAAAGAGGGACCCTACCCTGGTGGAGCTGACATACTCGTGGGGAGAGAGGCAATAAAATAAATACATAAGGTTGGAAGTGATTTGAAGAGAAATACAGATGAATAAGCAATTAAAGAGTGAAGGGTGGGGCTTCCCTGGTGGCGCAGTGGTTGAGAGTCTGCCTGCTGATGCAGGGGACATGGGTTCGTGCCCCGGTCCAGGAAGATCCCATGTGCCGCAGAGCGGCTAGGCCCATGAGCCATGGCCGCTGAGCCTGCACGTCTGGAGCCTGTGCTCCGCAACGGGAGAGGCTTCAACAGTGAGAGGCCCGCGTACCAAAAAAAAAAAAAAAAAAAAAAGAGTGAAGGGTGTGTGACTTTACACAAGTGGTCAGGGAAAGCCTAAGTAGGTGATATTTGAGCAGAGATCTGAATGGAATGAAAACAACTAGGGATAGATATCTGGGAGCTGAGTGCTCTAGGCAATGGAACAGCAAGCGCAAAGGACTTGAAATGGGGCTGTGTTGGGCATACTCCCATGTATATAACTGTGTGGAACTGTGTGATTCGGGTGTCACTACTGGGTGCTTGTGTATTTAGAGTGTTGCAAAGTAAGGTGAACCATGGGGCTGAGGTTGTGCATTTGACAGGGGAATGTAACAGCATGCCTCGTGTGTGTGTGTGTGTGTGTGTGTGTGTGTGTGTGTGGTGACAATGGTATGGTTATATCAGAGTGTGTTTTTGTATGCGTGCAAAGGAAAGGGTGTGGGGGCATGAATGTGGGAAAGAGTGTGTATGGGATGCGTTGTGTCAGGATAGGACATGGCTGTGAGCATGAGAGTGATAGGGATTCTGGAAGTGAATATATATGCAGAGATGCCGTGTGTGTGTGTGTGTGTGTGTGTGTGTGTCTATGTATTTGTAGAGGGATGTGGGGGTACCCGGCTTTGTGAGTGGGTGTATTGGGGGATGTTGTGGAGCTGTGTTCTGGCCCCAGAGGGAGAGAGAAAGCCCTGGAAATCTCAGTTCGGCCCTGCCCCTGGGTCTCCTGGCAACAGCACCACTTTGAAGTTACCAGGAGACAGAGTTGCCAGGGCAACAAGGGCGTGAGTGGCAGCTCTGGGGAGAAGTCTGGGTGAAGAGACCCAACCAGTGATCACTTGATTATTCACCTTGTTCCTCCTTCTCTCCCACTTTCTCATCAGTTCTACCTTCCTTTCTTCATTCATTCCTTTAACGAACCTGTATTGAGAATCTGCAATGCCCTAGGCACTGACTGGGCACTGGAGATACCGAAGTGAACGTGACAAACAAGGTCGTGCTGTGGCTCTCCCTCAGTCTCCCAGCCCCTTCATCTTTGCCTCTTCTCTTCTGGCCCTTTTTTTATTCTATGGTCCTGCCTCCCATTGTACCCCAAGCAGGACTCCAGAAGCCCCCAGGCCAACGAGGAGGCCAGCTGAGACTCTTCTTCTTAGAGACCCTCAAAGACAGCTGCTTTGCTCTCTGACGGATGTTTTGCACACGAATGTCCTCAAGCCTGCAGCCCCCGCCCCCATTTGTGCAAGTACTCAGGTACAGAGAGAGACACAAGCACATAGCTCCTCCATCTCTCCCCTTCTTCATTGTCACTGGGAAACATCAGCAGAAACACACACATACGCATCACAATATTCCTCTGAGATACCATGTGCTCCATTTTACAGGTGAGCAAACTGAGGCTAGGAGACTTTAAGCAATGTGTCAGTGATTAGGGCCTACTCCCTCCAACTCTCAACCCTTGTATTGTCTGATTAGCTTATTAGCTCAGAATAATAGTATTCATGCTGCTTCCGCCAGCGGACTCACCCAGGGAAGGGCCTTATCTCCCTCAAAGGCCTCCATTCCTTCCTCAGACTAGGTTATTTGCCCCTTCACCGGGGGAGGAGCTAGGAAACGTCGATCTAGCTTTGATGAACAGATCACTGGACCAATGGAGAAGCTAAGTGCACTGTAACCAATGCGACCCCGTCCTGGGCGGGATCAAGGACAGGAACGGGCCGCCGATTGGACAGAGGTACGCTGCGAATGGCGGAGACGCTGAGGCGGGTGCTAAACTCGGGCGGCGCGGCTGGCCCCGGGGAGGAGAACACGGCTGAGGCCGAACCGCCTTTGCTGCTGCTCGGCGTTCACGGCTCTGGAAAGACAGCGCTGCTATTCGCGGCGGCCCTGGAGGCGGCAGGGGAAGGCCGAGGCCCTATCCTCTTCCTGACGCGGAGGCCTCTGCAAAGCCTGCCTCGCCGGATTGGAGCTGCGCTCGAACCCTTGCGGTTACAGGTGGGGCGGAGCGGGACCAGAGGCGGACCAGCCAGTAGCGAGGGGATGGACGATTGAGTGACAGGCAGAGACAGACCAATGGCGGAGACGAAGGGAGGGCAAGCCGGAGCAGGCATTATGGGACGGAGTCTGGAACGAGTTGGGGGTGGGACTACGCGAAGCTTGTTAAGATTGAGTGAGAAACCATCCAATGAGGGGGCGGAATTAGCAAAGGTGGCGCCCAAAGACTGGGGTCAGGGGCGAGTAGGGGGCGGGGCTAAACATGGGTCGGGTCTGGACAAGAGTTTCTGGGCCGCTGGAGTCAATGCTGGGGTCGGACGTTATGGGCAGGTTTTCCGTGGAAAGATTGCCCTAGAGGTTTGACAAAACGATATACCTTGTTCTTAATTAATACCGGGAAGTGATGAGTGCAGAATTAGAAAAACAAAAAATAAAACGGGGTGGGGGGCGGGCGTGGCGAACAGAAGAATATTCGACCACTCTGAGCTAGCTGCTTCACTCTGGAACCAGCGGTCTGGGGAGTGAGAACCCCGTCCAGGAAAGTATGCAAGGAAGCAGGGCTGCTATAGCTGAGAGCCTGGCTTCCTGTGATGAATCTGGCCGTTTCCTTTTTTCCTCTCTCTAGAAGATCCGTTTCCAGTACCCACCCTCAACCCGTGAGCTCCTCCGGCTCCTGTGCTCTGCCCATGAGACGCGGGGGCCAGCCCCTTCCCTCCTGCTGCTCGATGGCCTGGAGGAGTACCTAACGGAAGACCCCGGGTCCCACGAAGCCGCCTACCTGGCCGCCCTGCTTCTGGACACAGCTGCCCACTTCAGCCACCGGGTTGGGTCTGGCCGGGGCTGTGGGCTCATTGTGGCCCTCCAGACCCAGGAGGAGGGAGACAGTGCGACTGCCCTGCAGTTGGCACTGCTTCAGAGGTATTTCCCTGCCCAGTGCTGGCTGCAGCCCGATGCACCAGGCCCAGGACAGCACTGCCTCCGAGCCTGCCTGGAGCCAGGTGGGCTGGGTGCCAGGGCAGAGTGGCGGGTGACTTTCCGACAAGATGGAGAGATGACAGTCACCCCGTGGCCCACGCAGGCTGGTGACACCAGCTTGCACAAGGGTTCAAGCTCTGGAGGCCAACCTTGAGGTTTGGAGTGTGACAACCTCTCTATGCTTCAGTTTCCATGGCTAGAATACCTACCTCAGGGACAGATGCAAATTCAGAGACCTAAAGATTATAAAGTGCTTTTTCTCTCATAAATATAGCATTATCTTGTACATATTGTCAACATATTGTTTAACTTTGCTGTTTTGAACTTTGTAAAGAGTTTCATGATAAATGTCATCTGAGACTTCCTTCTTCTCCCGCTCAACATTGTTACTAAGATTCGGCCATGGGACTTCCCTGGCGGTCCAGTGGTTAAAACTCCATGCTTCCAGTGCATGGGACACGGGTTTGATCCCTGGTCTGGGAACTAAGATCCCACATGCCATGCAGCGCAGCCAAAATCCAGAAAACATTCAGCCACATTTTTTCATTCATTCCTTTTTCCATACTTTGTATAATTCCTTGGGTGACTATACCCCAATTTACTCATCAGATTGACTTATTTACTGCTATTAACACTCTTGTACACATATCCTGGTTCATGTGTGTGAGGGTTTTTAGGGTACATACATAGAAGTGGCATTGCTGGAGTAGAAGGTATGCATACGTTCAGCTTTCCTAGGTTATGTCAAACTATTTAAAAGTGGTTAAACCAGAACTCCCATTGAGCCACTTGATGACATTTGGTGTCATCAGAGTGCTGTCTTAGGACATGGCCTGATTCAGAATAAAGCCCTAGGAATGAATGTCATTGGTATTATTATTAGTGGCAGAGACTAGCTAGCAGCTCATTAAACAGCTTTTCTCTCTTGGGTGCACAGCTAAACTACATTTCCCAGCTGTCCTTGGTTCTCGCTAGGGTCACATGACCATTTCTGACCAGTAGAATTTGTGAAGAAGAGATGGCGCCCACCTCTAGGCTAGGTCCCTAAAGGCCACAGAATCTTCTGCTGTCTCTCTCGTGTTGGCTGGCAGGATGCAGAGGATCCATCTAAAGACCCCAGGGTAGCCCTGGGGGATATTAAAGTTACAGTCTGGGCTTCTGACTCATCCCAGGGATAGCTGCCCACCTGTTTGAATTGAGAAATGAGAGAAAATATTTAATGTGTTCAGCCACTCAGTGTTAGGGCAGCTAGCATAACATACTAACTAATTCATTTTATTATTATTATTCAGATTGCCAGGTCAGAATTTCAGACTGAACTCAAGGCCTTTTACTGCTTCTCCTATGGCCTGGGCCCAGGGAAAAGATGGGGCTTACAGGTATTTATAGAAGCCGTGACAGAAAACATATATATTTATATATCTACACAAAAGACTGTACATTTAAAAATACTGCAAGGTTGTGACTTTCTGACCAGGATGAATTGAGCAGAAAGCCAAGGTCAGCAGGCCTCACTGACCCTGCCGGATAAATCTTGGGCCTGGAGTAGCACTTGAGGTCATTCTGGGTCCCTGTGCATCTGAGGGCTGGAGTCCTAGGAGCAGGCCACGTAGCTCGGGGGTGAAGGCTCGGGGGCTGGGATGAGGCTGTTCTCATAAGGGTTGGAGTAGGGGCCATTGGATGAGCCCCTCTGGGCTTCCTGGGAACCCCCAGAGCTGTAGTCAGTTGAGATGCCAGAGTCAGACACCACGAGGTACAGGTACTTTAGGTGGGGTGGGGTAGGGGGCAACTCAGGGGGAAGTGCCCTCGGGCGCAAGAGCTGGGAGCTGGGATCCAGGATGGTGTACTCAAAGCTGGCAGCCGAGGCCCCCTCTGGCACAGGCTTCAGGGCCAAAGCGGATGGACAGGAGAATGCTTCTGAGGCTTCATCCATGGCTGCTATGTCCAAATCGCCACCAGGCTGTGGGAGGTCCTCGCTGGGTGGGCTCCGGGGCAGCAAGCACTTGTCCAGCACCAGGTAGCTGTCTTGGGCATGCTCGCTGCCCACCGGCTCCAACAGGGGCCCCTCATCATCTGACCCTGGCTCCACTGCCTGTGTCACCCCCCAGCAGCGCTCAGAGAGGACCTCCAGGGGGGCAGGTGGGTCCTCTGTGAAGGGGGTGCAGGGGCTCCACCACAGACAGCCATCGGTTTGGTACAGCCACAGCTGGGGAAACAGCAGCAGCCTGCTCAGAGACCGGGAATTCGGCCACAGGAGCAGGGAAACCCCAGGCCCTGAGGGGACAACCAGGCCACCTACCTGGAAGTTACCCTTGTGGGTGGTGAAGAGGCCCTCAAACTCGCTCTCGGGGCTTGGGATGCCAGGCCATATCTTCTGCTTCAGAGTCCTAGTGAAGCCAAAAGAAACGAATACCTGGGCATGTGTCACTGAACATTCACCAGCACCCCCTCAGCACCAGTCACAGGGCAAAGATACTCCTAGCCCCTTGTGATCATGATGAAGTCATAGGAGTGTGTGGGGCTGAGGAACAGGGGCTCGGCCAAAGCATCTGCCAGGCTCTACAGAAGGGCAACTGGAACAAAGTTTTGAAGGATGCATAGGAGTTCAATATGCTCCGTCTAAAACCCACCCGGTCTTGTCTGAAGGTCCATTGTTACTTCCCTCCTCACTCCTTTCCATAGTCCCTCAATGCATTCAGAATAAAGTCCCGATTCCTCCCCACAGCCCTGCAGAAGACCCTGCATGGTATGACCTCTGTCACCTCCTTCATCTCATCATCCACCACTTACCCCCTTACACACTCTTCTCTAACCATACAGCTCTTCTTGCAGCTGCTTCAATGTTCCAAGCTCATTCCCACCACAGGGCCTTTGCACTTGCTGGTTTTTCTCCCTGCTTTTCATGTGGCTGCCTCCTACCAGACTTCAGGTTTCTGCTCTGATGTCACCTCCCAGAGGCCTTCCCTGACTATCCTGTCATGGCCCCATCCCCATTAATTTCTGTGATATCACTCATCACAATTTATAATCAAATATATGTTGATTCCCTTATTTGTTGTGTGACTCAGCTATGAGATCCACAAGGTCAGTGATATGTCTGGCTTGTTCTACACTTTCTCCCCAGTGCCTAGCACACAGTTGGCATTCAGTATGTATTTTCCAACCAAGTAAATGAACAGGGCCTTGAAAGACAACGAGGAGATTGCTTGGCAGACATGGCAAGAAGGACATTCCTGGCGGAAGGAACAGTATGTACCAAGCCTTGGGGGTGTGAAAACACATGGTTTGTAATTGGAATTACAAAAACCTCAGGATGGCTGGTCATATCGTAAAACATCTAAGGAGCTTGACAACAGGGGTGGGAGGCACTTGGGGTTAAATCGTTTCAGTAAGCCCATCTGGTTGATTTTACAGAAGTTGATGAAATGGGGAAAAAGTACAAAGGAAGCCAACAAGGGGCAGCCACTGAGGTAGGAGGAGAACCAGGTGAAAGTATGCCCAAGAGCAGAGAATTTTAAGTAAGAGTCTGCGTCTGACCTGGCTTGCATCCCAGTCCTGCCACTGACTCCTCATGTGTGACCCTAGGCAAGTGCCTGCCCCTCTTTGAGCCTAGGTTCCCACAGGGAAAGGAGAACGTTGGTGGGGAGGAATCTGAGTCAGGTGCCGAGTGGGGCGCTCACCGGCGGTGGGAGAGCAGGGTTAGCACGGCCAGCAGCAGCAGAATGAGCACCAGGACGAGGGAGAGCGTCAGGATGAGGGGGTCCAAGTCTGGGGAGCAGGGAGGAGGTCAGGGCGGTGAGCTTGCCCCATGCTCCGCCCAGCCCCTTCTACACCCCTGCCTGGGGCCTCACCACTAGCCGTCAGCAGCGACACAGGCTCGGACCAGGCGCTCCAGAAGCCACCGAAGCTCGGCTCGGCCATACGCGCGCGTACCTTGAAGGTGTAGCGCGTTCCGCCCCGCAGGTTGCTCAGCACGCACTCAGTGCGGCCGTCGAGGATCTCCACCTGGAGGCGGGGACCAGGTGAGAGGTATCGCCAATAGGGGCGGGGCGGGCAAAGGAGGGTATGTGAGGGTGGGCCCTGAGGGACCGAGCCAATCAGAGAAAGGAAGAACCGAGCCCAAGCATGGGGAGGCGGGCAATGAAAGCAGGAGGCGGGGCCCAGGAAGGGTCGGGGCCAATCAAGATGGGGCCCCAGGTAGAAGAGGGCGGGCTCGGGCTATTTAACTGCGGGGCCAGAGCACAGAGGGGATGGGCCCTGAAGAAGTCTAGGGTTTGGGACAAGGGTTTAGTGGGATTGAGTCCGGGTGGGCTGGGGGAAGGGGACATTGGGAAAGGGGACAAGTCGGTGGACGTGGAGCTGTCTTGGGCGGGAGGTGGAGGGGCGAGGCCATGGGGGCGGGGCCGTGGTGACCGTCTGGGTGGGACCTAGAGGGCCTGTCGACTCTGGAGCCCTTGGGGCTAGGCCGTAGGAGCGAGCCTCACCCTCTGCGCGCCACCAGCGGCGTTCTCTGCCGAGATGTTCATCTCATAGCGAATGAGGCTTGCCATGGGTGCCCCAGGCGGTGGGAGCCAGCGCAGTACCACATGGCCGCCCTCGTCTGCCCGCCGCGCCAGCAGCCCAGCGGGAGGGTCTAGGAGCACTGTGGAGAGGGGTTGCTCAGGTGGGCGGAGACTGGGACTCCCTCCCGAACACTCTCCCGTTCCCAGCGCTCTTACCCACTTCGTTGATGTGGATGATACGGCGGTAGCGTGAAGAGCCCGAGGAGGCCGCAGTGACGCGCAGCTCTAGGGGCACGAAGCTCGACGTGTCGGCTGTAGGCAGCGAGCACCAGAAACGCACCAAGCCGCGGGTGGTGGGCGCCTGATGCAGGCGGCACGGCTTCCACGGCTCACCCCTGTTCGCCCAGGAACCAGCGAGGGTAGGGAGCAAGTTGGGAGGCATTGCCGGGACCGAGGGTGTGTTCTGGACACTACCACCAGGGGGCGTCCCAGCCCCGACGTACGCGACGCCTTAGTCCTGCTTTGGAGCGGTGTTGTCCCAGCCCTGAAGTTTGGGGTCGCACTCCAGCAGTGATCACGGGAGTGTTCCAGCCCCGACCACTAGGCAGCGTGTCGGCCCTGACCCCGTGGGCTTCCCAGTAGTGACTACCAGCGGAGGTGCCATCAGGCCCCTGGCACCAGAAGTCCCAAGGTGTGAGCTCCGGGGAGCGCTGCTCGGCCCGCCCGCCCCCTCCACCTGTGGGGCGCTCCACTTGCCCCGTCGGACTCACTCGAGCTGGTAGGAGAAGCTGTAGTTGTCCGGGCCGACCCCGGCACTTGCCGCTTCCTCCCAGAAACACACCAAATCCTCCAACCTCTCGGTGAAGCACAGAAACTCTTCAGGCTCGCGGGCTGTCAGCAGGGCCGCTGGGGATGGGGGCCAGGAGAGGGGGTCAGGAGACCCGAACCCCGTCCTCGGGCCACAGCATCCTTCCCTCCCTCCTGCCGCCTGTGCGGACCGATAAGAAAAATGCCCCGCCCCTCTGTCTACCCCAGCGGGGCCCTTCGAGGGGTCTGCAGAAGTGCTGCCCCCCGAACTCCCATGCGTAGGTTGAATGTCTTATTGTCTCCCCACACACGCCCGCCCACCCCGCGACCGGCTGAGCTGAGCGCAGCATTCAAGGCCTCCGCCTCCCGCTGCCGGCCCCGCCCCAGCCCAGGACGTGCGTGAGGGTGAGTGTGTGTGTGCAGGAGGCGGGGTCCCCTATCAGCCCCGGCAGGCTCCCGGCTGCCCGATAGCGCCAACCGTGCCCCCCGCCCCCGCTCCCTCAACCCCGCGGACCCAGGGATATGGCGCCCGCATGCAAACAGTGTTTACAGACGCCTGCGGCCCGGCCCCTCTGACTCGGACCCTGGTTTTAGCCTCCCTCCCCCACTGGAGGGTCGGCTAGGTCCCCTCCCCTTGGGGACTCTAGACTACAGGGTCTAGAACCAGCACCACCCCTGCCCCATTTAGTGTTTAGCATGTGTCAGACTCCTTGAGAAGATAAAACAGGACTCTTACGCCCCTCTCTAGCTTCTCCCGCAGACGCAGTCTGGGGATACAGACCCGCAGTATGCCATATCAGGTCCCAGTCTAGGGTTCAGACACCAGCTGGGGCTCCAGGACACAGACTCGGGCTCAGAACCTGGCATAGCCCCCAGGACCCAGGCTGGAAGTTCAGGCCCCTGCATTGCCCTCCAGGACCTAGTGCGGGGGTCCACACTCAGCTCCACCCTTACCTTTCCTTTCAAACTTGGGATCCGGTGGGTTGGGTGGGGGAGCCCAGGTTGCCCCAGCGAGTAGGAGACAGAGGAAGCCAACTCCAGGCCAGAGGGGTGCCCCGAGATGATACATGATGCAGCCCCTGCCACTGGAGGCTCAGGGCTCCTGCCCCCCCCCTTCCTCCGCCCCAGGCACAGTCCACAGCTGGGTCAGCAGCTGCCTCCGCCGGACACAGCTGACCAGGCCTTCCCGGCCAGGCGCCTCCAAGTGGCAGCTCCCCCGAGGGGGCGGGACCAGCAGGCAGCCTGGGCTGAGATAAGAGGGAGGCAGCCGCCCTGCCAGGCCTGGCTAGAGAGGGCAGAGGCCCTCCAGGGCCTGGGGGCCCCTTGGGGGATGGGGTGGGGGGGTGGCGGGAGCAGCTCTGGCTTCTGCGTAGGACCCACTTTCTTGCTGTGTGACCCTGAACAGGTGACTTACCTTATCTGAGCTTCAGCCTTTTCATCTGTAAAATCCGACTTGGCACATAGCAAACATTCCAAAAATGTAAGCTACTGATATTATCGTGCTAATCAACATCTCTTCCCAGTCTGGGTAGGAAAATAATAATCGTAATAGTGAGTAGCGGTTGAGTGTTTGCACAGCGTTGGGCAGTGCTGCCGGACAGTATGTGCGAAAGAGCCTGCATTTGTAAAATTACATATATTCTGGAGTGTGAGGTTTCATGTGTGATTTTTTTTCTGCTTACATTTCAATACTATTGGGATTTTATTTTACAAGGAGTGTGCAGTTCTTTTGATAATCTGGAAAGTATAGAACAAACTATAAAAGCTTTTCACCTGGGCTGAGCTTAAACTGGGGTAAACACCCTCCCCACAGAGGTACATGCCTGGGGAAGGTGGAGGGGGTGGTGCTGATACCTACCTCATTGCGGCAGCTTGCCCCAGATTAGCCAGAGAGCTCCCTGGTTGTGCAGTGGTTAAGAATCCGCCTGCCAGTGCAGGAAACACAGGTTCGAGCCCTGGTCTGGGAAGATCCCATGTGCCGCGGAGCAACTAAGCCCATGTGCCACAACTACTGAGCCTGCGCTCTAAAGCCCGCAACCACAGCTACTGAGCTCGTGTGCCACAACTACTGAAGCTCACGCGCCTAGAGCCCGTGCTCCACAACAAGAGAAGCCACTGCAATGAGAAGCCTGCCCACTGCAACGAAGAGTAGCCCCCGCTTGCCTTAACTAGAGAAAGTCCGCGCCCAGCAACGAAGACCCATAAATAAATAAATTTATTAATTAAAAAAAGAGAGGGCTTCCCTGGTGGCGCAGTGGTTGAGAGTCCGCCTGCCGATGCAGGGGACACGGGTTCGTGCCCCGGCCTAGGAAGATCCCACGTGCCGCGGAGCGGCTGGGCCCGTGAGCCATGGCCGCTGAGCCTGCGCGTCCGGAGCCTGTGCTCCGCAACGGGAGAGACCACAACAGTGAGAGGCCCGCGTACCGCAAAAAAAAAACAGAGAGAGAGAGAGAGAGAGAGAGAGAGCTCCATTCCCTGGAGCACAGTGATTGGTTCAGGGAGGGCATGTGGCCGAAAGGGATCCAGTGAGCTTCCATCATGGGACTTTTCCTGGAGTTACTGGGAAATGGGGCGCCGCTTTCTGTTGGATGATGAGGTGAGCAGATGACTAGCCAGAGATATCTTTGCCATTAGGAGGGAAAAAATTGCCTGATAATGAAGCTAATGTGGGCTTCTGAACTGTCTGTTACCTCCACCCGTAGACTCTTCCTCTAACTAGACATGGGGCTCACTCCTTCACTTTACTCAGGCCTCTGCCTAAATGTCACCTCCTCAATGAAGCCCTCTTTGCTCACCGTATTTAAAATAGCAACCCTCGGGCTTCCCTGGTGGTGCAGTGCATAAGAATCTGCCTGCCAAGGCAGGGGACACGGGTTCGATTCCTGGTCGGGGAAGATCCCGCGTGCCGCGGAGCTACTAAACCAGTGCGCCACGACTACTGAGCCTGCGCTCTAGAGCCCGCGAGGCACAACTACTGAGCCCACGCGCCACAACTACTGAAGCCCATGCGCCTAGAGCCCGTGCTCTGCAACAAGAGAAGCCACTGCAATGCGAAGCCTGCACACCGCAATGAAGAGTAGACCCCGCTCACCGCAAGTAAAGAAAGCCCGCATGCAGCAACAAAGACCCAAAAGAGCCAAAAGTAAAAATAAACAAACAAACGAACAATTAAATAAAATAGCAACCCTCTAGCCCCACACTCCCCATCAGCCCTTAAACGGCTTAATGGTAGTAGCAGTAGTAGCAGCATTTTGCAGTCCCTGTACTTATTTTATCTAATAGGTATTTGATGCTTTGTTATTGATTCACCACCTTTACTAGTCCGTTTTGTTCATTTCTGCATCCCCAGTACCTAGAACGGGGCCTGCCATACAGTAGGAGGTCAGGAAATATTTGTGGAGTAAAAGATTAGTGAAAAACCAAGCTGAGAGATATAGAGAAACAGTTGACTTTGTGTTAGCCACTGGATAGAGCTGTTCCTGAGTACTTCTGCACTTTAAAAAAAAAATAAATTTATTTATGTATTTTTGGCTGTGTTGGGTCTTTGTTGATGCACGCAGGCTCTCTCCTTGCGGCGAGTGGGGGCTACTCTTCGTTGCGGTGTGTGGGCTTCTCATTGTGGTGGCTTCTCTAGTTGCGGAGCACTGGGCTCTAGGCGTGCAGGCTTCAGTAGCTGTGCCATTTGGGCTCAGTAGTTATGGCTTGGGGGCTTAGTTGCTCCGCAGCACGTGGAATCTTCCCGGTCCAGGGCTCAAACCTGTGTCCCCTGCATTGACAGGCAGATTCTTGACTACTGAACCACCAGGGAAGTCCTGTCCTGCACTTTTAAAAACAGAAGTCGGGGAATTCCCTGGTGGTCCAGTGGTTAGAATTCCATGCTTCCCCTGCAGGCGGTATGGGTTCTGTTGCTGGTAGGGAAACTCAGATCCCACAAGCTGGGCAGTGTGGACAAGAAACAAACAAACAAACAAAAATAACAGAAGTCGGGCTTCCCTGGTGGCGCAGTGGTTGAGAGTCCGCCTGCCGACGCAGGGGACACGGGTTCGTGCCCCGGTCCGGGAAGATAAAAAAAAAAAAAAAAAAAAAAAAAAAAAAAAATAACAGAAGTCAATGAGAATCTCTTCCTCCAGAAATTGGCATTTGGTTTGAGTGTGTGTGTGAGAGAGAGGGAGAGAGAGAGAGAGAGAAAGAGGGAGAGAGAAGGAGAGAAACTGTAAACTGTGATTGTGAGAGGCAAACTAGCCCTGTTGGTAAGTGCATGTGTTCTGATGTATTGCAGGCCATTCAGGTTTGTACCCCAACCTTGCCACTTACCATGCCACCTTGGAAAAGTTACTTAACCCTTCCTAGTCTCAGTTTTTCATGTATAAAATGGGCATGATAACAGTGCATCCCTCCCCGCCCCCACATAAGGCTACTGTGAGGATTATGAGATAGATTATGTCAACTTCTGAGAACATGCCTGGTGCATTGTAAGCACTCAGTAAGGATAGCAATTATTTGCTTAAGCTAACTTAAGAAGGATGCTGTTACTTACATCTGGTTGGTCTTTTTTTTAATGAAAACTTTAAAAAAATTTTATATTTATTTTTCATTATTATTATATTTTTGGCTGCGTTGGGTCTTGGTTGCTGCACACGGGCTTTCTCTAGTTGCAGCGAGTGAGGGCGGCTCTTCGCTGCGGTGCACGGGCTTCTCATTGTGGTGGTTTCTCTTGTTGTGGAGCACGGGCTCTAGGCGCGCGGGCTTCAGTAGTTGCAGCACGCAGGCTCAGCAGTTGTGGCACACGGGCTTAGTTGCTCCGCGGCATGTGGGATCTTCCCAGACCAGGGCTCAAACCCATGTCCCCTGCATTGGCAGGCGGGTTCTTAACCACTGTGCCACCAGGGAAGTCCCGATTGGTCTTAATGTCTTAATACTTAGAGAAAAAAAAATCCTGTAAAGTAGCGTGCTGTGTGCTTAACAGTTTTTCATGAGGCCCTACATGATAACTAGATTCTTCTAGTTCCTCTCCCACTCCAGACAATGCCTGGGCATCCCCCATTATTGTTCCAGGGACAATGTTTAGAACCCTAGGGATTGTCTTTGGTTTTTTTTTTTTTTTTCATGTTCACCAGAATTCTCCCTTTTCCTAGTAACAGCAAATGTAATTTTTATTTACATGCCCTCCCAGACTCCATTCCTGTGATTTGAAATGTCTCTGCCAGCTGACAGAATGAGCACAGGACCCAGGCCCGGCCAATGAACATATCACATTCCCCTGAACACAGTGATTGGCTCAGGGGTGGTTACAAGACACGCTGGTCCAGTCAGCACCTGCTCTGGGACTTTTGCTGGAGCTGATGGGATGAAGGGATTTTCCTTGCATGGGAAGGTGGAGCTGGTGGGATGTAAGCCTGGCATTGCCCCAACGAGGGTGAGGCTGCCTTGGAGTGGGGCAGTAGTCATTTAAATGTTCTTTTGGCTACTGTAATAGAGACCCAAATCATAACGTGATGGCTTAAATAAGATACGCATTTAGTTCTCTCTTTTGTAACAATCCAAGTAGCAGCAAAACAATATGGCTGCTCCCTGGTCTCAGAGGGCCACACTCCTTCCAGTTTATGGCTCAGTTATTCAGAGGGTATGAACCACCTACTCCAAGATGATCTACTCCACGTCTTCATTCTAACCACCAGGAGGCGGAAAAGGGAGAAGGAGAGGACACAACCCTTCTCTTCAAGGACAGAGCCTGGAATTTACCCATATTCTTTCCCTTTACATCTCATCGGTTAAGACTTTGTCATATGACCACATTTTGCTGCAAGGGAGACTGGAAATGTGGTTTTTACTCTGGGTAGCCAGCTAAAAACCAGTGTTTCCATTACCATAGAAGAAGGTGAATGGATTTAGGGAGACAATGGACAGTCTCATTCTCAGAGCAAATCAGAGGCAAGAGATTTTGTTACAAAGTCCTGGTGACATCTTTTGAGTCCCTGGATCCAACTGTGCCTGAAGCTGGACCCATGGAACTTTACAATTACACGGGCATTCATTTCCTTTTTTTGCACATACCTGTTTGATTTGGGTTTTTGACCACTCGAAACAGAAAGAACCCTGATTAATACAGTTAGATATAAAGCCCCTAGTTGATGTCTGGCAGAGTGGGAGTTCATGAGTCAGTATCATTCTTGTTGTCGCTGTTGTTGTTATGATTATGTTGTGGGTGGCCCTACAGCTCACTTCGTCTGTGCCTTCTCTACCTGTTTCTTCATCCTACCCCAGTACCGCTAGCTCACCCCTCTCATCCTCACAGCCCTTAATGACTCACGGGTGATGATGTTATTTGTCTCTGATTCCAGTGAAATTTCTTCTTCACTCTCCCATATACATGGCAGAAAAGAATCATACCACCCCAACAATGTTGAGGGAGGGAGTCCTGAACCCTCTGTTTGTGACAGAGACCCCCCTGGATTCAAGTCATGCCTCACCCTGTGGAGCACAGGCTCCGGACGCGCAGGCTCAGCGGCCATGGCTCACGGGCCCAGCTGCTCTGCGGCATGTGGGATGTTCCCGGACCGGGGCACGAACCCGTGTCCCCTGCATCGGCAGGCGGACTCTCAACCACTGCGCCACCAGGGAAGCCCTCAATTCTTATCTTGATGAAAAGTGAACATGAAGCACAGGCGCAGAACAAACAAGACTCCTGCTTTCATAACTTTGATCACTATTTTCATCCACTTCTATTGCTTCAGATATGTCTCCAGCAGTTACAAGATTTCTCTGGGAGAGGGTCTGTCCCCTGACACCGCACCCCTTTCTATGTTTATGGGATGAAGCTCTCCACCAGCCACCCATGGGCTGATGTCTTTGGAATAGGGGTGTGGTGCCAAAAGGGTCAGAGGGATGAGGTCCAATAAAGTTTGGGGAGGGGGAGTTTACAGGGTATGGAGGACAATGGCCTCTACTGGGGAATGAGAGATTTCCAGAGAAGAGCTCCCTCCCTGCCCCCTGGTGAGAGAAGCCAGGCCCCTTGCTGCCCGTGGGGCCCATGTCCTGGAGGAGGGGGAGAACCACCTCAGGCTGGGGAGACTGAGGTTGTACGCCGGGCCCCCTCCTTCCGCCGCAGCACGAAGTCTCCGGGGGCGGCTGGGCTCATTGCGTAGAAGACATTGGCATTGTCAGGAATCAGGAGCTCTGACAAGGGGTGGAGATGACGGTGAGAGGCCCACACAACCTCATACTTCCCTCACAGAGGACCTAGGTAACCCTCCACCATTCACCTTGGAGCCTGAACAACCCTGGGTCCCTTCACCTAGTGCTAAGCCAACCTCATTCTCCTCTCTCTGTGAACCTAGACCACTTCCCACTCAAAGCCTGCACAACCTCATGTCTCCCCCCACCTCCAACCCCGTGAACCTGGGCTACCTCCTGCTATTTCCCCCCGGAGTCTAGACAACCTGCACTACAGGCTTGAACAAAGTCAGGCCACCCAGCCCAATCAACTTCCTGCCCATCCCACCCTTCCCCCACAGCCAGCTCCCAGCCAAGTTCATGCTGCTCTCACCATGAACTTGGACAGCTTCTGACTTCCCACTTCCAGCCTGTACAAACCTCACACTTGACACGCGAACAACCTCATGTATCCTTCCTAACGTCCAGCCAACCTCACATCATGCCCTTTAATGTGTCGCTTTCTCTCTGGTTTTTTTTTTGGCCACACTGTGGGGCTTGTGGGATCTTAGTTCCCCGACCAGGGACGGAACCCGTGCCCCCCTGCTGTGGAAGCACAGAGCCCTAACCACTGGACTGCCAGGGAATTCCTTAGCATGTCAATCTCTTGCCTCTCTCTCTTTTTTCTTCCTACATTTTTTTCTCCATTTAAAAAACTTTTTAACTGAAGTATAGTTGATTTACAATATTGTGTTAATTTCTTCTGTACCGCAAAGTGACTCAGTTATACAGAATTCTTTTTCATATTCTTTTCGATTATGGTTTGTCACAGGATACTGAATATAGTTCCCTGTTGCCTCTCCCTCTTTTTTTTTTTTTTTTTTGCGGTACGCGGGCCTCTCTCTGTTGTGGCCTCTCCCGTTGCGGAGCACAGGCTCCGGACGCACAGGCCCAGCGGCCACGGCTCACAGGCCTAGCCGCTCCGCGGCATGTGGGATCTCCCCGGACCGGGGCACAAACCCGTGTCCCCTGCCTTGGCAGGCGGGCTCTCAACCACTGGGCCACCAGGGAAGCCGCTGCCTCTCCTTCTTGAAAACTGGACAACCTCCTACTCACCTGTACACTGAACGATCTCATGTTTCCCTACCCTGAATTTCAGTACCATGTGGCCCTCGCCTATGCCAAATTCAGAGTCCCCATGCTGAGCTTGGACAAACTCATTTCCCCTCAGATCCAAGCCCAGACCCTGCTTCAGTCTTGTGCTCCACCAGGTTGAGCCTGAATAACCTCATGGTTCTACAAATTTAAGCCCGGATGACCTTCTACGTTCCCTCTCCACTGGACCCTGGACAATCTCATTTCCCCATAAATCCTAGGAAGTCACCTTTGGTGCCCGCTTCCCTCACACTGAGACAGGACAACCTCATGACCCCATCTAACGAAGGTACCAATGTTTTTCTGCCCTTACCCCAACCCTGCTTCATCTCACCCCTACTCTGTGCCAGAACCATCCCGGTCAGTCTGCCGCCCCCCTCCTGAAGCTGCCCCCCAGCTCTGGCTCCAAGCTGTCCCTGCTCACCCCTGTCCCCAGGAAGGGCTTGGAAGAGCTGATAGTCCTGGGCCCAGGGCTGAGCCACATTGTGCTTTTCCAAGGCTCGCTGCACCACGCTGGGGGCCTTGTCCTGACTAGTGAGCTGGGAAGAGAGGGCGAGAGGTGAGGGATGACAGCCCAAGCCCCAAGGGCAGGGCTGCCACCAGCATGTCCCAGGCACAGCCCCTCACCAGGATGCTCCGATACAGATTTCCATGGTCATTGTCGATGCTGACTCGGACGACGCAGGCCTCTGAGCCCTGTTGCCCGGGGAGGGAGATGTGAGGGCCACTCAAGGGCAAGGCCAGGGTCCAGGGGCCTGGTAGGTCTGGGCTCAGTGGCAGCTGTAGGCAGTGGGGTGGGGACTGAGCGGTGAGAGCACGAGGCCCCTCCCTCATTGTACGCAACACGTCTTCCTGCACACCCCAAGCCTGGGACATGCAACTAGGGTACATACACAAGCCCATATCTATGCAATCCCATCACATACAGACTTTCACGCCCTGTTACATGAATTCACACACGACTCATGTTCACACACAAGAAACCCTGTGTAACCAGAGAGCGGCGACTGCACCCATTTGCTCACAATTGTTGGATACGCACAAGCCCATGTCCATGAAAAACCCTGCACATGGTCCTGTGGATATTCATGCCCGCATTTCCCCTCCAGGTATGCAAGTTCCTAGGAAAATGCATATCTGTGCAAAAGTGGGTGATTGCACCCCAGAGTACCTTGTGTCTAAGTGGAAGCTCTGGTCCAGATCTGAGCATAACTGATGGACAGTCCCTCAAACGGGGCCATGAAAATGCATGTGGCTTCCTGGACATATCCCTAGAGTGTTCAGCCAACTGTGTGCATAGTCTCCTGTGTACATACCTAGCCCCCAAATCCTGTACACACACACAGCCCTGGGTGCCCGCAGTCCCACATGTACACATAGTCCTGGTACCTTGGTGCTGGGGCCCTGGGGCCCTGGAGAGGCCGGAGGACTGCTGGGAGGAGGGTCCCTCGTTCTAGGACTGGATGGGGGGGACACTGGGGACAGACTGGGGGAGACACAGAGTCTGAAGTGGGGTGGCTGCCCTGATCTCTGATCCTGTCCTCTCCAGCCCCTTTACCAAATGGGATGCTGACCTGGAGGTGGAGGATGAGGGATCCCTGGGACTCCCACCAGGGGATGAGCCTCTCTCTCGGGACAGCTTCCTGAAAATAGAGACAGGGGATGAGGCTGAGGCCAGACTCAGTCCCAGGAGCGGATGCCATCTCTGCTCACGTCACTCCCCACATACTCCCTGAGACTCACGCGCTGAGGCGCTTGGTGAGGCTGATTCGCCGCCGGACGCGTGGGGAGCTGGGGCAGGAGGCGGCCGGTGGCTCAATGACCCGGGAGATGCGGTAGCTGAGGGGTCAAGATGCAGATGGGATGGGGGGGTTGGAAAATGAGTTAGAATCGGTCGGGAGCTGGGTTTTGGGTGTGTGTGTGTGTGTGGGAACAGCCAGGGGGTGGGCACCCAACGTTGGGGTCAGGGCCATTACAGCTGTGGGGTCTTATCAGGGATGAGATGAGATGGCTTGGTTGGCAGGTCACACAGGGGTTTACAGAGTGGGACTGAGGAGTCAAATTGGGTCGGGGATAGAGTTCAAGGTCAGATAATCACTGAGGTCAATTGTTAGGATCATGGATTCAGTAGAATGAAAAGAAACCATTGGGACAGTTGAGTTGGATGCTCTGACATAAGAGTCAGTTGCTCAGAATTGGGGGTCAATGATTGGGCTCAGAGAGTCAGATGGGGGTTATGAATGGGGTCATGGGTCAGATAGGGCCAGAGGTGGGGGGAAAGAAAAGATGAGATGGTTGAATGGAATGGCCAGCTGCATGTTAAAGGTTGAAGTCAGAAAGTCAGATGGGTCAAAGTTTGGGGTCAGAGGTCAACTGGGGCCCTCGACTGGGCCGCAGACAATGCAAGGTGACAGGCTGGGTGGGGGGGTGTTAGGGCTCAGGAGGGGGGTCTTAGGAGGAGCTGGAGAGGTGCATGGGGGAGGTGGATCCAGTGTGTGATCCAGGGTCAGCGGGTGGGAGGTTGGTCAGGCCAGGCCACATGTTGGTCACCTCTGCTCCTCGCTGAGCTGGCGCTGGGTGCGCAGGGCAGCCAGGATGGGCAGGTGGGAGCTCAGGCAGTAGCTCTGACAGCGCCTCTGCAGCTGCTGGATGTGGGCCAGGATCTCCTGCCCAGGCAGGCCCACCCCAGTGCCCACTTACCTTCCTCCTCTTCTCAAAGTTGATGAGATCCCCCTGGGGGCAAATTTTGTCTGAACTGGAACCTCCAGGGTCAAGGATCAAGGGTCAAGGTCAGGGGTTGGGATGTCAGGAGCCCTACCGCACTAAGGGGGCTGGGGTCAGGAGCACAAGGCAGGGTCACGGGTGTGAGGTCAGGAGGCCCTCTGTACTGAGGGTGAGTGAGGCTGGGGTCAGGAGTCAAGGGTCAGGGCTCAGACCTCCAGCATGTCCGGCAGGGCTGTATCCAGCATAACCAGGTCCGTGAGAAAGGTGCCAAGGTAGGGGATGGGGCCTGGGGGCAGTTTCTGTGGCCCCCAGAGCTCCAGTCACTCTCAGCCATCACCAACCCCACCAGGCTCCACCCCCCACCCAGGATCCTGCTTGTTCCTCATCCCAAACCACATCACTCACTGAGGGCAGGCTTCCTGGGGGGGCATTCTCCTCGGTAGCCTCCTCCTGGGGGAAGGGGAAGAACTGAGCAGTCCTGGGCTCTCTTTGTCCCCTCCCTCGGGGAAGATGCCTCCATCACAAGCAGTTGTAAAGGCCATACCCAAGGGAAAGTGAACAGGGAGGGGGAGAGAACAGATAAGCAGAGGGGGCAGGGCTCACTGGGGATGATGGGAGGTGGGGCTTGTGGGTACCTTGGCCCCCAAGGCTGGCCTTCACACAGGTGAAAATCCTTGTACCTGGAGATCCCCCAGAAATGCCCTGAACCTTGTTGGCACATTATTTTTTTTCCAGTTTTTCTTATCAAAGTCAAGTCCTTAGCAGAATTTTTTTTTTTCACTCTTTGCTCTGACTCTGGCCTTCAGTGACCTTTTCCCTGTAACTTCTGGTATTTGTTGAATGAATAAATAAGGCAGCCACCAAGTGTGAGCTATAATGAGGGCAGCAGAGGGAGTAAAAACGCAGGGCTGCCCACAGACAAGAGGAAGGTCATTCTCGAGGCATAGGGAAAGGACACTGAATGTTATGACAATGACAAGCAATGCCTTGCCGGGCCCCTGGTCCCCTTCCTGGGCCTGGGATCTGAGGGGTCCTCACCCATCTGTACCTGGGAGAGAATCTCTCTGCTGCTGAGGTGATTGTTCTCATCGGAAAAAATCTGCGAAAGTTTCCTGAAAGTGGATAACGGTTCCCTGGGGGTACAGGAGAGGGGTCAGTGGTGGCTGCGGGAAGAGTCAGAGCTGGCATGAGGTGGGCAAGGAGTCCCGCGCCAGCACCCCGCCCCTTGCTCACCGGCTCAGGGCACCCCAGCTGCGCTTGAGCCGGTAGATGGGGTTAGACTGCAGGGCGGACAGGATGGCGCGCAGGGAGGAGAAGTTCCGCAGTTCCCGGCAGCGCTGGGGAGCGGGGTGAGGGATCGCTGGTCACACCCCCAAGCCTGAACTCCAAGTATGATCCACCTTTGATCCCGTGACTTGTGACCCCAGGTTAGATCCTTACAGCTCGCCCCATATCTGACGAGCTACCCAGATTCAGCCTCCTCCCCCAGGGGCCCCCTCCCCCTCTCCAACCTGCAGTCCCAGCCCCTCCCCCGGCTGCCCCTCCATTCCCTTCCTCTGACCTTGGCTCCCCGTGTCCCCACTCCTTACTTCTCCCTGGGCCCCAGACGAACCCGTAGCATCTCTCCTAGACCCAGACTCCTCCTCCCAGACCAAGTCTCACCCCAGGTGTCAACCTTCTTCCCCCTTCGCCTTGCCACGCCCCCACTCTCTTTCCTGGCCCCCATTTCTACTCTTCCTCTCTGCTCAGGCTCCTGCCCCGCTTCCATCCAGTCTCTTTCAGGACCTCTGCCTCCGTCTCTTGGCTTTGGTCTCTCCTCCAAGCCTATCCGCTCCCCAGTGCCCCCATCCCATCCTTATTCCTAGACCAGCCCTGCGTCCCTCCGCGGTGTCAGGCGCCAGTCCCGCCCAGCCACGTCCTAGGCTTTCTCTTAGGCAGCCCCAATCCTCCGAGTATCCCCAGACCCCAGTCCTCGGCCTTCCGCCCGCCCCCGACCTCTCTCTGGCCTCGGTGCCCCGTGCCCCCTTCCACCCACCCCCCGACAGGCACCTGCGCGATGCGGATCCACTTCTCCAGCCGCTGCGCCCTCTGCGGGGCGGCCAGGCCCGGCGACCCGAGCACCGAGCCCAGCACGCAGCCGGTCACCGTGTTGAACTGGGTCACAGTGGCGCGCACAGTGGAGGCGGTGCCTGTGGCCCCCGGCCGGTCCCGCTGCGACCACACGGAGCCCAGGCACTCGAAGGGCCGCACGCGCGAGAAGAGCTCCTGCGCGCGGGGGTTGGGGGTGGGTAGGATCTGTGCTCAGCTGGGCATCTTCCCCTTGCCCCTCCTCTACGCCCCGCCCCCTCCCGACCGCGCCCAGCAGGGATCCTCACCGCATCCATCAGGGTCAGCTGCTCGGCCACGTCGTCTACACTGAAGTCCAGGAGCTCAGGACCTTCCCGCACGAGTCCTTCCACCTCTTCCAAGCAGCCTACCGGGGAGTCTGGACGGGGTATCTGGGCAACCCCTGGATGTCCTGAGGGAGCATTAGAGGGGGTTAAAAATTCTGAAGTTTGAATCCAGGACTGGCTGCGTGACCTTGGGCATCTGTGATCCTCACTTTTCTCATCTGTGAAACAGAGATCTCCTTGAGTGTTAAGAACCTCAGAGCAGCAGTAACTGTTCATTGAGCATCTTGGGTGGATTAACGGGGAAATTTATACACTAACCCTGCGAGGGAGGTACTATTATGCACCTTTTTTAAGGGCAAAACTGAGGCAGGAATTTGCTCTAACTCACATCTTCAGTAAATGGCAGAGATCTGAAGCCAGGTGCTCAAAGTCTAGAATAGAAAATAGAGCCTTTTGACTTTGAACCTGTATTAGGATAGGATCCATCTGCCCTTTTCTGGTGGTTAGAGGTGGTATAACCTTGTGGTTAAGGAAAGGTTATCGTCTTAACGTCCCCAGTTCAAATCCAAACTGGTCCACCGGGGTGCTGTGCGAATTAAGCAAGACTTTAAACCTCTCTGTGCCTTGGTTTCTTCACTTGGATTTTTTTTTTAATCACATGAAATCACGCATACCAGACGGCTATAAAGTACTCAATAAATATGATTTTTCTGAGGTGACGTTCAATGGTGGCGCCCCCTAGGGGGACATTTTGGAAGTTGAAATCTTGCCACAAGAGGGGCTTGGCACTCATAGTGAAGAATTGTATCACCAGCCTCCAAATGTCCCTCCAAGAAATTTGTGTCCTTGAAAAACCTGTTTACAATACTTGGCACCTAGAACTCAACTATCTTGCTTATAAACACTAATTATTTTGGCTCTAGAAAGGCAAGGACTGTGAACTTTGTTTTGTATGGAAATGGCAAGTGTTGTTCACCATTTTGGAAGTTGATGTCACCAACATCTATGCTGCTGCATCTGCGTCGCCAGTGCATCCCCCTGCATTAGTTTCTGGCTGCCATATTCACCATGATGCTATGGCAGGTGAAGGCACTGAACAACTTCATCATGTCTCCTGGTGAGGCATGCCCAGACATTGACATACCAACAAGTATAGTTGATTGTTGTGTAAATTGCTTTTGTCTTATTTCTCCTTCCTATTACAATTTCAGCATCATATTATTATTTTTAAATTATCTGTGTAAGTCTGTTTAATTATCTGCCTTTCATTTCGTATTAGGACAGGTAGCATTGCAAAATACTACTTTTAAAAAATTTTTTTGGCTGTGCCATGCTGCATGCAGGATCTTAGGTCCTGGAACAGGAATCGAACCTGTGCCCCCTGCAGTGGGAGCACAGAGTCTTAACCACTGGGCCACCAGGGAAGTCCCGCAAAATATTAGTTTTTAAAAGTGAGCATAGGGGGAAAAATTACTCAGCCATAGAAAGGAACGAAATTGGGTCATTTGTAGAGATGTGGATGGACCTAGAGACTGTCACACAGAGTGAAGTAAATCAGAAAGAGAAAAAAATATATTGTATATTAACGCATATATGTGGAATCTAGAAAAATGGTACAGATGAACCTGTTTGCAAGGCAGAAATGGAGACACAGATGTAGAGAACACCACCAAGGAGGGAAAGTATGGACACCAAGGAGGGAAAGAGTGGGGTGGGATGAATTGGGATTGACATATATATACTAATATGTATAAAATAGACAACTAATAAGAACCTGCTGTATAAAAAATAAATAAAATAAAAATTTTTTAAAATCCCATAACTTGAGCACCAAAAAAAAAAAAAAGTGAGCATAGGGGGAAAAAATTGCACGTAAATCTAATCAAACCTTTAGCTCTTACAGCAAATATGGTGAATAGAGGAACGTGTTTCATGTCACCATGAGAAAGCTAACAGGTAAATGGAGAAGGATGTGAGACATTCCTCGGGACAAATGACCCATTATTTTCTCCTAATGCCATTAATCAAAAGGCAAAGAGGAACAGTCATAGAAAAAGAGAGATCTAAGAAATGAACACTTGGGACTTCCCTGGTGGCATAGTGGTAAAGAATCCGCCTGCCAATGCAGGGGACACGGATTTCAGCCCTGGTCCAAGAAGATCTCACATGCCGCAGAGCAACTAAGCCCGTGCACCACAACTACTGAGCCCGTGTGCCACAACTACTGAAGCCCGCACACCTTGAGTCCGTGCTCCGCAACAAGAGAAGCCACCGCAATGAGAAGCCCGAGCATCACAACGAAGAGTAGCCCCCGCTCGCCGCAATTAGAGAAAGCCCACGTGCAGCAACGAAGACCCAACACAGCCAAAAGTAAATAAATAAAATATATAAATTTATTTTTTAAAAAAAGAACACTTTAAATGGATCTTTGGTTTTGGAAGAAACAACTATAAAGAAGACAACTTAGGAACAATAGGGGAATTTGAATATGAGTATTTTTTGATATTGAGTAATTATTGCTGATTTCGTTGGAAAAGATTGTGGGCATGAAGGTTATATATATATTTAAAGTCCTTGTCAATTACCGGTGAGAACCAAAGTATTTGTGTGTGAAGGGACGTAAGTCTGGGATTTGCCTTCAAATCATCCTGAAAAAAATATTTTTGGTCAAATTGATAATTGTTGAAGATGAGTGATGGGTGTTTCAGTGTTCTTTACATTACTTCTCTCTACTTTTCTGTACGTCTGAAATTTTCCATGGTAAAAAGTAACCCCCAAACAAGGATACTAAGGTTCCCAGATCCTGGCATAAAGTCAGTGTTCGATAAATGTTCATTTTCTCCTCTCACCTCAAGAACTCATAGCTTAGGGCAGCACTTTCAATAGAATTTTCTGCAGTGGTGGAAATATTTTCTACCTGTGCTACCCAATGTGGTTACTGAGCACTAGAAATGTGGCCATTGTGACCAAAGAACTGATTTTAATTTTTATTTAATGTTAATTAAGTTCAATTTTAATAGCCACATGGGGCTAGTGGCTACCCCACTGCCCTGTGCAGCTCTGATGACTTGGAATCAGCTGGTGAAATCCTGAAGGCAGAGGAAGAAAGATACTTGGTAACCAGGAGGGAAGATGAAGGGATAAAATGTATATAAATAACTCTCACCAGGGGAGAGAAGTGGTTGCTACTTCGTAAAGCAGAGAGGAATGTGGCCAGTTTAAGGATTAAAAAATGGATTAGGGATATAAAGCTCTTGTGACAGGGATCAGATCAAACACAGATGGGTGAAAGATGATATTTTATAAGCTGGATGCAATTACTCAGTAGATAAATCCGTGTTGTAACTGACCCTGGGGATAGAGTTGGGGACAAGACCAATAGGTTCTATGCAGAAAAATAAGGCAGGTAATAGGACTCAGAGTGGGAGGCTGTATTTGTTGGGAGGGGATCTGAGAAGGCATGTCTGAGGAGATGACAACTGAAAAAAGATCTGCATGAAGTATGTGGATATTTCTCCTTCCCCCCAAAGCTCTCTACAACAGAGGTTGTAGATCTCTGCTGTAGAGAGCAACAAACGTGGCATGTGGGATCTTAGTTCTCTGACCAGGGATTGAACGCATGCCCCCCGCAATGGAAACGCAGAGTCTTAACCACTGGACCACCAGGCAAGTCCCAGCAGACTTTTCCATAAAAGGCTGGATAGTTTGCTGACACCCACTTCACTAGAAAACATCAGTATGATTTATTGTATCGATTTCATTATAAGTGGTAGATTCTAATAAGTAAGAATCTGTGATAACAACAGTAATAAAAATAATACTATTTGCCAAGCCCTCATTAGTTGTTTATTTACTTGTCCACTAATTGTCTTCCCCAGGGAACAGGGAGCTCCTGTCCACTGTTACGTGCCCAGAGCCAGTGGCTAAATATCTGTTCAATGAATGAAGAAGCCAATGAGGTAAGTACTGTCATTGCCCCCATTTTGCAGATAAGGAAACTGAGGCTCAGAGAGGTGATTTATCCAAGGTCGCACAGTCAGCAAATGGCAGAACTAGGATTTGAACCCAGGTCTCTGTAGCTCCTAAGGCAAGTAGTAATAGATGATTTGTAGCCAAAAACACAGGGTATCCTGACCCAATGATGGACTATCTTTGTAGTTGGGATGTGTTGTGTGGGGGAGGTGATAGACAAATGCCAGTACTTTAAACAAAGGGCTATTATCCCCATTTTACAGGTGGAGAAACTGAAGCTCAGACAGGGTTAAGAACCTTGCCCAAGATCTGTAGCTCCTCCGTGAGGGGAGAAGACCCCTGGGGGAGGGAGAATGCCTGTTCCGGACACTATCGGTTCCCCAACCCGCTCACCTGCCCATGTCTGGGACCGCTCCTCTTCTTCCTGCTGTGCCTCAGCATTCTTCAGGAAATCTCCCAGCAGCTTTTCTGCCTCCCGGGCCTCAGCCCCTGATGGGGCTGCCCAGCCCAGAAAGGTGCAAACACTGCCTAGGTCCGAGTGGGCAGGGGGATCCCAGAAATCCTGAGGGTAGTCCCGCAGCCAGGAGCCCAGCACTGACACCACAGCCCTGGCCAGAGGGGTGGGGCCTCAGAGGCCAGCCCAGAGCTCTGGACCGCTGGAGCCCCTACACTTCAGATCCTTTTGACCTCTATGCCCCCCTGCCCACACCCAACGGGAGGACAAACCTCAGGTTGTTGTTGAAGGTCAGATCTCTTCCCTCTGTCTTCTTGATCTCTACCCTGGAAAGACATCCCCCCATCCGCCATCAGGTGAGGAAGAGGGCGGCTGGAGGGGACTCAGGAGGAAGATTCTGGGGTTGGAGGAGGGGGTCCTGGTTCTAAACCGGAGGGAGCAGAGGAGTATCCGGGTGAAGGTCTGGGGTGGGAACATGAGAGTCCCCCGTTGGTACTGACCCCGGCGGCAGGGGCGGCGGCGGCGGTGGCAGGAGAAGGTCCAGCACGCGGGCAGTGGGCACAAAGACCCGGTGGGTGGCCAGGAAGGCAGGCACGAAGCCTGGGTCCTGCTCGAGGTCTCCAGACACCAACTCCCGCACCAGCCGCTCCAGCCGCGCTGCCCTCAGCGTCCGCACCTTGCTGGTGCGGTAATGGAGGAAGGTGTCGGCACCGGGGCTAGGGGCCTGCGGGGCAGGGTGACCGCAGTGAGACACAGAAGAGTGGGCCCCAGCATCCCATTTCAATCGTGTCTTTGGGAAGCACCGATCTTGCATCTGATCCTGTCCATTCTTCTGAATCCTGCCCCCTGAGTTCATAATTCTTCCCCATTGCACAATCGACCCCCGAAACACGCCTGGAACCTCCTCATCTGCCCAGGCCCCGCCCTGCCCTCTGCCCCATTTACAAGTCACCCCTACCTCACCCCCACCTCCGCCCCCAGGCTGCTCCCAGCTCTCCTGCCGCGCTTCACTGGCCCGTTCCCAGGCTCTCCGCCCCACCTTGCTCTCGCCTGGTCTCTTCTAAAGACCACTCCTTCAGCTCCGCCCCACTAAACCTGGCTTACCTAGGCCCTGCCGTCCAGTTCCGTCCCCAAGTCCTGCAAGTCACCTCGGCCTCACCTGGCCCCGCCTCCTCATCTACCCCACTCACCTGGCCGCCCCCGGGCCCCACTCCATCCTTACCTGGTCGCCTCTAAGCCCCGCCCCTCCTTCGGGCCCCAGTTCCTCCCCTCCACTCAGCCCCTCCCTCACCTGGTCACCTTCCGCTCGGCCCCAGCCTCCTACCCGTTCCTCACCTGGGTGCCCCGAGGCCCTGCTCCCGGACTCAAGCGCTGACTGCGCTGCCGCCGCAGGGAGACACTGTACACCGCGCCGTCCTCGGTCTCCTCGCCCCAGTCCTGCAGCGGCGCCTGGATGCGGAGGCGAGCTCAGGACGCCGCAGGGGGAAGGCTCCTGGGACCACGGACCCGCCTCTTCCGCGGACTCAAGCCTGATCCCTCCAGTTTTATCCCCCTTTGCCGGCCAGAGTCAGTGAGACTCGGGGCAGGGGTCCAGGCTCGGGAAGTCCCCTCGGCGCCGCGGGTACCCTCCTACCTAGCCCTTGGGAGGATCGGGTGGCATTTGGGGACGTCCCAGGGTCCAGTCTTAGCGAGTCTGTCTCTAGTCCCTCCCGCAGATGCGTTCAGAGACACTCCCGCCACCAACCATCCCTAAAAGGAGCCAGCCACTTCACTGGGTCAGGGGCCGGGAGGCCAGAGGTAGGGACTCCCAGGCTGTTCCGAAGGGTCCGATTTGAGGGGAGAGAGGATCCAAGGAGCGGTCGGGGACCTGGAGTTTCTGGACTTGAGGGTCGCCAGGGATGTGGGGTCCTGGGACCCCAGGTCCCCTTACCAGGGCGAGCTCCTTGCTCGTCGTCCGCTCCATGGTCCGCTCCCGTCCCGCTCTGCCGCGCGGCTGAGTGAGGCGGAAGGGCCGGTCGGGGAGCAGTGGCCGGGAGTCGGGCTGGCGGGGCGGGGCGGCCGGGCAGCGCGAGGGCGGGGCGGGGTGGACCCACTGCTCGCGGTTGCCCCTACCAGACCCCAGCGCCCAGCCCAGGGCCCTGGGGAAGAGGTCCGAGCTCTCCGGATAAATGTGTATCAATCTGAGCCCAGGAAAAAGGACGCCTCTCTCTCTCTCTCCCAGGGGAGGGCTCTTTTTTGTGTCCCCAGGTGTGGAGGAGCTAATGTGTACAGCTAAGTGGGGTACAGGTCTGCGTCCTCAGAAGGAGAGTCCGCTTGCTCAGACGGGGAGGGCTGGTCTGCCCCAGGTGTGGACTTATTTCTCATTTCTCTGGAGGGGCGGAGGGAGCTCAACCTGTGTCCCTAGCTTACGGGAGTCATCACTCCCCAGGTCGGAGGGAGCTGAATCTGTGGCCCTGGTTTGAGGGGCAGCCATCTATGGGGTGGTGCAGGATCAAGGAGAGGCGAATACTCAGGGGGCTGGTGGTTGACCTTTAATGCGCGATTCCGAGGCCGGCGCGGACCAGCCTGGGGAGATTTACTGTGGGAACGTCCGGCAGCCCAGCCCCCTTCTCTACTCCGGGCATCGCCCGCCCGCTCCGCTCCCTCGTCCGGGCCGCGTTCAGCCCTTGAAGGGGCCCCGTGGGCCCGCCGCTGGGCCCAGAGGGGTTTGGGGGCTCCGCAGGGGCCCGCAAACGCCGGATGGGCGCGAGGACGAGTCTAGGACCTCCGCGAACGACCGCGCCTCTTGCTGCGGGATTCGATTAATTTCTGGGAACGCATCTTGAGCTCCGCGCGGGTCACCACGTCGTTGTCTTCGTCCTCACTCTCCTCTTCGTCTGCAAAGGGCGATGAGGGGATCAAGTTCCCATTCCCGGCTCAGATGTTCCTTCCCAGCCTTTACCATCCCACCACCACCTTGGCCCTAGGTCCGGCCCCTGACCACCTCCCGATGCTCTGCTTGGGCCCCCGGCCCCGCCCCCTTTCCTTGCCCGTACTGACCGAAGAACCTGTCGTTGCGACCGGCAACAGGCAGGGCGATGCGGGTGTTGTACATCGGCAGCTTTCCCTCTAGGGTGGAGTAGAACTGGAGGAGGGGGGAGCGGGAAAGAAGAGTGTGAGTGGGCAGAGGCTGCAGCGAAGTCCGTTCTCCCTCCTCCCCAGCCCACTCTGAGACAACCTGATTCCATTCGGCACCTCTGCCCACTGCTGGAAAGTTTTCTTTAGTCGCTGCCGCGTCATTTGTTCTCAGCGGGCATCCTGATACCCCTCCCCCTCCCCCTCCCAGGCCCGCCCGTGGTCTCTAGGTCCCACCTCTTGTCCTCTCGAGGCCCCACCCTTGATCCCCCCAGCCTTGACCTCTGGCCCGCCAGGGCCCTCTGGGAACTCTCGTGGTGCATCCCTAGCTCCTTAAACCTCACGCCTTGTCCCTAAGGCCCATTCCCGGCCCATCGGCCTCCTCTCTGGTCTCCAGGGGGATGCCCCGACCTCCTGGTATTCCGCCCCAGCCCCTGCACCCTCAGTCTCACCGCCTGGCTGAAGGGGTACCTCGCGGTCGGCGATGTGGCGCAGCAACTCTGGCACATTGTGGTTCTGGAGTTGCGCCTGTAGCTTCAACAGTTTTTCCTCCACGAGGCCCAGTAGGTTGGGCAGATAGTCACCTGCCTCGGGATCCAGCTCCTTCCTGGCGAAGCGGCCGGCCTCCTGCGCCCGGGGGCGGAACCAGGTGAGTGGGAAGGGGGCGGGGCCTCTGGGGACAGGTTCCACCCAGGGGCGGGGCTTTTCCTCAGGGACCAGGCCTTTGAAGTTAGGGGCCACCAACCGGAGTGGTGCTATCCTCTGTGGGGTGGGGATTCTGTGGTCAAGGGCCACGCTTATAGGGCAATTGCCTCTGAATTCCAGAGACCCAAGCCAAGGGATGGGGGGCGGGGGGAGTCTTTTAGTGGGAGGGCAGGGATACTAACTGGAAAGAGGCCATTGCCGGATGACCTTAAGAAATGGGATTCTGCTGCGGGCAGGGTGGGGCTTCTCTTATCTGTGGTCGCTCCAGGATTGGAGCGGGGTCTCTGAAGTTTTGGGTGTGTGTGTGTGTGTGTGTGTGTGTGTGTGTCTAAGTGGGACTTTCCCATGGGGGCAGGACTTGAAATGGGACAGGGTCTCTAAAGTCCTGGGCCTCTTAAGGAGTAAGGGGGGTGCCCCCTGAGACGTGAGGTGGAGACTCAGGAGTGGGTTGAGGTTTCCCCTGTGTCTAGGCCTCTCATGTCCTGGACAGGGCCTGCGGTGGGTTCTCTTGAGTGGGCTACGGGGCAGAACCCCACACCTGCGTGCTGGCACCGCCTCTCACGTCTTGCGGGGATTCCTCGTGGGCGGGGCCTGCCACTAGGATGTGGTTCAGTTTGCCAGCCAGGTGTTCCAGGCCCTCTTTGGTCATTTGCATTGCCCGCATGGCAAGCTGCAGCCGATCCTGTGTGTCAGCGCGCCACTGCTCCTCCGCCTTGATGCGCCCCTGCAACTCGACTTGCAGCTTCTGCTCGCTGCGGGGAGCAGGGAGGCCACCGCTGGAGCTCCACCGACCCCGCAGGCCCCACTCTCGCCCTCGGGCACCCGGGACCTCACCTCACCAGCGTGGTCTCCCCTGAGTACTTGAGGTCTTCGAGCTCCCGCTGCAGCCGCTGCTTCTCTTGCTTCAGCCTCAACAGCGTCTGCTCGTTCTGGCTTTTGAGTGTCTCCAACCGCGTGAAGGTGTCGCCCTGTGCCAGGAACCGCTGCACCACCGCCTGGGGGCCGCCCAGCCCGAGTCAGAGCCAGGGCTGGGGCAGGCAGGGGTGCACTCCTCCTTCTTTCCCCCGGGCACGCAGGACAAGTGGCTGAGCTGATGGCTTCTGCATAATGGTGTTTAGACACTCTGTGAGTCCGGCCCAGGGCTGCCTCGAGGGTGTGCAGCCCCGAAGAAATGATTTTTGCGGGCCCTTCCTTGTCTATATAGGGAAATTGAATCAGCCAAAATCGGATTGCGGGGCAGTGATAGCAGTGAGCACGGCTGCTTTCCAAACTCAACATGCCAGCAACGTTCTGGCAGTGAATCTTGCCCACTCCCATGAGGAAATATGGCTGGGAAAGGCGCCTGGCCACAGTGCTCCAGATGACCCCACATGTCCAAGTCCTGGAACTCCTAGGAGGCTACCCCATAGGAGTAGTGGGTTGGCGAGCGCCGTTAAGTGGAGAAACCCAACAGGGATCCAGGGGAATTAGTGTTCGCCAGCTGGGGACATAAATAAAGCCTTAGGAAATTTCAAGGAAGACGCTGCCACGCGTGGGCCCCAGAGCAGGGGCCCAGCTTCTCTGGGGCTGAGGCTGGCACTGGGCATTTTACTGCGCCCAGACCCTGCTACAGGTGCTGGAGGCACAGCAGAGAGAAAACACTCATAGTTCTCCTAGAGCTGATACGTCAAAGACGTCAGCACCAGTGTAAGCCGGAACATTAGAGGATGATGGCCAGTGTAGATAACTCGTGTGGGTTTTGCTGAGAGAGGTAGCGGATTAATGAGGCAGTAGCTGGAGGAAGAAGGGGTGTCTTTTGTGTGCTGAAGAATTGACCCAGCAAAAAGGGGAGGCTGGGTGTGTTGGCTTCCCAGGCTCAGCTCGGGCGTCTGGGAGCTGGGAGGGCCGAGGGCGGCACTCACGTGCGTTTCCGCCACGCCGGTGGCGTCCTTGACCTTGCCGAAGAGCACCTCCATCTGGTACATGTTCCAGCGCCGCCGCAGCTCCTCCTCTTTGGAGTGCATGCTGTCCTGGAGCCTGTCGTTGGACTGCAGCAGCACCTGCTCGCGCTGGGTCTGCTGGTGGGTTGAGGTCGGGGCCGGGGTCAGCTCGCAGACAAGGGCTTAGGGCAGAGGCCGCGGGGGTTGGGGAAGTATCCGCACCGGGGTAAGGGAGGGGGTGGGGCCCAGGCGTGGGTAAGGGCACCCAGGCAGGGGTCAGGAGTGCTTGGCAGGGCCTTGGTCGAGAAAGGGAGGCCTCAGAAGCAGCGCAGAGGGACGGGGTCCAGGGGGCGGGGCCTGTCGGGTAAGGGGTGGGGCCTGTCGGGTAAGGGGCGGGTTAGAGGCAGGATCAAATTTCCGACACAGGCAAGTCTTGTGGGGAAGGATGAGGATAGACCTGAGAGTAAGGGGAGGGCTGGAGGGCGGGGTCAGGGATGTGAGAGGAGCCCCGGCATCTAGTGGAGATGGGGGCGGAGTCAGGAGAAATGTCAGAACTGCCGAAGGGTCTAGGGCCTGGGCCAACCAGGGCCGCATCTAAGCAGGAGCAGGCTGGGGTCATCACAGCCCCGTACTCCTGGTGCGCCCACCTCGCGCTCCATGCGTTCGTTCTGCAGTTTCCTCTCCTCCGCGCGCTTCTTGCACTCTGTTAGGTAGCGTTCGCGCTTTTTGCGCTCTCGGAACACTGTCTCTTCCAGATGCTGCAGCTGGTTCTAGAGGGCAGGAAAGGGGGACAGCAGGACCTGCTGGCACCTATCTGGGCTCTGGGCCAGAGCCGCAGGCCCAACTCTAGACAGCTGGGTCAGGCTGTGGGGTCCTGGGAGAGAGATGGGACGGGTTCCGGGACAGCTGAGGTTCAGATGCTGGGGCCAGAACAGAAGACCACGGCGGCATCGGGGGTCGGGGGGCAGGACCCCCACCCCCCACCCCGCCCAGGACATGACGGGCTGGCACCTTGGCGATGTCCCTTGCATTAAGCGCCTCCTGATTCACTAGGTTCAGTTCCTCCAGCTCGTGTTTTGTTCTCACCACCTCAGCCTCCATGAAGTCCAGCCGGTTCTCCAAGCGAAGGCTCTCCTCCTGGGGCGTGAGGGATGAGGCAGGCCTGTGACCGCTGTCCCTAACAAGGCTGGCTCTCCCACTTGCCGCCTCCCACCCCCAGTCGCCCTGGTCCCTACCTGTAGATAGGCCTTGAGCTGCAGGTACACATTGGTGATGTGTTCGGCCTCCTCCACCTTCATCTGGGCCTTCTCCAGGCGGTTCTCCAGGTTCCGCGTGGTCTAGAGAGAAGCAAGGCCGGGCTGGGTCCCTTCCCCCCTCACTTCCTCCCCCAGGATCAAGGCCTCTGCAGACCTCACCAGCCCCACCTTGGCCACCTCTGTGTTGCTATCTTTCGCCTCTGCCATCTCCAGCTCACGCAGACCATGCTGCAGCTGGAGCTCCTCCAGCCACTTCTGCCGCAGCCCCAGCTGGTACCGAAGAGCATTCAGCTGCTTCACCTTCTCACTCAGCCGGTGGTCCAGGTGCTCCAGGGCCTGCTGAGGGGGGGCAGCAAGGGCAGAGGCCTGAACCCCCCACCTAGGCCTTCCTTCCTTCTCCCATATCTTTTTTTTTTTAATTTTATTTATTTTTTGGCCGTGTTGGGTCTTCGTTGCGGTGCGCGGCCTTCTCATTGTGGTGGCTTCTCTTGCTATGGAGCACGGGCTCTAGGCGCACAGGCTTCAGTAGTTGCAGCACGTGGGCTCAGTAGTTGTGGCTCACGGGCTCTAGAGAGTAGGCTCAGTAGTTGTGGCGCACGGGCTTAGTTGCTCCGTGGCATGTGCGATCTTCCTGGAGTAGGGATCGAACCTGTGTCCCCTGCATTGGCAGGCGGATTCTTAACCACTGTGCCACCAGGGAAGTCCCCCTTCTCCTATATCTTGGTTCTCATCTCCCCTGACTCTTAGTAGCGTCTGACCTGGTTGATCCCCCTCCTCCTGCAGATTCTCTTTTTTTGTGGCTTCCAGGACCCCCACTTCTTGGTTTTCCACCCAGCTCCCTGGCTGCCCCTTCTCCATCTCCTTTGCCTTTGAAGAGGTTCTTCTCTCATCTGACCAACCTTACCCCCTTGGTGATCCTATCCAGTCTCAGGGTTTCAAAAGTCACAATACACTGAAGACACCCCAATTTAGCCTCCCCCCTGAACTGCAGGCTCGTATATCCATATCTACACTGCCTTCCAGATGTTTCCACAGGCAGCTGAAAACCATCGTGTCTAAAACTATGTCCTTGATCTTTCCCCAAACCTGCCCTTCTCGAATCTTCCCCATCTCAGCTCATGGCAGTTCCACCCTTCCAGGTGCTCAAGTCCCAAACCTTGATGTCATCCTCACCTTCTCTTTTTCTCTCCCACCGCATCCAGTTTGTTAGCAATTCTCTGTTCTATTTCAAAGGTTCCTCCATAGAGAGCTCTTTCTTCCTATTTCTACCCCTTTGTTCCTAGTGCAGCCAACACCATCTTTCACCCAGTTGACCTCCTCCTGGCTTCTATTCCTGCCTCCTCACAGCCCACCTTCCATTTCTCTGATTCTTAGTATAAAATCTGCACTCTTGCAGTGAAGGCTGCTACAAAGTTCTGCCCCTGCTGACCTCTCTGACCTCACCTCCTGCAGAGCCCCCCTCACTCACTACCATCCCGCCACACTTACCTCCTTTGTGTCTCCAACACTCTACTTTTGTTCCTACCCTAGGCACTTTGCACTTCCTATTCCATCTGCCTGGAATGCTTTTCCCCAGATCATTACCTGTCTGTCCCATTCTCAGCTCAAATATCACCTTCTTAGAGAAAGCAAAGACCCCCATCCTGCAGTCTAAAAGGCAAACCCCTGCCCCCATCCATCTCTAGTAAGTCAGTCTATTTTATTTGTTTCTCTTGTCACCACTGGGAATTACTTTGTTTCTATATTTGTTGTTCTTGGTTTTTTTTTTGGGTGTGTGTGTGAGGGTCTGTTTTCTCCACCAAGATATGAGATTCTGGGGAGTGGGGACATGGTCTGTTTCTTTCACCTCACGGTGACCAACACCTAAAACCATGCCAGGCACATGGTAGGTGCGTGATAAAGGTTTAGAAATAAATGAGTGGCTCCAGGTGTGGAGAAGGGATTGGAGAGGCGAGATAGTGGGCAGGGAGGCCAGTTGGGTGGAGACCCAGGCTGGAAATGAAGGGAGATGGTCAGTGGAATGGGAGTGGGGCAAACCTGGCCTGTCCTGTTCTTCAGGTATGGCTTCTCTGATTTCCATTCCCGAATCACTGCCTGGATCACTTTCTCATCTCCCTGCAGAGAGAAGAGCCCAGTCACACTACTGATTCGGGCCACTTCTACTTGAGGTGGTGCTCTGCCCCTGGGGATGCTGCTCCCGCCCCCTGGCACCTCTTCAACCTCACCTGGAGCAGGTCTGTCAACTGTAATTGCAGCGCCCTGGTCTCCTCATGGAGCTGGTTGATGGTCTCCTGATTCTTTTTGATGTTCCACTGGCTGGTCTCATAAAAGGCCTTTCGGTCACCCTCTGGGGTCATGTGAGGTGGGTAGGCAGAAGCAGAGGATCATGGGAAGGGGGGACTTCCCAGAGGGAAAACCTTTTAGTAATTGTCAACCTAACATTGTAACAATATTTTACTTTGAGCATTTGTTATGTGTTGGATGCTGGACTAATAATTTTCTAGGTATCAAATAGCATGTGCCAATAGGTACATATCCATATACAAATTATACCCATTTTACACATGAGAAGACTCAGGCTTATTATATTGTTCTAAGTCACAAGCAGTTGGACTCCCCAGCCCATACCTTCAACCACTAGGCAAAATTACCTCCTAATAATAAAACAATAAAGGTTTATACCAGGATTTCCCAACCTTGGCACAACTGACATTTGGGATGGATAATTATTTGCTGTGAGGAGCTGTCCTGCGCGTTGTCAGATGTTGAACAGCATCCCTGGCCTCTACCCACTAGATGCCAGTAACCCCCCCCGCCCCCCAAAGCAATGTGACAAACCAAAATGTCTCCAGACACTGCAAAATAGCCCTGTTCCATTGAGAACTACCGGTTCACACTTTATAGTGTTACTATGTGCTAGGCACTGTCCTAAGCACCTTACACATTTCAACTACCTATGAGGTTGTACTGTTACTATCCCCATTTCATGGTTGGACAAACTGAGAGCAATTAGGTTACTCTTAGTCCCTGCAAGTCAAACAATTAGCATATGTAGAGCCAGGATTTGAACCCAGAAAATCCAGCTCTAGAAATCTATATTCTTTACTACTCCATGCATGATAGAAGAGTTGAAATTACATAAAAGTATGAAATGCAGTCCAGTCAGTTCTGAGCTCAGGAAAAGTTTTACAAGAGAGATGAGGAAAAACATGAACCAGTATGAGTTTTTGCCTTCAGAAACTGGCCACTGGATGAACGCCAGTGAAACGCTCCTGCCAGCTCAGAGGACTGTTGACTCTTGACCCTTCTGTGCCCTGTGGAGCCATCTTACCTAACAGTTGTATCTTCCTTTGTAACTCAGCCACCTGCGTGTGCACAGCGGACTTCCCCTCGCTGGCGTGGAAAGGTGCCGCCTTGGAATGGAGTGAGTGCCAGGCCTGCACTGACCCCTTGCCTCGAGGGTGGTAGGGCTTGATCTGAGCCTGACTGCCCTTGACTTTGGAAGGAGCTGAAATCTGGTTCTGAGAAGGCATGGCGTTGACGGAGGCCGCCCAACTCAGGGAAGACGTCATGATTGGGTTGAGGCCAAGGATCCCTGGTGGTTAGGGGATCCGCTAGGAATTGCCTCTGTCCGGGATCCGTCAGCTCCTGTTCCTCGGGCTCTGGGAATGCACTTGTCTACCGCTTGGCGGGGCCTCGCAGCATCTACGGTTGCTAGGTAACCTTCCCCGCCTCCCTCCAGCGCTCCCAAGGAAATCGCCTGCATTCCAATCTACAGCTCTCATTGGCTGACGCTGAGCTGAGGGGCGGTCCCAATAGGGGACAGACCGGACCAGCTCCGCAGAAAGATGGGGGAGGGTACTTTGGAGTCACGTGCTCATCCCTTTTCCTCCCCACCCCTCCACCCTAACCCCGCCGAGGCGGTTCGCGGGCGTTTTTCAGGAACTTTCTGTTCCGACTGCAGAACCCGACACTCCCAAGATGGAGGCACCTTGCGCCGCCATTAAGCGCTAACCTTCAGAACTATTCCCTTTAAGGCTTCACAGTCCTATCCAAGATGGCCGTCTCTGTTCCGGCCCCGCCACTTGCCACTCGCAACATGGCGGCCACGAACCGCCGTTCAGGGAGCGCAGCGTGATACCGGAAGTGATGCTTCCACACATTTCCGCTTTCTTTCTGCAGGAGGAACAGTTGGCTGCGGGGTCGGGGGGCGCGGTGGATATTGACCTTTGCCCCAGTCTCGTGTAGGTGGTGAACTAGTGGGCGGGAGGGCACCCCAATATCCTCTTGGGGGCAGTCGAAGGCGGGAATTGGATAGCTAACCACCCCCTACTCATGGGGAGCGGAGGTTTTGAGATCTCCCCACCGTTGATGTGGGCCAAGTGAGATTCCCCTCCACTGGGCAGGATTGGGGAGACCCCCCCCGACCCCAGTATGGGAAGCAAAGTGAGCCCTCATTGCCCGGAAGCGATGGAGGAATCCAGTTGGCTGGAGGGAGAGGTGCCTTCCTTCGGCTGGAAGTAGCCCTCTCCCACTGACCTGCCACCCCTTTCTTGCTGCAGCGCGAGGGCACAGCGCATTTTCCAGCAGCCTCCTTCCTCTGACAGAACCCGTTTCCGGCTTCCGAGGCTCCAGCGAGATGTTACTAGTGCTGCTGCTGCTGCCCATGTGTTGGGCCGTGGAGGTCAAGCGACCCCGGGGCGTCTCCCTCACCAGTGAGTCGGCCACTGGAGGTGGTCAGAGGTGGGGGTGGGGTGTGGGAGGCTCCTGGAAGAGGCACTTAACAGCCTTCGGTCTCAGTGTTCTGGTCTCTGGGCAGGGAAGGTGGCAATGCTCAACTGGTGGGTGGGGGGAGAGGAGCCGTTGGGTGGAAAGGGCCTCTTCCTGCCCTGGGCTGAGCCCCTTGCCCCCCTCCCCAGACCATCACTTCTACGACGAGTCCAAGCCTTTCACTTGCCTGGATGGTTCTGCCAGTGTCCCTTTTGATCAGGTCAATGACGACTACTGTGACTGCAAAGATGGCTCAGATGAACCAGGTGAGCTCTTTCTTCATTCGTTCATTCATCATGCATTTATTGAGCAGCTGGTGGGTGCCAGGTCCTGTGCTGTGAGCAAAACAGACCCAGTCCTGTCCTCAGAGAGCTCGCTGTTGAGTGGGGGGAAGCGGGCACAGAAGCGAGTGGTCAGTGGTTTGGTGAGGAGAACGGGAGGTGCTGTGGGAGCCCGGAGGGGGAGGGGGAGGGGGTTTGGCAGGGTCCTGTTCTGAGGGCCTCAGGGAGGAGAGGCAGGAGGGAGCACTGAAGAGTTTTGTTTCAGGCCCCGAGCATGCAGGTGTCTTTCCTTCTCTTACTTGGGATCAGTTACTCTCACATTCCTTGTTCCTTCTGTGTATGCAGTGGGTGTGACACGCTGGATTCTGAGCACACTCCACAAACCCTCCCTCCCTTCGTCTCCCCAGGCACAGCCGCCTGTCCCAACGGCAGCTTCCACTGCACCAACACTGGCTACA
The DNA here is from genome assembly GCF_003031525.2 of Neophocaena asiaeorientalis asiaeorientalis. Classification (NCBI taxonomy): domain Eukaryota; kingdom Metazoa; phylum Chordata; class Mammalia; order Artiodactyla; family Phocoenidae; genus Neophocaena; species Neophocaena asiaeorientalis. The sequence goes on along the minus strand of NW_020173270.1, from coordinate 179,154 downwards.
AGCCCCTGTACATCTCCTCCAGATGGGTCAACGATGGAGTTTGTGGTGAATGAGATCTCCCTGGGGTTGGGAACAGCGTGCTGGGTGGAGGGAGGGAAGAGGCGCTGCCGGGTCCGATGGTGCCCACACCTCTTCCCTCAGACTGCTGCGACGGGACGGACGAATACAACAGCGGGATCATCTGTGAGAACACCTGCAAGTACGTAGGTGACAGCCCCCCATCCCCCCCCCACCCCTCCAGACCTTGCCTTGCCCCACTGGGTGAATCAGGTTCCCTGTCTTTTCTGTTTTTGTGTACTGAGTGCTCACCCCGTGCCAGATGCCTTGTGAATGCTCCATCAGCAATTTCCTCTCTGGCCTGGAAGCAGGTGCAGTTTGCCTAAGAACAGATGAGGAAGCTCAAGGTTAGAAAGGAGAATGACTTCCTCAGGGTCACATAGCTAGGAGATAGCAGAGCCGAGACTTGAACCCAGGTCGGTCTAACTTGAGATTGCATGCTTTTAACTGCTGTGCTTTGCAGCAGGACCTGAAAACTGAAATGCCCACAGGTAGGTAATCTAAACAGCATAGCAGGCTGAGTATAAGGCAGTAGGGAGTGGTGGGCTTGTGCCATCTAAAGGCACAGCTGCCCTCCACTCCTGTGAGTTGAGGGCAGGTGGCAGGGCTGGATTTGTTTTTCAAAGAAGCTGAGAGTCCCAATACTTCTGCAAACTCTTTTGATGGAAGATCTTTGAAACAGAGAGTGGATTAAGCAGAACAGTGCTTACCGGCCAGATTTTGCCCTTTGTGTCTGGGGGTCTGTGACTTCTGTGCTTTTCTCTCCTCCCTCTCTTGGGAGCCACCTTCCAGCCCCACATCCCAGCACCCCCCAGTCCCTCCCCTGACCCTGAGGGTGGATGAACCCTGCCCATTGTCCTTCCCCACAAGGACAGGGATGAGGGACTCTGAGGCCAAGAGAGCCTGGGGAGGTGGGGAGAGGAGGGTTTGTTCTCCTGTCTTTGCCCACATAGGGGGTGTGAAGGCATGGGTGTTGAACCCTTTTGGAAGGAGCAGACCTGGTGGATGCTAAGTGCCCCCGACCCCATCGTGCCTATGTGTCCCCTCCCCCCAGAGAGAAGGGCCGTAAGGAGAGAGAGACTCTACAGCAGATGGCGGAGGTGACCCGCGAGGGGTTCCGCCTGAAAAAGATCCTAATTGAGGACTGGAAGAGGGCCCGAGAGGAGAAGCAGGTGAGGGGCCCGGTGGGGCTGACCCAGGACAACCTGGAGGTATAGGCTGAGGAGGCCGACTGGGGTTGATGTCTGCTCCTGACTCGTGGTGTCCTGGGGCCAGTTACTGTCTCTCTGCGCCTTGATTCACTCGTTTGTCCACTTGGCATTTAGTCGTCGCTTAAGCGGGTACCAAGTGGGTGGCAGCCAGTACAGGCATCGACCTGGGCCTTGGGTGCAGACTGAAGTGAGCTCAGAGGATCTCTGCTGCCCCTAGGACAGGAGGGACATGTCTGCATCCCGGTCCCAGGGTTCTCTCATCTGTAAGTTAGGGTTAATGGCTACATGACTTCCCAGTCTGGGCGAGGACTCGAGAGGGGGGTCAGTCAGTCGCAGTCACGTTAGTTCAATAGGGTGGGTGCTGGGGGGGCCAGAAGAGGGTGTACCCCCAGGGGTGTGTCTCTCCCTCCCCTGTCTGCCACCCCCTTGGCTGTTTGATGGGTCAGAGTCCTCAACACTCCTCCTGGGCTCTTGCCCGACCCACTGAGTAAGGGCTCCAGCTCTGTTTCTCTGCCCTGGGCAGCTTCCAGGTTTTTCTCTCCTACCCCCATGGCCTGGCTAGAGAGGTACCTCCCGAATTTATGGGGCAGTGAATTCAGAGCCAGTGTGGTACTTCCCGAGTTTAGAGGATGCTGGGCGAGCCACACGGTGAGGTTGGCTCCAGGTGATCTTTGCCCTCCTGGGCAGGTGGGAGGATCCTGGCAGCAGACCAGGCTGAGGTCTTGGGAGGAAAGTGATCCCGTGTGGGCTTGGGCTAAGACCCTACAGCTTGGGACCCCCATCCCTAGGCTGGAGTCCACCCAGCACACACATTAGTTTTTGAAATAGCCACAGAAGCCCAGGATGCACTGGGCTTGTGCATCATGGCTAGAAGCAAACGTAGAACTAGATGTGGAACTGCCTCAAGAGTGCATCAACTAGTGGGAGGGACACACAGACAAAGTGATAGCCAGGGCTGAGGGGAGAAGGGATGTTCGGGGCTGTAAGGCATAGAGAAGACTCTTGCCCGGTCCCTCTGTTCCCCGAACCTGTCTTGGGGGTAGGAAGTAGGGAAGACTTCCTGGAGGAGGAGGCTTCCATCTAAACTGAAATCTGTTGGGTAATTTGGAGTTAGCCAGGCAGAGTGTTCCAGACAGAAGGAAAGCATGTGTGAAGAACTGGAGGCAGAGAGTGGGGCTCTGAATGTTGTCAGGGCAGTTGGATCTTAGAGTTTAAGATAGCAGTGGGGTGGATGGGGTTGGAGAGGTGGGCAGGGGCCTGGTCATGCAGGGCCTCGGGGGCTACATTGACGTCTTTGGGTTTCTCTCCAGTGGGCTGCAGGGAACCACAGCAAGGGGGAGACCCAGAGAGGGGTGTTTATTTTGAAAAGATCCTGTGGCCACCCTGTGAAATAGAGGCAGGGAGATGGCAGTCTGTGAGGAAGAGGGTGGAACAGGAAGAGAGCTGGCCCCTGTCTTCTGCCTACCCAGAAAAAGCTCACTGAGCTGCAGGCTGGAAAGAAGTCACTGGAGGACCAGGTGGAGTTGCTGCGGACACTGAAGGAAGAAGCTGAGAAGCCAGAGAAGGAGGCCAAGGACCAGCACCGGAAGCTGTGGGAAGGTACATCACTACGTCCCAGGGTGGCCGTGACTTGCCCTTGCCTCCTGGCTGGGAAGAGTCTGGGCCCAGGAGCCTCTTGCTTGTTATCTCTCGTCTGTGGTTTTGCTGATTTTCTAAATCATGGCACTTTATAGTTCCCTGCGTGCCCAGTTATCTTTGACTGTGTGTTGGTCACTGTGTTTAAAAGTCATTAATAGGAGTAACTTGCAGTCTAGGATGAGAGGTCCCTCTCTAGAGAGGAGGGGCTTTTCTTTCTGCCAACTCTGAGCACTACCATTCAGGGATCCCTTGAATCCAAATTCAAGGCTGGAGATTCTTCCAGCCTCACAGGCAGTGTGAACCGAGGTCTAAGCATAGGCTGGGTAATTTCTGGCCCAGCTTATCCCTGAGGGGAGCCCCGTGGGGTCACAGTTATGCTGGGGGTGGGGGGGCGGCGGTTCACCTTGGACTTTGATTTTCATTTCTCTTCCCTCACAAGTTATCAAAATGGACATCCACATTTGCCAGGATTGGCAAAATCCCTTAGGGTGAAAGCGGCTTCCATATTCTCTTACCTTCTTGATTTCCTCTTGGTCCTGGAAACTCCTACTGTCTTGGTTGGTTTTAAGATGATTTTCTTAGGCTTTGTCTAGCATTTCGTTGCTGTTGGTAGATTGTGTTGCCATTATGGGAAATCTGAAGCCTTGGCATTTGTTCTCAGTCTGCTCTGTGCAGGGGCGCATGGTGGAAGGAGGATAGAAGGGAGAGGGGGGACAGAAACCCATTCCAGGCTAGTTAAAAGACCAAACATTGCTGGGAGGATTTGGGGGTGTGGCTCCAGCTGGTCACCAGGCTGGTGACCAGGAACCGGCAGTCTTCTCTCTGAAGCCACTCTGTGATCTCATCCATCTCTTTGAGCATCTGCTGCGTTCTCCCTTCCTTTCCTATCTCTGTTCTGATTTCTCGTAATCAGTAATTCAGTCATTCATCTAACAAGCATTTGCTGTGTACCTGTCGTGTGCCAGATGCACCTCAGGTGCCAGCAATACAGGATTGAACAAGACAGAGAAAGCCCTCTGGCCACAGAGGGAGGGAGGGAGTGCCGGCAGAGGGAACAGGTGCAAAGGTTCTAAGGCAGCATCTTGTCTAGTTTTTAAGGAGCAGCAAGGCGGCCATGTGGGGGAGTGAGAGGAGACTCTCCCCTTTATTTACATAACATCAGCTGCTTTTGTGATACAGCTACAGAGCGGAGTGGTTGCCAACAGAGACCTTATGGGTTGCCAAACCTAAAATATTTTAGCATCAGGCTCTTTACAGTAAAGTTTTCCAACCCCTGACAAAGACACTGGTATTCTCTCCCACACTAATGATAGCTGGACCAGAGCACCCAGTGCTTGTTTCATAAGGATCGTGTCGCTCCTGCCTCCCTTCCCTATGAACTGCACCCACACGTAGCCCTGTTTCACAGATGAGGAAGCTGAGGCCTTGCCCAGCTAGGTTGATGCCCAAATCTCTCTGATTGCAGACCCTGTCCCCTCACTGGAGGCTTGAGTCATCTGCCTGTTCCGCCTGGCTCAGGGCCCAGCATTGCCCTGGCTTCCTGATGGCCTCCCTCCATCAGGCCAAGCCATTCTTCTGCCCAGCAGTCTTCCCGGCTCCCCAGTGCCTTGGGTGGGACAGCATTTGGGCCACCACTGCCTGGTTACGGTGCCCCCTGCATCGAGGAGTCTAGTACTTTTCCCTGCACTGCACCCTGTACACTCACCACGTTGGTCTGATTGCCTTTCCCCTGGAACTGCTGCCCTTTATTGCTCCCAGGCCTCTGCTCCAGCCATTCCCACTGCAAATACAGAGGTGTCTAGTGGGCTCTAGGCCCAGTGCTCAGCAGTGACACATGAGGCCCCATCCTGCAGCCCTGCTCACCTTGAAATGGGAGCAGCAGATCAGTGAGTCTGTCCCACTGTGCCCCAAGCCCTCAGATGCCGCTGCCTCCACAAAGACTTTCCAGCTTCCTTCCTGAGATCAGCCCTTCTGATCACATGTGACAAAAACCCAACTTGAACCCACTTCATAAAAAGTGGAAGCTTTAGGCCCAGTGGGACCCTAGGCTCCCTGGATGGCAGGAGTCCTCCCTCCACCTCTGGGCTCTGCCTCCTTCTCTGTGGGCTTCCTTCCCAGGCAGGCTCTGCCCTCCTGTGCCAGCACAACCACAGGCAGCACTAGGTTTATTTCCTTCTGGCTCAGCAGCCCCAGCCAGTAGAGAATACCACTTTCCCACAAGTCCCAACACAAATTCTACGGCAAGCTCCTATTGGCTTGTCCCAGGTCATGTGGCTGCCCATGAACCAATCCCTGGAGCCAGGAGGTGCAGCACAGGTTCTGATTGGTCAGGCCTGAGTGTCGGGTGGGTAGTTGCCCACAGGGAGATGGAGAAGGGGTAGTGTAAGCAGGTGGGGTTGTTTGCTGGAAAGGTAAAGCTGAGGGTTGGAATTACCCTCCTTTGCTGGGGTCTTATTGCTTCTACTATTCTCTGCCCTCTGGGGTTTTGGAGTGAGTAGGTGGTGACCAAGTCAGACCTGTCAAGGGCCAGCACAACATGGGGTCACCCAGCTTGGGCTTTTAAGGGTGGTATGAGTTCCAAGGCCAGATCATCGGAGGTGGGGTGTGTGAGTGTGTGTGAGAGACGTGGGATGTGACTGGGGCCTTGAAAGAAGGCTGGGAGTTCCCTGCTCTATTTCTTCCTGGTTTCCACGTGATTTAAAATATCCCATCTGACTTCCATATTCTCTGTTAAAAAGATTTTTGGGGGTAACAATCCTGGAAGTAGTAAAGTAGAAAGGGAGAGAGTTTTCCTCCAGGTTAACCTCTACCAGGAGGCGTGAAACCTTTAGGGCACGAACCCGTGTCCCCTGCATCGGCAGGCGGACTCTCAACCACTGCGCCACCAGGGAAGCCCTTTCCAGACCTTTCTTGTCCATCCCAGGCAGAGATGCAATTCTTCAGAGGGTAGTAACTCTGGGTGTCGACCCCAGAGCCGCACTTCAGGTGCCCAGTGGCCACGTGTAGCTGGTGGCTGCCATTTTGGCCAGCAGAGGTAGACCATGTCCATGGACAGCACTGGTCTACATGGTGTATGGGTGTTGTGCTGTCTGTGTGTACCTCATTTCCTTCTGTTTCACTCGGACCCTTCACTTTTTTTTATTGTGGTAAAATCCACAAAATGTACAATTTACCATTTCAGCCAATTTGAAAAGTACAGTTCAGTGGAATCAAGTACATGCACCATGTGCAGCCCTCTCTGCTCTCTAGTTCCAGAGCATTCCCGTCTCCCCAGAAGGGGAATTCCATGTCCATCAAGCAGTCCCTCCCCATCCCCCCGCCCCCCAGCCCCTGGCAACTACTCATCTGCTTTCTGTTTCTATGGGTTTGCCAGTTCTGGACGTTTCGTATCAACAAAACCAGGCAGTGTGTGGCCTTTGTGACCGACTTCTTTCCCCGAACATCGTGTTGTCAAGGGTCATCCACACTGTAGCCTTGTGTCTGGACCCTACTTCCTTTCAACAGTTGTGTCTCTTCCGGTGTATGACCCTGGCAGGATTTATTTGATCCGGGTGCCATTTTTTTCTATCAGGTTCGCAGTGCTGGTTTTCATCATTTGTAAACGCCTGTTGTGTATTAGGGTGTTGGCCCTTTGTGACCGAAGTTGCTGGTGTTTTCTTATCATTCATCTTTGGTGCCAGGTTCCTGGTGTTTTCTTGCTGGGCCATGTGTTAGAAAGTGAATTCAGGGACTTCCCTGGTGGTCCAGTGGTTAAAACTGCGCTTCCACTGTAGGGGGTCGTGGGTTCGATCCCTGGTTGGGGAACTAAGATCCCGCATGCCGCAGAGTGGCCAAAAAAGAAAAGAAAAGAAAAGATAGTGAATTCACTCTTGTCTTCCCTTTGCTTCTGTTTCCACTGTTTTGCACCACGGCGAGCGTCCTTTTACACAAGGCTGGGCGTACTCGTGCCCCATTTCCCTTAGCCCGAGTTCTCAGCGTGGAGTTGCCGACTCAGGTTCAGGGGTAACATGCCAGGGTTTGACCCAGATTCCCAGAGGGTGGTGGGGATGAGCACGGGCTCTGGAGGCAGACGGCCCGGCTTGGGCCCCCGGCTCTGCCCCTCGCCAACTGGGTGACCATGGGTGGGTCCCTTCATCCACCTGAGCCTCAGGCCCTCATCTGTGAGGATGGTGTCGGCGGAGTCTGCTGGGGTCTCGTGGCGTCTCCTGGGACACGGGCCACTTGTCCTGATGCAGAGGGCTGAGCTTCATAATGGAGCTGCCCCTGTGGCTGCTTTCCTGAACCCCACCTGAGCCGGCTAGTGATGAGGCAGACAGGCAGAGGAGGGACCATCAGAGCAGATATGGGGCTAAGGCCCTGTGTCCACTGGCCACTCCCAGTTCCCTTTTTCCGTGCACGTGGCCTCTCCCCTCTCTCCTGGGCCCCCAGGACATCTCCCTCGCCTGGCTGCCCCCCAACCCCAGTCTCCGTCCCCTGACCTTTTTCCTGCTTGGCCTCTTCCTGCGGGGGCCTCCCGGACATGGCAAACCTAGTGCATGGTCCCCCGCCTGCCTCTCACAGCCACCGATCGTTCAGACCATCCGCAGAGCCCCTCAGGATCTCCCCCCAATCTGGCACTTCCTACCTCCTTGGCCCCCTTGCCCCTGCACCGGCCAGCCCTTGTCATCTCCTTGCTCCCACCCCCATAGCGGCCTGACTCAGGGCCCCAGCACCCAGTGGAGGGCTTGGCTATACAGCGGCCCCCCTGGGGCGTTGGGGAGGGCAGATTTTGGGGTGATGGGAGCTGTAGACGGTGCAGAGGATGATGGGCTGGTCCCTCCACAGAGCAGCTGGCTGCCTCCAAGGCCCAGCGAGAGCAGGAGCTGGCGACCAGTGCCTTCCAGGAGCTGGACGATGACATGGACGGGGCGTGAGTGTGTGGCACTGCCTGCCCTGGGCGCCCTCCTCCCATCCCCGCCTTCAGAAATCAGCCAGAGCCCACCTCCTCGCCCTGGGGCCCCCAGGGCCCGAGCTGGTCCCAAGCCCTCTCTAAAGGAGCCTCTGCTTGCTCATGTGTAAGATGGGTCTAGAGCAACCCCGGAGGAGGAGATGAGGGAAACCACCCCCTCAAGGAGCTGGGCCCTCGAGGGGACTAGGGATCCCATTACTTTTCACAAGCCTACTCTGTGGCCTGGGACACTTTGGTGAAAGTCAGAATCCCTCCTGCGCCCCTGAACTTGCTGGCTGACCCCAGGCAAAGGGCTCGGTGGAGGGTGGGCTGTCGGGAATGAGGAGGCTGGGCAGCCCCCTGGTGGGAGGCTTCGGAGGGACCAAGGGGGCAATGGGCAGGGGCAGTCCACACCCTGGTTGGCGATGGTGCGGGTGGAGGGACAGAATGTGGTGCCTGGGCCATTGTGGGTATTGGGGCTTGGCTGCGGGGAGGGCGCCAGGCCAAGGGCAGTTTCGATGGGTTGGGCTCTAAGGGTGGAAGGAAGTGGAAGCTGGGTCTTGGGGGATACAGGGTTGTCAAGGTATCTCCTCCTCCCACCCCTGTGTCCTTCCCTCTCTTGAGCCCCTCAGGGTTGTGGAGCCTCAGGAGGGGGTAGGAGGGTGGGGACTGGGTGGCTGCTTCTCCTGGGGGGTGGGGGCCAGAGGGGTCCGAACCCCAGACTTCATCTTTTCTCAGCTTCCTGCTGCTCTCCCCTCCCTGCCCCAAGGTTCTGAAGCAAGTTCTCGGGGCAGGGGTGCCTGGCAGGGGGAGGCAGGCAGCTGGCCAGCAGCCAGTGGGCTCACCCCTCCATTGGCTTCTGCCTGTGCCCCTGCAGGGTCTCCGTGGCCGAGCTGCAGACCCATCCGGAGCTGGACACAGATGGGGACGGGGCATTATCAGAAGGGGAAGCCCAGGTACCCAACCGGCCCCTTCACTTGGGACTCCTGGAGGGGATTGCCCCAGGGTGACCTCAGGGCCAGGGGGCCCAAGACAGGCTGGCGGTGGGCTACTCCCATGGATGGTTCGCGGCTGGCCCCAGGCCAGGGCCGCTGGGGTGCCCACTGTGGCTGATGCGGCCAGGCCTTGTGAGTGAGCCAGGAGGGCAGCCACCCAGGGCCGCTTCTCCCTGCCCTTTGGGACCTGGTGGGGTCGCGCAGGCGCCCAGGGGTGTCTGATCGGGACGGAGCCAGGTTCCGCATACACGTGCCCCACCTGCTTCGCCTACCCCGCCAAGTGCACGTACCTGATTCACCTTCCTCACCGCTGGGCCTGTAGCTCTTTGTCTTTGCTGGTTTGGTCCCCCGTCCGTTGCTGTCCTGCTGGTCCCCACTGCCCCCCCCACCCCCC
>NW_020173270.1:166932-169920 GCF_003031525.2 Neophocaena asiaeorientalis asiaeorientalis | reverse complement strand
GCCCCACAGCTGCCTGCTGCTGGGCTCCCCAGGGGAGGTGGTGATGGGGAGTCGCCCGGGTGACCTCGGGCAAGGTGGCAGTGGCTCCTGCAGGGAGGGTCCCCAGGTGATGGGGAGCAGAGCCCAGCCCCCAAGAGGCCCTCTGCCACCGGAGCGGGCCTTCCTGTGCTGTCCTGAGTCGGGCTGCGGCGGCCCCAGCTTCCGCTTAAGCTCCCGGCCTCCCCTTTTAGGAACCTGGAGCAGGAGATTTCCTTTGATTTTGGTCCCAACGGCGAGTTTGCTTACCTGTACAGCCAGTGCTACGAGCTCACCACCAATGAGTGCGTCCCCCACGGACAGGCGGGGGGGGTGGGCTGGGAGGTCCTGGGCCTGAGCAGGGAGGGGGGGAGTGAGGAGGGGGGCTTAGGAGCTTCTCTCCGAGGGCCTGGGCACCTCTGGTGCCCCTGCCTCTCAGTTTCCCTCCCTGGTCTCTCCAGTCCCCACCCGACACCTCTCTGGCCCCGCTCCTTTCCCACAGGCCTGTGCTGCCCCCTTCTGGCTGCCGCGCCTCACCCAGCCTGGCCCTGGCCTGGCCATGGGAAGTCAGGGCGTGCTGTGCCTGGCACCACGGCCTGAGGGGCCCCCCCACCCTCTCCGAGAGTGCCTGGGGTGCAGGGAGGCACGTGGAGGTTCTGCTCCTGACACCACCCCAACATAACGCACGCAGACCCTTCTCGGGGGAGACACGCAGACAGATGCCGCTTCCTTCTCTGACCGCATCTGGGCTGCCATCCGGGACAAGTACCGGTCCGAGGTCAGTGGGGGGAGGGAAAGGGATGTGGTCCTGCCCCCCCTCGCCCCGCCCCTCGATGCCTCACGAAGGAACGGCCTCCGTTTTCTGGCGCCGGGCCACCCTGGCCAGCTGGGCAACCCCACCCCCTCCACAGAGGCCTCCCCACTCCCAGCTGACTGTCCCTCCCTCCCGCCAGGCTCCTGGGAAGGGCTAGAGACACGAGGCCTGGACCCAAGCCCTGGGGGTGGGAGGTGGACTCCCGAGTCCACAGCACCGACCGCTCCGCACATCTGCCAGGTGCTGCCCACCGACCTGCCGTCGCCTTCTGTACCTGCCTTGACGGAACCCAAGGAGGAGCAGCCCCTGGTGCCCTCACAGCCCGCAGAGGAGGAGGACGAGGAAGAAGAGGAGACAGAGGAGGAGGAGGGCGGGGAGGAGGGGGAGGACGAGGATTCCCAGGTGCCAGGGGTCCCTGCAGAGGAGGACAAAATGCCGCCCTACGATGAGCAGACACAGGCCTTCATCAATGGTGAGGGTGGAGCCTGGGAGGGGTGAACGCCTCTGCATCGCCTGCACCTGCAGGGGCCCAAGAAAGAGGCCTTACCTGCTCCCAGAGGCGGGCTGAGGCTGGCCCCGAGCAAGCCCAGGGGACTTCGGGTGGCCTGGAGGGGGCTTCTGGGGCCTGGGGATGGCTAGCACCGCCTCCACTGGCCCCAGGGGCCCTCCTGCCTCCTCACGGGCTGTTGCTTATTTGTTTCACCCCTGGCAGGTGAGGAGCCGGCTGGGCCCCGGGAGCCCTGGCCCTGCTCCTGCAGGAGCTGAGAGCCCAGGCAGTGGGGTGGGGTCTGCCCTGGGGCTGGCGAGGCCCACAGAATCTTCGTGGGCCCAGTCCTCACCCAGAGCAGGCCCGGGGGCTGGGGGAAGCCGGCGTGGCTGCGGCATCCCCTTCCCTCTCTTCCTGGCTGGGAGTCGGGGCACCTCTGATCTCCTTCCCTGCCCCCACCAGCTGCCCAGGAGGCCCGCAACAAGTTTGAAGAGGCCGAGCGGTCCCTGAAGGACGTGGAGGAGTCCATCAGGTATGGGTGCCTGTGTGGCCGCAGTGCCGTCTGCACCGGCCCCACAGCTGCCTGCTGCTGGGCTCCCCAGGGGAGGTGGTGATGGGGAGTCGCCCGGGTGACCTCGGGCAAGGTGGCAGTGGCTCCTGCAGGGAGGGTCCCCAGGTGATGGGGAGCAGAGCCCAGCCTGCTGAGCAAGGAGGGGGGGAGTGAGGAGGGGGGCTTAGGAGCAGTCACTGGAGTTCGAGATACTTGTGTGCCCCCTGCGGGGTGGGGGGGGATGTCATGTAGGTTGGGGCCCGGGTCTCCCCTACCCACGCACTCCATCCCGTGATAGGTACGTCTACCGGCTCTGCCCCTTCAAGCTCGTCTCGCAGAAACCCAAACTCGGTGGCTCCCCCACCAGCCTCGGGTAAGTGGGCTCAGGCTGGGCCCCCCTCTCAGCCCCTGGTCCCCCCGGCCACCCGGCCGGCCCCGCTCAGCACCGCACTCTCCCGCAGCACCTGGGGCTCGTGGGCTGGCCCCGACCACGACAAGTTCAGCGCCATGAAGTATGAGCAGGGCACAGGCTGCTGGCAGGGTCCCAACCGCTCCACTACTGTGAGTGCCCGGTGGGTGGGCCCAGTACGGGGGACCCAGGCCCGCCAAGCCTGCCTGAGCCCCGCCTGCCTGCCACCCGCCCCAGGTGCGCCTGCTGTGTGGGAAGGAGACAGTGGTGACTAGCACCACGGAGCCCAGCCGCTGCGAGTACCTCATGGAGCTGATGACACCGGCCGCCTGCCCAGAGCCACCACCGGAACCGCCTGCCTCGGGCAACCACGATGAGCTCTAGCCCCGCCCTGCCCCACCTGGCCCGGCCCAGAGGTGGATGGGGAGGTGAGACCCCTACCGCCTCGGCTGGGGGATGCAGGGGGTGGTCTAGGTCGCATTGATGCTCCCCGCACCCATCTCCCTCCATCTGTGTCTCATTTGGTTTCTCTGCGGCCCCAGAACCTCAAGACGTGGAACCAGCCCCCAGCGGTGCTGCCCGCCTGCCCCTCAGTCTGTAGACCAAGGCTTGCCCCTCTGGGTCTCCTTGCCCTCCCCAGCGGGCAGGAACCGGGTGGGGCTCCATGCCCTGCTCTGGGGGCAGGCGGGGCAGAGCCACGGGTCCCCGGCCCC
>NW_020173270.1:161542-166915 GCF_003031525.2 Neophocaena asiaeorientalis asiaeorientalis | reverse complement strand
GTCCCCCACCCAGGGCATCTGCCTCCCCTCCTGGTGCGGAAGAGTGACTTGACCTGTGACCTCCAAACAATAAACGTGATCTCCCCAACTCATCTGTCTGTCTTTGCTCGGGTGTGGAATCAGCCAGGGGTGCGAGAGGGCTAAGTGCGAGGGGAAGCAGCTCTGCAGATTCTGTGCGGGCCTCCTTCCCCATCAGGCTGGCTCCACAGTTGGGGGTCTCACCTGAGATGCCCCGTGGACAGCATAGCCTGGTGCCACTGGACAGACGGCCCCTGGGCCACTTCTGTCTGGGTTTCCACCTGGACTTGTCTCCCACCTGCTAATCACAAGAGTGCTGTGGGAAGGCCAAGAGGCTCCAGATGAGATTCAGGCCCAGAGAGGGACAGCAGCTTGCACTCAGCCACACAGCGGGGCTGTTGACACGTGCTCCAACACTCCCCGCACGCCGTTGTACATATATCTGAGGCCATAAGATTCTGAACTTTTATTTTCTGGCATGAAAAGTACAAATAATTAAACAATTCCATGTAAAAGTCTGTTACCGCGGCCAGGCCTGTAATCCCGGTAATAAATAGTGTCTAAACTCAACGCAAAGTGTTCTTGTTGTTGGGTTTTGGGTTTGGTTTTTTTTTTTTTTTTTTTTTTTTTTTTTTTTTAAAGTTCTTTATCACCTCCAACATGGACTCTGTCTTGATTTGAAACCATCCAAATAAATAACAGGATGAAGGGAGGGCTGGAGGGGCTAAGCCCCTTCCCCATGGGCCCTGCCCCTGCCTCCCAGGGATGTGGAAGACCCCAGGCCCCCTCCCCTGGGGTGAGGGGCTGGCCTCCAGGAAGGGGGCCTGGCTGGCTGGGCTGAGTTCTGTGTTTTAGAAAAAGGAGTCCCCTCCCAGTCTTGGGGGTGGCAGGGGCTCAGGCCTCTGTGAGGGGGTATGGGGAGGTGCCCCCTCTCCAGAGCCTGGCCCCCCCAGGGTGAGGGACAAACCCAGCCCTTATTGCTCACAGATGCCTCCGCCACGCTGCCCACGTGTGGACACGTGTCACCGCACGGAGTGCAGAGGGGAGAAAGCCCCAAGAAAACAGAGGGAGAGGGATGGACCCGCTGCGGGGCCTGCCCTGCTGGAGGGGAGCGGGGAGGTTGGGGAGGACTTAAAAACCACAAGAATAAATAGGTTTGTGTATCAAGAACAAGCTAGGGTTTCACCAGCTAAATAGGACTGAAAAAATTCTCAAGACGAGCAAAAATAATCCCATTAAGACCCCGGACGTCGCTGGCCGTGGGGACCGCCCTGCAGAGCACAGGTCCCCCAGGGCGCCGCTCGGCTACCATTACTGTTATTAATAATTATTATTACTTTAATGATTCCACTTCCCCTTTTATAAATAAATTAGGCATAACCACGTCTCGGCAAAACTTAAAGAAACAAAGAGAACATCGTGGTTCCTTTAAACTTGCAAACTGGATGAAGGAACAGAAATATACACAAATGTCCTTACAGGGCAACAAGGAGGATAAATAGTTAACATAGCAATAAGTTAAAACTACAAGAAGCTCAATTCGGCAAAAAAGTACAAGAAAGTTAACTGGTGCCAGTTTATGTCTGTTTTGTTTTTTTTTTTTTTTTCCTTTTTTTTTTTAAATCTCTTCTGTGTGTGTGGTTTTGTTTTGTTTTTTTTCTCTTCCTTTTTTTTGTCGCTTTTTTTCTCTTCTGTTTGTGTTTTTTTGTCGCTTTTTTGATTTTTTTTTTTTTCTTTTTGTTCCTTGCAGCAGAAGCTCCACAGACGTTTAATAACAACAACACCGGGAGGGGTGGGGGAGAGAGAGCTGGGCAGTCAGATGGGGCCATGGCCAGACACCAAATGCAGGGACACCACAGAAAGGGCACTGAGGCTAAAATCGGGGTTTGCCATTCTCAGTTCTGACTGGGCCCTCTGCGGGGGGTGGGGGCTTCAAGGGCTCCCAGGGGGCTCCGGCTTTTGGCTTCTATTGGATTTTTGTTTGTTTGTTTTTTACAAAGAGTGAAAACTAGGGGGATGGAAAGTCCAGACAGAAGCCAAGGCCGGGGCTCGGGATAGGGGCTGCGTCCACTGCCCTCACTGATCTGGAAAGACGGAAAAACCCAACAAACTGAAAGGGGGTGACAAGTGGACGGAAAGGGAATGCGGGGCTGGGCCCCTGGGCCCATCCACCCTGGGCCTGGCGGGGAGTGTCGGGGCACTTGCTGCTGAGGAGGCTCTGGAGTGGAGAGGCTCAGGGCCTGGCCTCCCCCTCGGCCTCGTGGGCCAGGGCCTCGGCCCAGGGAGGCTCAGCCCCAGGGATGGGGGTCCTTTGGCCTCAAGCGTTGGGTGGGCTGCCTCCAGCCCACCATGATGCCAAAAGGACAACGAGGTATCGTGTGTCTGGATGCATGGACGCTGTGTGTTCACGCCTGTGTTCGTGGGCGGCAGGGACCATTGAGGAGCCAGGAGAGAGCTCTGCAGAGAACCTGGGGCAGGGGCGAGTGGGGCTGAGTGCCAGGAGGAGGGGTGGGCCGGCCTCGCTGGAGGAAGTGGGCTATAGACTGGGCTGGGGTCTGGGCTGTGACCTCTCGCCTGGGCCTGAGGGATGCTGTGGGCATGTCTGTGTGTCTCTGGGTATTGTGACTATGTTTCTCCATGACTGGGTGTCTAGATTTGTGTGTCCAAATGTAACTGTCTCCACTTCCATGTGGCCACAGGCACGTGCGGAAATGTTCCCATGTCCACGTGTGCAGGTGTCCACATTTGTCCCCGGCCACATTCACCAGTGTCCACATCTGCCCGTGGCCGCATCTGCCCACGTCCACCATGGCCACATTTACACAGCCCCATACTTCAGTCTTCTGTTGTTTATACATGTGTTTGTCTACGTGTCTGAATTGGGCCAGGGAGTTCCTGAGGCGTGTCTCTGGGTCCGTCTGTGCTGCTGTGTATCCCTGTGGGGTGTGTGTGTGTGTGTCCCTGTGTGTCTTTGCGTGGCTGTGTTTCTCTGTGTGGCCCCATGGACCCTCAGCTCCTAAGCCCTGCTCCCTGTGTCCCTGCCCCAGTTGGTAAACATAACCTGCCAAAATATGTTTCGCTTTTTTTTTTTCAAGTTCAAGAATCCCCAGTAAAAATTCTCCACGAGGTCTTTTTTCCCTTTTTACAAAAATAGAGTTTTTCTTCCCCTCCCACCCCCCGTTTTTATCATTGTGTTTCTGTTTCCAGCCCCTCCCCCTGCCCCTCACATTCCACCAAGGGGCTCTGGGCCAGGGATGCCCACACCCCTCTCACGTTTCGCTTTTTTGGGGATTTTTAAACCTGTTCCCCCCTCTCAGGCTCACCTAGGTGTTGGGGAGGCCTGGGCAAGGGGGCCTGGGAGGGCACCCCCAGCACCCCTTCCCCAAGCCATCCACGGAGGGTGGTTGAGGGTGTGCTGGGGGCACATCTCTGCTTTCACTTTAGCCGAAAAAGGAAACAAAAACCTTCACCATGAACAAAACCAAGACGAGAGAGTGAACAGCCCAGCCTGGGGGGGAGGGGCAGGAGGACGGGGTGGGGGACCCCCAGGAGCCCTCCCATTCCCTGCAGACCCTCCCACCGAGTGCTCACCCTGTGGCTTCTGCAGGGACACGGGGCCCTCGTGCCGTCCGTGGTCTGCCTGCGCTGTCTCTCTCGGGCCCCTGTCTCTCTCTCTCTCTCAATCTCTCTCTTTCTCTCTCTCTCTCTCTGTCTCTGCTGCCCGGGAAGGGTGGGGAGGGCGGCGGTGGCTCAGGCCTTGTGCTGTTTGCTGGTCTTGAAGGACACCTGCAGCACGCGCTCGCCCAGGCGGTAGCCGTTGAGGCTGGCGATGGCCATGGCCGCCTCGTCATAGTTGGTCATGGTGACGAAGCCGAAGCCCTTGCACTTGTTGGTGGTAAAGTCGCGGATGACCTTGACATTGGTGACTGCCCCGAAGGGCCCGAACAGCTGCCACAGCACACTCTCATCCGCCTCTGGAGACAGGTTGTACACGAAGATGCACCAGCCAGCGCCCGCCGCGCCCCCCGACAGGCCGACGCCCGCGAGGCCACTCATGCCGTCGATGGCGATGGGTGAGAACCTGGCGATGAGCGACAGGGGACTACTTTGGGGGTCACGCGGGCTCTGCCCTTACCCCCGGCATGCCCCCTGACCCTGTCATGACCTCTGACCGTGCGGAGACCTCGGGACTATGTGACCCCTGCCTTGGCCCCGTGACCTCCGTCTGTGACCCCGCCTTAAGCCCCAGACTCTGAGCCACTCCGATACACCAGCCCCCGATCTCCATCCTGACCTGGAGCCCTGTCCTGACCTCTGACCCTCCCTAAACGTTAGGTCCTCACCTGCGATCTTGCCCTGAGCCCCTATGCACCCCAACTCCCTGACCTTGGACCCTACCTGGTCCTCAGCCCTCTTGACACTGACCCCCTCCCCACATCTGGCCACCACCCTTCCCTTGACACCTCTTCCCACCCAACTCCTGCCCTCACCCCCACTCGGGCACCACCCTGATCCCGCCCTTGGCGATGCTGCCCCTTTTGCCCCACTGGCCATCCTGCCAGGTGGAGGCCCACCCGGAAGGGCAGCGCTGGAACCAGGGTGCGAGCGAGGGCTTTAAGCGCCCCCTCTCGTTATTCAGGTCTCAGCTCAGCTGTCACTTCCCCGGGGTGGCCTCCTTTGACTCATATAGTGGCCACCTCCTCCCTCTGGCCCTCTCTGGCCTTTTCCTATGTATGTATGTATGTATTTTTTGGCCTCACCACGCGGCATGTGGGTAAATAAGGGTGCCTGGCCAGCAGGGAGCTGAAGCCACGTGCCCTTGGCGGGGTGGGGGAGGGGGTGGGTTGGCAGTCAGAGCTGGGCCTGGTCAGGTGATTCTAAAACTACTGACGCCAATAATGCCACTCTTAGTGGCCTGCACACATTGAGCGCCTGCTGTATACTAGGGTCTGGCCTCAGCACCTGACAGACCCCCACGTTTCCCCTTTTGCCCTGGTTTTTCTCCGCCCTGCAGGAATGGGGTTCGGCGAGGGCACCTGCAAGCCTAGGGCATCCGGCCCTGGGGGTCTGGGACGTCTGGGGGGCAGGGAGCGGCAGGGGGCTCACCGGAAGCGCTGTGTCTGATGGTGCAGGGGGCCTGCGTAGCGCCTGGCGGAGGACTGGTAGAGGTGAGTGAGCAGGGCCTGCCCGGTCTTCTGACTCGGGTTGTTGGCAAACTTGACCGTGATGGGCTCGGCCGCACCTAGCGGCTTCTGCCCGTTCAGTCCTTTGATAGCCTCCTCGGCCTCAATCCTCTTGTCAAAGCGGATGAATCCCACACCCCGAGAGACACCTGCCGGGGCGCGAGGGCGTCAT